>NC_072790.1:107906941-108209971 GCF_028583425.1 Eublepharis macularius
GGGTCGTCATAAGTCAGCTATGACTTGATGGCACTCTCCACTAAAAAAGTGTAATTGCAGTATCACCAGTTGTGGCTGTTACAGTTTTTCAGTCCACAGCTACTTTTTGTAGGGTTTGTTAATGCAGATATGCACTGTCATACGTGGACTGAGGAGGATGGAAATTGCCTGATGCACAAAGGGAAAAAAATACCGCTGGACAAACAGTAAGTAGTGTCCATCTGAAGTCAACCTTGTGTGAGAAATAAGAGAAGCTTAAATAACGCCTTTTGGTTTGGCTAGTAAAACAAACACAATTTTTTAAATATATTTTGAACAACCAGTGTGTGAGTTTCATTGTATTTCTGATATCATCAGCCCTAAAAAGCATAGATACTTTGCTTTTTTATTAATTGTAAAATGATTGTGCAATCTCTTACCTCATGTACAAGCATTCCATGATGGGAATCTTGCCCTCCTTCTTTCATGCCATTTCTATGTTTCCAGTTTGACTTTTGCTCTCTGCCAGGAAGGGAGTCATAAATTGTGTCCAATCAGACTGAAAACTTTCAAGCACGCAGTCTCTAGGCCATAGCTTCAATCTTCAATTTCCTTCTTCTGGAAGAGAAACCACAACACGGCATACTTTTGGCTTCTGTGGGTTTTGAGGAGATATTGTTATTTATTGATTAATTTCTAGATTTGGCATGGTACCTGTACATTACTCTGATTTCCAGAACTATAAAAGCAAGATACTTTAATTCATTCAGACAGATGTCTAATAAAGAAATTGTTATCTGAAAAGATTTGGGGTGTTATATCTCATATTCATCTTTTTGCTATAGTGATGTTCCGACTCAGTACCTTCTAGAATAACTCAAGGCCAAACTATGTGTTACATTTGGAATCTGTGATTGGAAATTTTATTGGGGAATGGGTTAACCTCCTATATCATAGCCCACCACATCCACTCCTTATCTGCTTTTTAGCATTAAAGTAACTGTATGATATCCAATCACAGATTCCCAGTATAATGTGTAGTTAGCTTCTGACTACATTTTTGTTTTATTTTGAGTCAATTACGACCATTTTTTTTAAAATCCAGCTATGGTAGAATTTGATGATGCTCTAATTAAAGTACTACACCCTGTCTTTCTCAAAAGATTTCTTTACAAGTGCTAAAACTTTAGAAGATTTGTTTGTTTAGAATATTTAATTACTGCCTCTTTGGAAACCTTCTTCATGTAGCTCACAAAGTAAAACAATACAGCTAAATAATTAATACTGCATAAACATTATCATAAAAATTAACAATCCATTAAAAAACCATCTATAGAATGTTTGGCAGCCTAAAATACTATTGATAAAATATCCTGCAGGCTAGAAGCATATCATAATTTTTAAAAAATAGTTTAAAGCTCCGGTTAAAAGCAGTGTTTTTGCTTGGCATCTAAAAGAGAGTGAGGTAGGCACCAGGTGGGCCTTAAGGGAAAGGGCATTCCCAAGGCAAGGTGCCACCACTGAAAAAGTCCTGGCTTTGATTGCCAAAGACAGCAAGGTTTGGGACTAGGAACCTAAATGGTAGGCTGGACAGCAATGGAAGAAACAGTCCATCAGGTAGCCCCAAGCTATTACGGCCTTTAAGAACCATCACTTTCAATTATACCTGGAAACAGACAGGCAACCAGTGCAAGTCTTTCAGCACAGAGGTGATATGATTCCTCTATCCCACTCTGGTAGTAGCCTGGTTGCCACATTTTGGTCCATGTGAAGTTTCTGGACAGCTTTCAAGGGCAGCCCCTGCACTTGCAACTCCCAGGAGATTTTGGAGACTGTGCTATGTCTGACTCCAGAAATGACATCATTTCTGGTTAATGCTCTAAGGTACACCCCAAATTTCTATGATAAAAAAGGGGATGGGGAATGGCATCCAACCCCAAAGTGAAGTTGTGTTTGGGTGATGGTTTAAGAATTCCTCCAAATCACTATGGTAAAAATCATAGAGATCTGTGGGTATTCCTGAAGAATCACCCAAATGCAACAACACTTTCAGGGGCAGATGCCATTACCCATCCCCTTTTCTCCCACCATGACCATCAACAACAGCAAGTAGGTGAGTGCAGTGGTGGACAACACCCACTGGGGGTGGACAGTTGACAAATCTTAGTCTCACGCAGAGCACATCACATAATCCAGCCTGGATGTGATCAGAGCATGGATTGCCATGGGCAGATCATGCTTTTCAAGAAATTGCCATAGCTAGTAGACCAATGGAAGCTGATAAAAGGCTGCACCTAGCATTGAATGGTCCTGAACCTCCAACCATAGGCCAAGTTTCTGCAGAATTACTAAGCTACAAACCTGCCCTTTCATGGAGAGTGTAGCACTGACTAGGACAGGCTGATTACTCAGTTCCTGAGCAGCTTTGTCATTGACCAACAGCAAATTAGTCTTGTCTAGAATGAGTTTCAGTTTATTATTCTTAATCTATATGGTTACCTTCTCCCTCAAACACCACTTTCTGGAATTGGCTGGTCAAAAGCAAAATCACTGAAGCCCAGTGGCCCACTCCAGCAAGCTTCTGCAGAAGGCACTCTGCCTGTTACTCTCCTGCTGAAGGCCATCAGTCAGGGCAACCAATGTTGTTTCCATCCCAAACCCAGAAATGAAAATGGATTGAAATTGGCCTAGAATAATCTGTCACCTCCAAGACCACATGAAGCAGCATATAGTAAAAAAGCCAAGCTTGTGAACCGAGAAGCCTCTGCTTCTAATATCACCCATTGCGTCTGGCCCCGTTGTGCGTTTAAGGTATCCACTCCGAGTCCTGACTTCTTTTCAAAGGAGAGTGGTAGCAGATACAGAATGTGACATTCTCATGTTCCTCAAGCAAAATATCCCAATAGACTTGGTTCAAGCTATTTACTGACTAGTTTAGCTTTCCCTCATGACATTTCTTAAAGTGTATTGTCGAAGGCTTTCACGGCCGGAGAACGATGGTTGTTGGGGGTTTTCCGGGCTGTATTGCCGTGGTCTTGGCATTGTAGTTCCTGACGTTTCGCCAGCAGCTGTGGCTGGCATCTTCAGAGGTGTGGCACCAAAAGACAGAGATCTCTCAGTGTCACAGTGTGGAAAAGATGTAGGTCATTTGTATCTACTCAGGAGGGGTGGGGTTGAGCTGAGTCATTCTGTAAGAGTTTCCCAGGGTGTGGAATGCTAATGGCGGGAGGCTTCACTGTAACCTGAGGAGGTTCTTTTGCATATGGATTGGTGCTTGATGTGCTAATCTTCTCTGCAGGGCTATTGTCTGCACAGGGAAGCCATTGAAATTCACAAGCATAAGCAAAACTTCAACAGGAAAGAAGAAACCTTAAGAATGAACAGAGCATGGGCTCCAGTTCTGAAAAACACCAGGCCAACAAAACACTCCACACCCGACAATAGCCCTGCAGAGAAGATTAGCACATCAAGCACCAATCCATATGCAAAAGAACCTCCTCAGGTTACAGTGAAGCCTCCCGCCATTAGCATTCCACACCCTGGGAAACTCTTACAGAATGACTCAGCTCAACCCCACCCCTCCTGAGTAGATACAAATGACCTACATCTTTTCCACACTGTGACACTGAGAGATCTCTGTCTTTTGGTGCCACACCTCTGAAGATGCCAGCCACAGCTGCTGGCGAAACGTCAGGAACTACAATGCCAAGACCACGGCAATACAGCCCGGAAAACCCCCAACAACCATCGTTTCTTAAAGTGTGCTTTTAGATCTGAAGTCATGATCCCAGCAGCAATCGGTGCCCTGTGATAACAAACGCATGATCCAGCACTTATTCTGACAGAGCTTTTGCCTCTCTCTCTTCATCACAGCTGTTCTTGCCAAAGACTAATGACAGAAAAGGGAGATGACATACATTTCTTGTCAAGCGCTAGGAAGCAAAAAAAAAATGACTTTGTTTTTAAAAGGCTAGGAAAAGGGTAGGATGAGTCAATAAAAGTTGTGCAAAGGAGATCAAGTATAAATAACAAAAGCAAATCCCTACTTCTAGTACAGAAAATTAATCAAGTAGGATAAGAAAAAAATAAGTTATCAGCTTGTTTCAGGTACTGATACCAACAAATACAAGTCCATATCCTATTGTATTTGAAGACTATGTCTTCTCAGAGCCTCTGTGAAATAAAGATTCATCCAAGCTTAGCATAGTGTTTATTTTTTAAAAAAATTATCTCACCTTTAGTTCCAATGGGACTGTCAAGATTTCTCATAGAGCAACATTAAAATAACTCTGTTATGAAACCAACAGAGCATACATCACAAATTAGAAAGAAACATTCAACTGCTTTATGGTTCAAAGGGTTTTTGAAAAATTAAAACAATACTTGATTATTCCCCTAAAACCAGAAATAAAGCAAGTGATGGAAGCCTCTCTAGGGAGACAATTCCACAAAGTAGGTTCTGCAACTAAGACCCTGCTTCCTGCAGAAGTGTGCCTAACATCAAAAGTCTCCTCTGAAGACCTGTCTACACACAGGGGACAAAATAGCATAGGATAGGTTGAATGATACTGTTTGTAAAAGGTAAGTTAGGGAATATGTACATTATTGGTAATAAAAATGCATGAGTATTTTAAAGGTGTATATTATTTTCCTGCTCTTACTTTGGTTTATTTCATAATTATTTTTAAAGAACAGAGTTGCCAACACCTTGGGGGGGGAAATGGAGGTTTTCACATGGGAAGGATTTGTGTGGTTTCCCCATTGCTGGTACAGCATAGAAGGTACAGTGGTAACAGGGCTTCCATATAGCATGTTTCCCTGCAGTTTCCCTGCCCTGTCTCCTAACAGTGGCCACCCTCCACTCTCCTGGACCACCAGGAGGACTCTGAAGAGGTGCCATAGAAATTGTCTAAATGAATACATGTATACCCCACCATATAAGAATAGTAATGGTGACTGTGAGCATAGCCATGGAAGAACCTCATGTTGCAAATTGTTATTAGATGACAAAGATACCAGATATCCAGCTAAATTGTCTATTGTATTTTTTCATAGAACAAAGAAGAATTCTGGAAACATCTGCACATTTGGCCATAATCAGTGAAAGCGTAGGACAAATCTGCAGTTCTGTGGGACTACAAAGCATTTTATATAAAGAAGAAAGCCAGAAGAAAAAAAAAGCCAGAACAAAGTAACCAAACAAAAGGACTTCAGTGGATTTTTAAAAACTGGTCCAAAGGATGGTAGGAGACTGATTCGACCACGTGGGTTTCATTAAGAATGATCAAAGAATGATCAAAGAATGCAGAGAAGAGAAATAAACCTACATGGGTCTTTGATTAAATTCACCCTAAATCAAATAGCGTGGTTGCTTTTAATAGTTTAAAACGTATGTGGATGAAAACACACATATTTCATTTTTAAAGTATTATATTATTTATCAGCAGTGCAATGGCTAGCTCTCCATACAAGCTGCATATGCAAAGGAACAACAGACAAAAAATGTTTGCAAGCCTATAACCCCTCTACATGTTGGATGATACATAAACTAAAGTTCTAAAGAAGTCTAATGGAAGTATACATGAGAATAGATATTTAGCTTCTCTCTCCTTCTTCTTTTAAACAAAGGCTATATTACTGGGTCCTGCTCTACAGTTATGTGAAAAGCTATATAATAAATGCTGGAAATTGCATGTTCTGTAAATTATGAGGTGGTAATTACATCTGAAGTCACCAAAAGGCTCAAGCAATGATTAGTGGGATTCAAACATTTTTGAATCACCTGGTTTCACTTTAAGGAAAGCTGTTTAATTATCTGACTCTTATGTGGTCCATGGATACCTTATAATTACTAGCACTTTAGTATGACCCTATTGAAAGGATATGTTTGTTGAATAAGATGGGAATCCTTCAAGCATTTGATCTTTTAATTAGTATTTATTTAACTCCATGTGAAGCAGTTCCCATTCCCTAAGGAGATATAATGACCATAGATTTCATCAGGTGCTAAATAAATGTCAAGAGTTGCCTATTTTAAAAAGCCAAGTATCTGACACAACGATAAAAAAGACAAAAGTTCACACCATACCTGGTTTTTTAAAGTGGGGAGGGGATGTGACTTAATGGCAGATCATATGTTTTATATGCAGAAGGTTACAGGTTCAATTCTTAGTATTTCCAGATAAAAGGATCAGGTAGTAGATGATCTAAAATGCCTCTTCCTGAGATCCTGGAGACCCAGTCAGGTAAACAGCTTGGTGTTCTGATTCAGTACAAGGTAACTTTATGTGTTTGTGCAATTATATGCAATTGTTACTTTATGAATATATGGGCAAGTGCTAAAACATACACTTTCTGTTGCTACTTAGATAGAATTTGTATTTCCATTTATATAAACCGATTAAGGAGAAAAAATAACAACATTAATAACCTCAAGCAGTAGTAACCTAAGTTGCTCTCCTTTCTCTTCTTCTCAAATTAATGATATACTTTAAATAGAGCCTACAAATAAATAATATGACAATGGTGTTTTAGGCTGATACTTTTATTACTTAAATCTATTTTTACATATGGTTTATATGACATAAATGTGATTGAATCCTTATACGCAATGAATAGGTTCCATTCTGCCTCTAGAATTTTGTCTCTTTCCAACTTTCCTCATGTCTGAGATAACTATTGACTTTTTATTTACTATATTTCTAGACTGCCTTTCTTGTTGTGACTCAATGTGGATTACCCAGTGTCAAATAAAGCAATCAAACAGTTATCCAACAATACAGTAGGAGTGGGATTACAAAAATAAGCAATGCTAAAAAAGTATCAGAAATAATATGTAATAAACAAAGCAAAAATGGAATTACAGAATTAGAAAACAATGCATCAAGAGCAAGAAACTACATAAAATAAGCAGTGGAATAGATTATAACTCTGTACTAGAGATGGGCATGAATTGAAATATGAACCAAAGTTCATCATAAATCAAGCCGGTTCATGGTTTATGAATTGGTGGTTTGTCAGAGCCCATTTTTGACAAACAGTGATGAACTTCAGGCTGGTTTGTTTGGTTCGTTTTTTGGTTCATCACTGCAGATAGCCTGAAATTGATCAATCAGTTTCCTAGGCAACCAAGGATGGGCTTTCTGCAGTAGAGGGGTGCACCTGGCTGCTTCTCAACTGATGGGAGGGGGATCGCCCATCTGCTAAAAAAAGCAGTGGGGCATTTGAAAGTAGCAACACTTGTCTTGTGCAGCAAGGGACCCCTCCTCCCGCCTCCCTCAGCTGAAAAAAGTGGGGGCATTTGAAGATAGCAACATTTTTCTTGCTGCACAAGAAAAGTGTTACTGCTTTCAAACGCCGGCAGCTTTTTTCAGCTGATGGGGGATCCCCCTCCCATCAGTTCGAGAACCAGGGCAAGTTTGTGGTTCATGAAATGCTATGAATCACAAACCACAATGAACTGCCATTTTCCCAGTTCGTGCTCATCTCTACTCTGTTCCCTTTATGAAAGTACCCTCCTGACCCATTCAGTTTTACTTCAACCCTGTTCCTTTTATAAAAATGCTCTCCTGAACAATTCTGTTTTATTCTATTTTGTGGTATGACAGGAGTGTAGGAGCCTTCCTGAACTCAGGTAGGTTATTCCTCAAGGAGGAGTACTTAAAAAGGGTTTGCTCAGATAAGCAGTGTCACAAGAGACCATAACAGGAGAAGCAGTCCTACCATGGGTGGTTGACATTTTTTTATTTATTTATAGTCTCTCACTGAGACCCAAGACGAATTACACAGTGCATATTATGCATACAAAATACATATTAATCTTTCCCCCCCTTTTCCTCCTAAGGATTGCTATGCTAGTATGTTTTTTCTTTGGGTCCAAAGGGGTTAGGAGCAATTCTATTGCATTCAGCCAGTGTAACTCAAGGTCAAGGATCTCTTTGTCTTTACACCCTCTCCATTAAGCAATTTCATTTTCAAGTTTCAACTATGGAATTTTTCAAAACTCCCAATTCTGTGGGATTTTTGGTTTCTGAACAACTTGACTGGTTCATTCCTTCTAACATTTTCCCATCCTCTTGGTCTCAGATCAGAATAAGGTAATGAAGGCAGATGGAGAGGATTTGAATCACAAAGGGTTTATATTGTTTTATGAAGGAAATATATTTATTATGCTAGAATAAACATGCTTCTCTTGAAAAGGAGAAATAATCTCCTCAGTGATCACAATCACCAAATTAACATTGGCTTCAATCCAGAGAAAGTTGGATTTACTTGAACTTAAATTTACTTGAATTTAAATCACATCAATGTGATTTAAGCACAGAGTTAAGCACTTTAGTCTATCTATTTTAATTGATTTCAGTTTGATTTTTCTGGATAGTGCTCACTGATTATTGCTCAGAATTCAAGTTTGGCAGTAAACCTCAGTGGACACAAAACTATTATTACCCTTATAAATTTCATTTGTAACATCAATAACCGGCAAGGAAAGTAGCTAAGGCTGCAAGACTATGTAGACTGTCTTGAAAGTAAGTCTTCCAACAAGAGGGACTTCAGTAAGACCAGCTTCTATGCATAAACTCAGGCTGTAAGGGAGCTATGCAGCCTGTGCTCTCTTCCCTAGAACTTACCTCTATATTGTATTAACATCTAACACCTTTCTATAATGTCACACTTAAAGAACAGAGACTGAGAAAGCCAAAAGGCTAGCCTGTATTTTCCTCATTCTTGTTCAGGAAAATCAGAACTTGGGACATACCCCCAAAGGAGGTATAAATTCCCAGGACCCATATAAATTCCCAGGACCCAAGGAAGAAGCTTCCTTATGCTCTCTTCTCTTAGATTTCTTGGGCAGTTCTGTACATCAAGCCACAAAGGCCTTTATCTAGAGACTCCATCATGACTATATGTCAAGGGACAATGGGAGAAGGACCGCTCTGAAAGCTAAGGTAATAATGGCCTTTTAAATGCTGCAACTTTAAGAATGACTAGCTAGTAGAGATGGGCACAGACTGCCATTTGCCTACGGACCGCCGGTTTGGGGTTCGTGGGCTTCCATGGACCACGGTCCACGAACTTTTAACAGACCAGGCCTGGTTCGAGAACCGGTTCAAGAACCGGTTCGAGTCAGAAAAGGCCTTGGTTTTCCCACAGATTTTCACTTCAGTTGACTTTCCCCACCAAAGGTTCTCTTGTAACGCTCCTCGATTATCACTTTTCCAAAGAGACAAACAACAACTTCCCCTCCCCTATTCTGACTGACCCTTACCCACCCTTGGGGGAAGGAGAGAGACTTGTGCTCCTGTCCAGGAGAGGTGGCTGCCCACAAAACCCACCTACATGGGGCTGCATCAACAAGAGATGCCCTCCCCAGGGGCGGGGAGACCAACTCTCCATGATGGCAAATGAATGGATGTACTTGAGTGAAAGCCAACTCCGCAACAGGATCATGTAGCAATTCAAAGGCCCCTTGCTGGAATGGAAGGCACGGGAGGGATGGAAAGGATGTCTTCCACACCTTGAGGGAAGGCAACTTATGCTACCCTGTTCAGAGGGAGCCTCTTTGGGCAGTGGGCGACGAGTCCCACCTTAGTGACGTGGTGTGTCAGCTTGCTTGCTGTCAAGCAAGCTGACCTGGGCCACTGTCCTACTTCTCACTGGACTTTGGGGATTGACCCTCAGAGGGGGCCTTGCGCTCACAATAGCAGGACAGTCGCCGACGAAACCCACTTCACCCAACGTGATGCAGTCCATCAAGGAAGCTCCTCATGTGCCTTAGACTGTTTTGTCAGCATACAAATCATATCAAGAAAAAGAGGAGGTACTTAGAAGGTGCCAGGGACAGGGCTTGTCATCGGGAGGAGGATAATATATGTTTGTAAAGCTCAGTCATCATGTGCCTTACACTGTTTCGTCAATATACAAATACAAATCCACTATTTAGGGAGTGACAAAGGCTTAGAAAGAAGTGAAGCAGACAGAGCCCCCCAAAACCTGCTGCCAGTGGTTCTAGGGTGGGTGTTTCACAGAGGCCAGTAGCAGTCTTCCCCCTGCACCTTAAAAGCCAGGCTGGAAATGCCCCCCAAGTCACCCACTATTTAGGGAGTGAAAAAGGCAAGAACTCAGGCAGACAACATCCAAAGCTGCCTTGCACCCACTGTGGGTCTGTGAGTGGGTGGCGTCAGGGCACAATGGAACCCACCGGCAACCCAGAAAAAAGGAAGAGATTTGGTGGGGGGGAGGGGGGATTAAGCCCGAGAAGAACCCAAGGACTCGAAAAACGCAGAAAGAAAACAGAGTAACCCGATAGTGCGGTAAAGGGATTTTTTAAAAAGTGCTCTCAAGAAAACTAGAATAGAAAGGAGGAGAAAAAAATTAAACAGGAATGGAGAAAACAGTAAGCTCTCTTGCAACTGAAGCCCCAAAGCCCCAAGGCACAAGCCGCGCTCTCACACACACAAAAAAACCTTCCCCACAGCAAGCAGTTGCTAAGCTAACTCACCTCCCTGCACCAGCAAAATGGAGCGGAGCTTCGCGCGCTTTGTCTTTTATGCAGAAAGGCTGGTGATCTCTGTTTGGCTGACAGAGCTCCCAATCAAGGTTTCCTGGGCTAAGATTGGTGTGTTCCAAACGGGGAAGGTGGCTCCACACTGCTGCCGAGGAAATTGTTTGAGCGGGAATCCTGGCATGACAGGCCAACGGACACACGGACAGAAAGCCCCAATGTTCGGCGGTTTCGTGAGAAAAACACGCACCCACGGCCCGCGTGTTCGCGAAGGATGAACTGGGTAAGTTCGTGACGAAATTAGGTCCATTATGCGGACCGTGCCCATCTCTACTAGCTAGCCTAATTAAGCACTGTTTAGGATAAGTACAGAGTTTAGCATAAGAGGATTGCATGTTTTCCATTTCTTTTCTTTTATCCTAGCTCATCTTGATGTTTGTACAGACTATGACCCTTTCCACACTCTCCCCTTGCTCCGAAGCACTGATGATTTCTTAATACCCTACAAAGCTTTCTACTCTTTAAGTTTAGAAGGTGGCCACTTTCAGGTGTCAGGTGATACAGAATCATGGGCCAGGACAGTTCTTCTACTGCCAGTTCTAGGTTTAAGGGGTAAAGAGGTGATGGTTCTTTCTTCTCTTCACTCCTATCATTGCACACTTACTTTGAGGTAAGCAGGCAGGTAGCAGGCAGGAGCTGCAAAGACAAACAAACAGCCAGGTGTTGGGAGTGAGCTCTTGCCGGGCTGTGGGCCTTTGCAGATGTCTTACAATGTTGATTCCTAATGCCAACTTAATCTGGCTCCCCAACGTTTATACAAACAGCAAGTCCTACAGCCAGACATCCCTCCACACATGTTCTATTATATTTAAACTAGAGTCCTGCAAAGAAACAAATTTGTCCTTAAAGCCATCAATTGCTAATCCTTTTTCTAGAGAATAGTCTGTACAAAAGTGAAAGGTAATATTCAGCATTCAGTTCATCCAGAGAATAACCAGGGGAATTAAACCTATAAGCATAAGAGCTGTTTACTCCAGACAAAAAGAGGTGGATTACAAATTGAAGAGGCTCATATAAATAATCCTTAAAATAAATGAAGGGATTAATTTGAACCAGGGCTCTGCCCTTGACCATGTCAAATCATAACGAAGCTGAGGAATCCTTGCACTGTATAAAAAGTATTTTCCTTTCATGGATGAGTGACCTCAGCCAGCCCACGCAACATGTCCAAACTCTTCAATAACATCTGGGATAATGGGGAGAAGTTCCTATCAAATGGGTTGGTATCCAAGTAAGCACAAGTTGTTTGAATCACTATGCTATGTTCCTAGGGTTGCCAGGTCTCCTTACCCTCCCAGTGGGAGGGGGACCCAGCGTTTACCTTTTCAGTACTCCCATCAATCTTTTTGTGCCTGCATGATGATGTCACTTCCAGAAAGTAACATAATTGTACATGCCCTGGGGTGCATGCGCACTTCACAGATGGCCGATTTTGGCCCCAAACAGGCTTATTTAGGGCCAAAATTGGCCCACTGCAAAACGTGGGAGTGATATTGTTGCACCGCCCCGGGAGCTGGCAGGCCCGTTCCTGCACCTTTCTCCCTTGCCAGCTAGGTGAGTGGTGGGGGATGGAGGATGGGAGTGGGGGATACCCCGCCCCCACTGGGAAATGGGATCCCTATGTGCTCCTGTTTCTGTCATATTTCCTCACTTTAATTATAAGCTTTTTCATGATAACTCAATTTACAGAAACAGGTCCATTTTTTACAATTTTCTCCTCAAGATGATCAGAGCCATGGCTAGACTTCCTTGCTAGATGGGCCGTCAAATGCTGAAATGAAGCTTTAAAGAAGTTAGTGATTTCCTCATAAACAAACAGAAACCTCTATAACCCTGTTACTAGGCCTACATGTCTCTATGTATCTTTACATAGCTAAGAATTGTTGCTATTAGAAATATATACATTGGATTAAAAGTAGGGGTTTTTTTCAGATTCAGAAACATTTATCTGCTTATAATGAACACAGGGTTACCAGTCCCCAGGTGGGAGCAGGAGATTCCCTGCTGCCACCCTCTGCCCCCTACCACCACTCATCTGGCCGGCAGGGACAGGAGCACAGGAATGGGCCTCCTGGGCACAATCCTGGGGTGGTACAACAACCTCATCGTGCCATCCCAAGATTATTCCCATGCTTTGCAGTGGGCTTATTTGGGCCTCAAATTGGCCCATTGCGAATTGTGTGCATGCTCCTGTGCCTGCACGATGATGTTGCCCAGCAATGACATCATTGTGCAGAAGTAGGAGTGTGCATGCATGAGGGACACAGAGAAGGTGAGTGCCAGGTACCCACCCTTCCACTGAAAGGGTAAGGGGACCTGGTAACCCTAAATGAACACCCCAAATTCCCTGCCACAGTCACAGTCACAGTAGCTAAAAAGGATATTTCTCAGGGTTGCTTCAGCACAACATGGTTGATAGTGATCTTGAAAAATCCATTCTAAACCTGGGAGAACCTTAAGTGGGCACAGCTCTAAGGGGAGGTTAGGTGAGTAGAGCTTGGAGCACTACTATTTTGGGAAGACAATAATTTTCTTATTTTAAAAGGAAGTCCCCTCTGCAAAATAAATTCTTAGATGGATTGGTCTGCTAGATGTGATGATTACTCATGCTACAGCTCTCTGTGTGTTCTTACATTGATCATAACAAAGAGAGCAAGAGAAATATCCTCGTCCCAGTATGAAACCTGTGAGTAGACCAGGCCTCTGACACAGACTTTCAGGAATGAGATGTTTACTTATTTAATCTTAATGGTTATGATGATGTCATTCACAACTTATTTAACCAAAAGGATGCAGATGGAAGGTGGTTTTTTTGTCCCTGTTTAATCCTGGTTTCTTGCTATTTTGTTTCCATTCATATGTTTTGTATGGTATTAAAAAATAACATAGGAAATTGCATTAAATTAGAGGAAATTAAATTAAGCAAAAAGAAATCAAATTAAACAAACCTGCTGTGATGATGTTAAATGGTTGACTTAAACCAGGCTTGGGATGCAAAACTTCTCAGGCACCCCTGACATGAGTTGGGTATTAAGGATCCATTACTATGACATCTGAAGAGGCTTACAGCTTTACAGCCTCTAGGTTCACATTCAGGCCAGGTTAAAAGAGGCCTAAAGGGTCATTTCTCACATTGAGGAAAGCAGCAAACAGTGATAGTGTACCTCACTAACTTTTCCCCTTCATTTCCAGATAATGTGCAAAATAGAAACTTGCACTTGAGAAAACAACCTGACAAGTTAAATCTGTGATTGGACAGATAGATACACACAGGATTGTTTTCTAGTTATGATTATTACAAGTGTTGGTGGGATTGCTCAATCTGAGGGATAGGACTGTAATGCATGTCCCATGTTAAGCCTCTAGAGGGCTCCAGTTGTTTCCTGTGTGAGCGCAGACACAGAAGGTTGGCAAGCTACAGCATGTCTGCCTAAGTGCATCTGCAGAAACCACATACCTAATATATACTCCCTCCTCATGACTGACAACATTTGGAAATCAGAGTCTCCAATCACAGGGAGAAAGCAGATGCACTGATACTTCTTCCACACATTTGCACTGTGTAGATGATCCAGCCATCACATAGCAGTGGGGCCTGTATGCTTGCGCCCACTCTCCTTCTCTGTATGTTCAGTCAAGACATTAAGGAGTTACATGTATTATCTTGAGTAGCTGAGATTTGTTAATTCCCCAGCTCAGATATTTGTACTGTTTCTCTTAATAAATCTTATTTTTAATTACACTCTATCTGGATATCAGCGTTCCTTTGAAGCTTATAGGGGTACTTCACCATATACTCAAAGACCCCTTGTTACTGTTATGTGGGTCACTCCTGAGATTTGAGGATGTCTTTTAAAGCAAACAGGGAACCTCACCCAGAAGCTTCTAGGAAAGCACAGGAATGGTTTTCTTTATGCTTAGGCTATTCACTTTGAATTTGGGTTAAAAGTGGAATGTTCACATTTACAGTTGTCTAGGGTAGATATGTCTTCTAGATGCTGGCAGAGTGCAAATAAAGCAGAGACATTACGCCGTGCTGATTAAAGAGGTAAAAAGTTTATTTAAGAAATACATACTTGAGAGTGAAGAAGAGAGATAAGAGTCCTGACTATCTGACTACATCTTGGAGAAGAGTGATAAGGCAAGAGAGAGAAGACGCAGGATATTGCCCTATTTAGCCCAATAGGAGACAAGACAAGGAAATGACCCCCAGGAAACAAGAGAGATGCTGCTCTCACTGTCTAAACTAAGTGATCCTTGCTGCCCCCTGTATAGAAGGCTCTTTTCCCCTTCTTGCTGCTGCAGTACACCAGACATTGCAATTTCCAACACCCCTTCTCAATGTCTAGTGTACAAAGTCCACACAGTTCAGCCTTTCACGTAGACTTTGAAACTTCTCTTTGGTAAGTGGGTCCGCAATCATTTATTCTGTAGGATTGTACTGTAGCTCAACAAGCCCTTCTTCTTGCATGTTTCTCACGATGTGACTCTGATCCAATTCTTTCTGTCTTTGCAAGTTTTATGCATGATTGATTATCTTCAAAGAGCTGTATGGGTTTGGGTTCATCTATCCTAAAGTCTTCTAATAATTGTAGAATCCACTTGAGTTCTTGGCATGCTTCCACTGCTTATATGTATTCAGCTTCCGTAGTTGATGCCGCTACAAGGTCTTGTTTTCTGCTTGTCCAACTGATTGCTCCTCCACTGTAGAAGAAAACTTGTCCACTGGTAGACTTTCTGTCTGTAGTATCTTCTGCCCAGTCAGCATCCATGAATCCCACTAGTCTGGGATTGTCGCTTGCTGGTAACTTGAGCTTCAGTTGTGCAGTTCCTCTTAGGTATCTTGCCAGTCTTTTAACTGCATTCCAGTCATTCACACTTGGCAATGCACTTTTTCTGCATAGAATTCCAACTGCTGCTGCTATATCAGGTCTGGTTACTGTACTTATATAGAACAGTTTTCCAGTTGCTTCTCTGTACATTTTGATGTTTCTCAGAGGTTCATTGTTCCCATCTCATTTCAGGAAATCTGTTTCCATTGGAGTGTATGTTGGTCTTCCATCTTTCATATTCATGTAGTCTAGGAAGTCCATGATCTTTTGCTTTTGATTGAGAAGATAGCTTACATCTTCTTCTCGCTCTATCTGGATGCTGAGGTAAAAGCTGACATTTCCAAGACGCTTCACCTCAACTTCTTAGTTCAGATGCTGTATTATTTCATCACAATATTGTTGATTTTCATAACAAAGAAGATCATCAACATAAATCAGAATAAAAGTCCATTTGTTATCTTTCTTTCTTGAGTACAGGCAGCGTTCTGCCCCACCTTGCTTGAATCCTTCTTTGATGACTATTTGGTTCAGTTTCTGGTTCCAGGCCCTTGCAGCCTGTTTCAATCCATAAACACTCTTCTGCAGTTTGCATACAAGTCCTCTGACTTTGGACTGTTCAAATCCAGGAGGCTGTGTCATGTACAAATCTTCTTTCAGCTCTCTATGTAGAAAAGCAGTCTTCACATGCATCTTCCTTGCAGCTGCTATGCTCGGTAGTGTTCTTACTGAAGTGTGTTTCACTACTGGTGAAAAGGTTTCATCATAGTCCTCTCCATACTTCTAGGAGTATCCCTTTGCAACTAGTCTTGCTTTGTACTTTTGTACTTCTCCATCTGCATCAAGTTTAGTTTTGAAGATCCATTTGCATCCCACCGTCCTCTTTCCAGGTGGTAGTTCTGTGAGAATCCATGTCTTGTTCTGGAACAGGGAGTCAGGTTTTTTTTTTGCAGCTTTTCTCCATTTCTCTGCTTCTCTTGCTGGTGTTCCTTCTATGTCTTCCCAGCTAGAAGGTTCTGGTACAGCTTCTATTTTTGCCAGGTAGGAAAATTTCCTTGGTGGAACTCCTTTGTTTGTTCTGGCTGAGCGTCTGACACTTGGCTCTGCTTCCCCTTCTCTTTCTGTGGGCTCTGCAGATGTCTCATGTGTCTCAGTCAGGTCACACAGTTGCACCATCTCTGGCTGCTGTGCTGCATTAGCATCTCTTAGAGTAGATTCTGTGGTGATTGGCTTGCTTGCCTTCACGTTGTGAATTTTCACCATGTCTGTCTCTGGGTTGAGGATTCGGTATCCTTTGCAATCCCAGTGCATATCCAAGAAATATGCCTTCTTCGGTTCTGAGATCCATCTTGGACCTCTTTTCCTTTGGAATGTAAGTGTAGGCCTTGGATCCAAATGCTCTTAGATGCCTTACATTGGGCTTACGGTTATACCACAGTTCAAATGGTGTTCTGCTTCCACCCTTTGTAGGCAGTAAGTTCTGCAGATAGGTAGCAGTGTTGACAGCTTCTCCCCAATATTTTTGAGGTAGCTCTGCTTCTTGGAGCATACTTCTGCACATTTCTGTGAGAGAGCGATATTTTTCTCTCCGCTATCCCATTGAGTTCAGGTGTGTAGGGCATGGTCAGGTGATGCTCTGTTCCTTCCGCTGTTAGGAAGCTTGTCATCTCCTTCCCCATGTACTCGCCTCCATTTTCTGTGGGGATAGCCATTGGTTTTCTCTGGAATCTATTCTGCACCATTGCTAGGTACATTTTTTCCAGTACTTGTCTCTTCTCTCTGAGCAGGTAAGTTACAGTAAATCTTGAAAAATCATCAGTAAAGGTACTTACTTCCACTGTGTGTTGCTGTTCCCATTGGTCCACAGACATCATTGTGAATCAGCTCTAGTGGTCTTGTGGTTTGCTTCTCACTCTGCTTGGTGAAAGAAGGTCTGGTGCCTTTGGCTTGAACACAGCAAACACATTTCTCTGTATCAGGACATTTTCTCATTTGCAAATCATTAGTCAGATTCTGCCTTTCAAGTTGGTATATATTATCCATGTTTGCATGACCAAGGCGTCTATGTAAACGTTTAGAACAGTTCTTATGGTTGCATCCTTTAACGAGATTCACTTCCCTTTCAGAGCAATCAAGCATAAAGAGTCCATCTTTTAATGTGCCTTGTGCAATCAACTCACTTTCATCACTAATAAAACATTTCTCTCCTCTGAATACAGTATCTATCCCCTTCTGAGCCATTGCTGGTATGGAGATTGCTTTTCAAATGAGGTACATAAAGGCAGTTAACAATCTGCACTTCTCTAACTTGGCCACTGGGTAGTGCACAGTACACAGTCACATTGCCTCTTCCTTGAACTACCATAGTCTGACCATCCACCACAAAGAGCCTTTCATAATGTGGATTCAATTCATCAAATAATTCTTTATCTTTGCATAAGTGATTGCTTGATCCGGAATCAAGGACCCATTGAAATACACTTTCATCCTTTGAGGCAACAATTAAACACCTCTTGTTTGATCTACCATCATTAGGTCGGCTGTTAGCATTAAGTGAGCTGTTGGCTCTTTCTGCATTCCTGAATTCCTTTGTGTCTCTCCCTTGTGGCTGTAAATTGCTGGCTCTTTGTGATTCAAACACCCTGCAATTTCTTTTAACGTGACCCCATTTCCCACAGAAGCTGCAAGAAAAATCATTTCTTGGGCTAACTTTCAGGGCATGTTCATTAGATTGATCCTTATTAAACTGTTTACTAATTCTTTCCTCTTCCAATTTTGCAAGCACATGATTCAGGCTTAAGTTTTCCTACATTTCTATGGCATGTACAACGTTTGCGTATGATTCAGGAAGGCTAGTCAGCAAAATTACTGATAAATCTTCATCTTGTAATTCCTTTCCAAGAGCTCTCAATTTCTGAGAGAATTCCATTAAATTATGAATTTGCTCTCTTAAATTCTGATTAGACTGCATCTGAATTCTGTATAATTGCTTCATAAGCAGCACTTTTGTTTTAAGCAATCTTTTCACGTGCATTTTAGCAAGCTCCTGCCACATCTCTCCAGATGTTTGCATATGAATGACTCTTAACAGCTGTTTATAACTTAAAGCATTAATAATAATACTTCTTGGCTTATTGTTGATTTTGACCCAAGCAGCTTCCTTTTGAGCATCCCCCAATGGTTTGGGATTTTCCACTGCATCCCACACTTCCAGCTCCACGAGCTGAGGTTTGATCCTTTCAGACCACATCTGGTAGTTTTTGTCATTGAGTCTGTCAGCATAGAACCCCTGCTGTGCTCCCCAGGGACTGGCCATCTTTCCTCTATTGTCTGCCATGCTACGCTTTTGTCTGTGGCTATCTGAGCTCCAGCAGAGTCAAAAGACCTCCCTAATTACAGCAAGCATGTGCTCTGGGCCCATAACCCTGCTGGCTGAGTGCAAATAAAGCAGAGAAGTTATGCTGTGCTGATTAAAGAGGTAAAAAGTTTATTTAAGAAATACATACTTGAGAGTGAAGAAGAGAGATAGATATAGAGTCCTGACTATCTGACTACATCTTGGAGAAGAGTGATAAGGCAGGCAAGAGAAGCAGGATAATGCCCTGTTTAGCTCAATAGGAGACAAGACAAGGAAATGACACCCAGGAAACAAGAGAGATGCTGCTCTCACTGTCTAAACTAAGTGATCCTTGCTGCCCCCTGTATAGAAGGCTCTTCTCCCCTTCTTGCTGCTGCAGTACACCAGACATTGTAATTTCCAGTACTAGAAACTGAAGAGTGTATCTTTAATGGCTATTTAGATTTTGTGGAATTTCTGTGCAGGTGTCTCTTTTCTTTCCTGTGTAAGGTGCTATGTCTTTGCAGCCACTATTATGCTGAAGAGATGTATTGTCTAGCTGCTGTGTCCAAAGTTGCATGTACTAAGCCAGCTACATGTACTGAATCAGACAAAGCCCACACCAGCCATTCATCAGCCTCTCCTGGGGTTCCTGGCAGCACTCACCAGGATCCTGTGAGGCAGCACTACATCAGGGAAGACCTCAAAAGCAGCAAGACCTCCACTGGGACAAGTGGCAGCACAGAGAGATCCAGTGGCAACCAGAAGAGCCACCATCACCAGCAGGAGGAAAATGGGACAGGGGAGGGCTAGGGCAAGGCGGTGTTGCAGTGGACATGACTCCTGAAAAGGCCCACATGAATATATTAAGTCACTCTGAGATATCAGTCCTTTTCAGTATAACATTGCTCCAGCACAAGATAATATTTGGTTCTAGGGGATGCTGACTTCCAGCTGTTTCATCAGCTTCTGATGGCTGTGAGTAGCCTGTTCCTGCAAATACACACAATTAATTGGTTGCTGTCACCATAGGTAAATAAGAAGTCAGCTGAACTGGCAGGTCCTTGAGGATCCCTAAAGCCAGCCCCACATTCTATGCCAATTTGCAGCCAACAGAAGCCCCTGTATATTCATCTTGTTCAGTATAAAAACCTTGTTATTTAGTTAATA
This sequence comes from Eublepharis macularius, assembly GCF_028583425.1. Lineage (NCBI taxonomy): Eukaryota > Metazoa > Chordata > Lepidosauria > Squamata > Eublepharidae > Eublepharis > Eublepharis macularius. The sequence continues at coordinate 107,926,821 of NC_072790.1, forward strand.
GTCCATCTTTCTCTCTGAGACCCAATCTGGATTACACAGTGTAAATCAATATGATCAGTGGCTGGGACATTCAACAAACAATACAATAGGGTATGCATAGCAGAAATTTGAAAATAAGTATAAAATTCTAGGAATACAGAGATGAAATATTGCTGAAAAAACATAAGTAATTTGATGTGGCATATTAAATGAGATGGAAAATACCTAGCAAATTGTATGTACATTCACAGACAGTACCCAGTAATATAGTCTATAGTCCCTCTCTCAAAACCATTTCCTTCCAGCAAAGCCCTATTGCCTGAGTAAAAAAGCCCTCCTAAATAATTTAGTTTTGCACAGTTTGTGGAAAGTCAAAAGAGTGGGAGCTCTCTTGACTTGAGGCACATCATTCCATAAGGTGGCAGCCACTACAAAGAATCCATGTGTATGGGCAACTGTTGATTTTGCCCATTTCCAGTGTGATATCTGCAGAAGACCCTGTTCAGATTAGCAAAGCTGCCAGGACAGAACATAGGGACAGAGGCAGACTCAAAGATATGGGACCAAGGCCATGAAGGGCTTTGTATGTGATGGCCAAAACCTTGATTTGTGTCCGGTAATGGATGGGTAGCCAATAAAATAACTGAAGAATGGAACTAATAGGCAAGCTCCACCTAGTTATGTCCCTTGAGCTGAAACAGCATGCCTTCTGGTTTTGCTATGTCAACACAGTGCAGTTAGTTTACCACTAGAAAGACCTAGAAGTTAAAAGAAATGTATCAGTAGTGAACTGTGAAGTTTACTAATGTAATGGAATGAAAATCTCTTTTTTTACCAAGTGACATTTAAACAAATGTATTTGATTACTACCACTGAGATTTTGTTAATTACATGTTCGAAAGATCAGCGTTACTACTAACTATGTTCTAGGGTAAGTTTTCAGAGCTAAAAACAGCTGGAAAAAACTGCTGTTCTACAGCACACACATCAGATTTTTAACAGCTGAAAGAGGAAAGACTATTATCAGACTGTCTACAGTGAGCAAATTCATTTCCTGGCACACAGCTTCTCTCAACGGCGTAAGTATGGTTCTAATCAAGGGGAAGGTCTCTCTGAACTCTACCTTTGTGATTTCGATTAAAGGAAGACTTTTTTTAAAAAAACATGAATGCAAACAAAACAAAAATCTGTTGAATAATACAATTTTTTCCAAATGATTTTTCCACTTCTACTGCCAAAGCAAACACATGGTACATGTTAGGCAGTTGGGTCTACATCAATTCATCAGCTGAATGAACTGCACCAAGTCAGCTGCCAAACCTGTTACACTAAATCCCACTGTTTTTAAAGCCTAACTCCAAACATCCTTTTAGCCTTGCAGAGAATTGTGAGTAAAGCTTAAATATACTATATTTCTAAAATTACAAAGAGAATTTCTTCTTTAAAATATCTTTACAAAATATTCTTTTAAAGCTTGGGTTAAAACTGAGCTGAAGCTACTTACACTTTTTGGATTTTCAACAGTGCCAAAAATGACCTCCCAGTTTCTTAGACCTCCTTGCATCTTTATTTACACTGCCCTCTTCCACATTCAGTGATGTCATCATATAGCCAAATTTGATTGGCCATGTTGCATTGTGGCATCACCCCAATAGCTGCATGAATATCTGATTTAGTGGGATCTCCTATATAGCTAATCCAGGAAGGAGAAAGAAACAGCAGCCAGAGAAAGAAATGGTGGTAAACCAGCTGGGCAAATTATTGTCAGATAAGATTTTTAAAAAATTTACCCAATCTAAGTACTTTGTGGGGTGGGGTGAGGGAATAATTTCTGTCAGAAACTGGAGGATATTTGGTGTCGCTGTGTTTGGAACTGGAGAAGGAGATGTCAGAGAGGGGCTGTGGCTCAATGAAAGATCCTCTGCTTTGCATGCAGAATATCTCAGGTTGAATTCTTGGCATCTCCAGATAAAAAGACCAGGCAGTAGGTTTGAGACTCTGGAGAACCAATGCCAGTCTGCCTGTAGACAATATTGTCCTTGACAGACCAATGATCTGATTCAATATAAGGCGGCTTCATGTGTCCATGTGTCTATATATCAAGATTTTGCTTTTCATGATCACTGTTTTGGGGTAAGGACCAAGCTGGTTAATTTAATGCTTTTATCACACAAAGAACCAGTCTTACAGTACCTTACAGGTGCTGCATCTGGCCCATCAGCTTCATGCTAGGCATGTGCACTTCAGGAACCCAATTCAGGTAAAATACCCAAATCGGTCCCGAAACTGGGGGGGGGGGTTAGGTTTAAAGGGCCCTTTCACAAGCGGCAGGGCCCTTTAAACATAACCATTCCCTCCACCCTTTCCTCCCCACCCCCACTTATCTGGCACCAGCTGGAGGAGGCCATCTCAATGCTCTACATCTCAATATCTTCATTGCAACTATGACCTGCTCCCTTGCAATTTTACCTGCTTCCTCCCTTTCCACCACTCTGGCATCCTAGCCCTCTGCCTCCCTGACCCTATGCTCACCCACCTGTGGGAAGCAGAAGATGCAGGGGCTCCTGCTTTCCTTTACCCACTCACATATAGCATTGCATTCGCCAATTCTCTTGGTGAGCCAATGAAGGTGTGTTGTCTGCATTTGTGCAAACAACACTTTTCTGTTTGGGGAGGATTTAACCCCTCCTATTCATTTTTTAATGTTTCCAGATCTTTGCAGCCTAGGCTGATGGCGCGGAGGATGGCAAGCGCTGGCGACAAACTGAGACCACACACTGGCTGGGTGAAAATAGGCCACAACTTTATTGCGAACAGCAGGTAAGGAGCAAAGGCAGTCATATGGATCGGATCCCCAAGCATCGGCTGGCCCGCCTGCGAGCCGATGAACCCTCCCCCCTCAGGCCCCAGCTGAGGGGGGGCACCCAAGGAGCGGCATTAAGGGGGAGATCATCTGGGTGTACACCCCTGCATGATTCCCCTGCCGCCTGGTGGTGAGTCCGCCTGGCAGCCCCCGAGCTGGGCATGCACCTCCGTGACTCACCCCCAAGATTCCTTATGGGAATCCCCTTATAGGAACCAGGGCGGAGGCCCTGATTCCCCCAAAAGAGATCCGATCCAATGACCAACCGCCAAAAGTTGTGACAAAGAAGAAACCATACAAGCTATGAAAGAAAGGGAGCGGTGGGTGGGATTCGCCGCCCGAGCCGAGTGAACTGAGGCCGGGCCGGGCCCTGAATAAATACCCAGCCAGCGGACCAGAGGGAAGACTGCCTCCCCGAGGTCCGCCGGCTGGCCCGGCCCCGCCCCCCGGCCGGCTGATTGGCCGGCCGGAATTCAAATTGATTGGATGCTGGCTGCCCGGCTGAGACCGAGTCAGCCAGCATCCCGGCCGCCGCGCCTGCCCTACCCCCGCGCCTCCCGGCAGCAAACCAGGCTCCCGGTAAGTCGGGCGCCCGTGCTTGCAGCCTAGGCTGATGGCGCGGAGGATGGCAAGCGCTGGCGACAAACTGAGACCACACACTGGCTGGGTGAAAATAGGCCACAACTTTATTGCGAACAGCAGGTAAGGAGCGAAGGCAGTCATATGGATCGGATCCCCAAGCATCGGCTGGCCCGCCTGCGAGCCAATGAACCCTCCCCCCTCAGGCCCCAGCTGAGGGGGGGCACCCAAGGAGCGGCATTAAGGGGGAGATCATCTGGGTGTACACCCCTGCATGATTCCCCTGCCGCCTGGTGGTGAGTCCGCCTGGCAGCCCCCGAGCTGGGCATGCACCTCCGTGACTCACCCCCAAGATTCCTTATGGGAATCCCCTTATAGGAACCAGGGCGGAGGCCCTGATTCCCCCAAAAGAGATCCGATCCAATGACCAACCGCCACCAGAGCCCCCCCCCGGGGGGGGCTCCCGCCAAAGCTCCTACCGCCGCAACCACTCCAGCAGACCATCCCTGAGGTCCTGCAGCCAAATGTCATGCCCCCAGCTGGACAGGTGCACCCCATCTGGGCGGAACAACGCCTCCATGCGGAATGATATATCTGAGTGCCGGATGGGCAGGCCCCCGGCAGCAGAGATGTAATGTCCCATGGCGCGGGCCACCCTTTGCCGGATTCCGTCCACCTTCTCGGGGTGGCGCGCAAAACGCCAGCAGCGCCTCTGAGGACGCCGCGTACTTTCCGGCCCAATGCACGATACTGTGGCCACAAATCCACACAATCCTCCGGCACCCTGAAACATGAAGCATAAACAGACTCAATGAGCCAGAGCCCTGGCAGGGCGGATGTAAGTGCGGAAGGCCCGGGACCGCCAGCGGCCGAGCCGCTGGATGGTAGACGCGGGGAGCCCGAGGCCTGCCGCCACTGTGGCTGCGCCAATGCGGAAGGAATGGGATGCGAAGCCCGCTGGCGGGAACCCAGCTGCCTGTAGGCATGCCCGCAGTAGGGCCGCGAACTGGTAGCGTGTAAACGGGGCGCCGCCCCTGTGCACCAGGAAGGGGCCAGGGAGGGGAGGCCGGACTGCTAGGTAAGACTGGACGGCCCTGACTGGACAGATGGCCTGCTCCCGAGAGGCCCGCAGGCTGACAGAGACCCCCCGGCCCCGTTGGTCGGTTTTGGATTGCCGGACCAGGATGGTGACCCTGCGCCTGGAAAGAACCACGTCCCCTGCTCCCAGGGCCCTGCCAGAGGCATCCTGGCGGGACCCCGCCACCAGTTCGCTGACCCTGAAAGCCCCGAAAAAGGCCAGGGTGAAGGCCACGTGTACAAGCCGCTCCTCGTATGAAGACCAGCAGATGGCTGGGAGTGCCTGCAAGATTGCCCGCAGGATGGGCAAGGTGATGGGCCTGCGCTGGTCAGGTGCCCGCGGGGAAACCCTGCCCCACCCCTCTATGGCCCTGCGAGCCTGGAAACCGTCACATGGATCGGGGAATCCCTCTGCCTTGCAGACGAAAGAGATTCCCGCCAACTCGCGCCGCATGGTTCCTGGAGCGAAGCCAGATCCCCGCAGGTGGGCCAGGTAACGCAGCACCGTGGTCTTGGATGGCGGCCAGGGGTCCCGGTCTCCTTCCTTTCCGATGAAGGTGAGGAAGCGCGCCACTGCCTTGGCATAAGCCCGCAGAGTAGAGGGGGCCACTGAGCTGAGAATTCCCTGTGTCACTGTGTCTCGCCAATCCGCCACAGGTTCACCAGGAATGGGTCGGGAGTGCGTGCCGCTTGAGGGGCCAGCGAGAAGAACTTCTCCATCTGGAAGCGAGACAGCGCATCTGCCATGCTGTTATCCAAACCTGCTACGTGCCGGGCTGAAAATGAGATGTTAGCAGAAAGACAGCATAGCACAAAATGCCGGATGAGCCGCATGACCCGCTCAGAGCGAGAGGACTGCTTGTTAATCACCCGGACTGACGCCTGGTTGTCGCACCAGAAGAGGACCCGTTTGTCCCTGAACTCCTCCCGCCAGATTGTAACAGCGACCAAGATGGGAAACAACTCCAGGAAGGTGAGGTCCCTGAGGATCCCGGAGCTGGCCCAGGATGAGGGCCATCGCTGAGCGCACCACCTCCCTTTGAAGAAGACCCCAAACCCCAGGCTGCCCGCTGCATCCGACTGCACCTGCAAGTCGGATCCTGGAGAGAGGGCACGTTGCCACAGCGAAACCCCGTTGTAATTGGAGAGGAACTCTCCCCAGACCCTGAGATCCTCCTTCATCCCCTTAGTGAGCCGAATGTGATGGTGCGGTGCCGATGCCCCCCTGCACGCCCTGGCCAGGCGAGCGCAGAAGGCCCGGCCCGGGGAAACCACTCGGCAGGCAAAGTTGAGATGCCCAATGATGGACTGGAGGTCTCTTAAGGTGCACTTCTCCCGAGGGAGAGTGGACTCAATGATGGCCCGCAGCCGAGCCAACTTGTCCTGGGGGAGGCGAGAAAGGCCTGCCTCGGAGTCGAGTTCAATCCCCAGGTAAGTGAGACGGGAGGTGGGGCCCTCCGTCTTCTCCGGCGCAAGTGGGACCCCCAGCTCATCCGCCAAGTCCTGGAAGATCCTAAGCCGAATGGCACAAGTGTGGCCACCAGGGGGCGCCATGATCAGGAAATCATCGAGGTAATGAGTAATGTGGGGGGAACCCATGCGATCCTTGGCGGCCCACTCCAGGAAGGTGCTGAATGCCTCAAAGGCGGCACAGGCAACAGAGCACCCCATGGGCATGGCCCTGTCCACGTACCATTGATCCCTGAACTTGAAACCCAGGAGGCAAAAGTCCTGAGGGTGAACCGGAAGTAGCCTGAAGGCGGATTGAACATCACACTTGGCCAAGAGGGCCCCCCGCCCGCAGGACTGGACGAGGCGGACCGCCTGGTCAAAGGAGGCATATCTAACTGAGCACAGCTCCTGGGGGATGCAATCATTGACTGAAGAACCACGCGGGTATGACAGGTGGTGTATGAGTCTGAACTCTCCAGGGGCCTTCTTGGGGACGACCCCCAGAGGAGAAACCCTGAGGTTAGGCAACGGGGGGGAAGAGAAGGGGCCAGACACCCGGCCAGCCCCCACCTCTTTGGCAATTTTGGCAGCGACCACCTCGGGCAACTCCTTTGCAGACTTAAGGTTGCCCGAGGAAGTGGCCACACGGAGGCCCGTGAAAGGAATTCAGAAGCCTTTGGAGAAGCCTTCCATCAGGAAGGCAGCCGCCAGCCTGTTAGGGTATTGTTCCAGGAGGGGGCGGAGGGCCTGCAGGCGGATAGGTGTGTGAGCCAGCCCTAACTCAGCGCAGCCAGGGCTACTTGCTGCCGCTGCTGGGCTGGTGACCGGCGGTGGAACTCGACCCCCCATCCCTATGGGCACCGCTATTGGAGGACCGGCCCCCCCGAAAGGGAGCCGTGGCCTGGGATCCCCGCGGGCATACCTGGCGGGAGTGCGGGGCACCACAAGACTCGCAACAGTGCTCGTAACGGCACTTGGACCGCTGGCACTTGCCCTGATTGAATTCCCAGCACAGGCCGTGAGGTTTGTCCCGCCGGCTGAACCAGCGCCCCCCCCGGGCAGGCTCCGCCCGCCCTCTCATATGGGGGCCCACCAGCCAGAGCCAGAGCTTCTGGCTGATGAGGTCCCACCTGGCCCTGGGGTTCTGGGAAGCCCTCTTCCGGAAGGCCTCATCGTAGTCCATAGCTGCCGCCTCCCCGGCCAGGGCCCGGGCCCGCAGGACGTTGCCCAAATGGTTGGACAAGTGCCACCCTCGTTGTGGATACGCTATCTGCACCACCCCCATGTAGACAGTGAACCCTTCCAACCAGTTACTAAAGGTCCGTTCAGCTGCCTCCTTTTTTGGCGTCTTTTTATCCCGCTTGTTGGACGGGGGGCACCTCCCATCCTCTGCCTCCGGCCTGAGGAGGGAGAAAACGTCTACGTAGAACCCGTTCAGGATTCTCTCCCGGGCCTTGCGCGATAAATGAATCCCCGGGGGATCCTCATCGTCTGTGAAGGACCTAGAGGAGAGGGGGGGTGCTTCGCTGTCCTCTGTTCCCCAAACCTCCCGGGAGTCCCCAACGCCAGCTGCCCCCCTACGCCGTGAGGCCCAGCCTGGGAGGCCGGGGATGGCAGCCCCCGTTTCCCAGTAGCCCGCCCCGCCGCACTCATCTTCCGATGAGGACTCACCTGTGGATCCCTCGCTGTCTGAATCCTCCTGGTGCCGGTGGCTTCGGCTTGTCTTCCTGGGGGCCTTCCTTCTTTTGGTAGAGGGGCGCCGCCTGCGGCTGGAGCTCCTGGAGCTGGAGCTTGATGACCTCTCACCTTGACGCCCTCTGGCAGGGCTGCTTCTCCTTCTCTTGCTGCGCCCGCCTGAGGGGACCTCGACAGGCCCTGGGGGATGTGCGGCTCCCCCAGGCCTGGAGTTCCCCAGGCTCTCCACCCTGGCTGAGAGCAACTCCAATGTGCGGCTGATACTCTGGAGGGAGGAGGCTGTGCTATCCTCAGCTGCCCTCCCTCCTTGCTCTGTGCCTTTCCTCTTGGGGGGAAGCCTGGGGCGGGCTTCCCTCGCCTGCCCCCTACCCCCTCTGGATGCCGCGGTGTGGGGGAGCTCTGTGGAGGGGGAGGAACCCTTTGAAGGTACCTGCTGCCGGCCTCTCCCGGTGTCGGGCTTCCTCCCCTGGCCCCCGGCCGTCTTCTTGGGTTTCCCGCCCCCGGGGCCCTTCTTGCCCTTGCTACCGGCGGCCCCCCTGGAGCTGGCCCTGGGGGGCTGTGGTGGGGACTTCCCCCCTCCCCGGGCCTTCTTCCCCGGCCCTCCAGCCTGTCTGGATGGAGCCATGCCCCGGCCTGCAGTGCCTTCCGTTGGGGGAGGTTCCGCCGCTCCTTTGCCCTGGCTAACAGAGGGGCAGGGAGCAACAAGAGGCTGTCGAATGGCTGTGCGCGTCGCAGCCCGCGGCCTTCCCTTCCTCGTTGGCTGTCTTCACCGCGGTGGGGCCTGGGCTCAGCTCTGCCCCGAGCCCCAACCACGGCGCTCCCACCTGCCCTGTGCTCACAGGAGGGGCAGGGAGCCCGGCCTGCGAGGCTGCAGGCCAGATGCTGATGCAGCGGAGAGCCAAGGAGCCCGAGAGCCGGGCGGCAGTTGAGCCGGGCGTCGAAAGGGGAGGCTCAGCTAAACCTCCCCAGCCTCAGCCTCCGTGCTGCCGGTCCCCCGCTGCTCGCTTCCTCTCTCCGCCGTCTCGCTGCCGCTCGTCTCTCCTCGCTGCTCCTCTCTCCTTCGCCGCCCGAGCCGAGTGAACTGAGGCCGGGCCGGGCCCTGAATAAATACCCAGCCAGCGGACCAGAGGGAAGACTGCCTCCCCGAGGTCCGCCGGCTGGCCCGGCCCCGCCCCCCGGCCGGCTGATTGGCCGGCCGGAATTCAAATTGATTGGATGCTGGCTGCCCGGCTGAGACCGAGTCAGCCAGCATCCCGGCCGCCGCGCCTGCCCTACCCCCGCGCCTCCCGGCAGCAAACCAGGCTCCCGGTAAGTCGGGCGCCCGTGCTTCTGCAAAATGGCAGTTGGGGAGGGTCTCACACGTTTGCTAAAAAAAATCTCCCTTCTATGTACATGTCCCTGGTCAGTAGTTTTAAATATCTGTAGATGGGGCCATTTTGACTATCAGTGTTCAAATGTTCTAATTTTTACACTGTGGTAGTGAAGATTTGCATAGGGAAATAGAGTTAGAAATGCCAAGTGTTTTCTGTTTGGGTTAAAGTTGTATTAAATTCATTGTATGGTCTGAAAACTCTACAATTCTGTGTATAAAAATAATTAAAGATCCATTCTACTGCTTAGAATTGTTTTACCTGATCTATGAATTGTGATCTTCCAAAACTCTGCTAGTGTTTTGAAGTCTTCACTCTCATCATGTTGGGTGGTCTCTTTAATTTGAATGATTATAATCTGATTCCCAATTTCCTTAAAAGAACAAGAATTGTTACATTTCTGCATGCACCCTTGAATATGTTGTTTACGCTTTTCCCCCTCCATTTGACCACAAAAGAAATTCCTTGCTAGAACATGACAAAGTGAATTATAAATACAAATATTCAGCAAAATGTTAGACATAAAGGATCAAAAATAAAAGCACATAAAGTATAACATGGTACAAGGGAAACCACAAAATTATTTCTACATGCCTAATGGGATGTGTCTTCATAAAGTTGTGAACAAAACCATTCAAATGGTTCACAGCTTCATAATTATCCTTAAGAAGTCTCTTATGGCGCAATCCTAAACAGAGTTACAGCCTTGTAGGTCCATTGAAGTCAACTGGCGTAGAAGTATGTAACACTGTTTAGGATTGCACTACTATTTCTTGCTGTTATTTGATGTCTTTTTCTGTTTGAAGAGGGACCCACTCCATTTTTTTAAACTCTATTGCAGTTTGTTCATAGTTGGATACCTCATCTGGCCAGTATTTGATTACAGCATTTCAAGTTAACCAATAATGAAATTAACATTATAGAACACAATTTATAAATAAGACATTATAGCTTGGCCTTTCTGTGAGTAGACAGCTTCCTCTGTGACTAAAAAGATACCTTTCTGTAAGTAGAGCATAATTCTATGATTGGAATATCTTTCCTGACTGGAATAACTACTTCTTGTGAGCAAAAAGGTACTTTTGGATCCAACCACATGAGTTTCAAGAAAGGAAATTGTGGGCTGGACCCACATACTTTCCCATAACTTTCTATTTTACTGGGATGCCAGTCAAGGCCAAGGAATCATTTTGTGCTTCTCTAATAGGGAACCAGAGAGATTATATCTGATCAGTCAAAACAAAACCACCCGGGTGCTACTTCACTTGATGCTGTTTAATATTTAAAAACCTGGATATGCTTTTATTTCTAACACTGTGAAGAAAAATACTTTAATAATAAATAATATTTTAATAATAAATGTCCAGTCATTGGCTCTCCTCCAGTGCCAAATCAGTCAGACTAGTCATGCTTGATCACCCACTGGTTTGGCTCACACCAGTCACAAGTAAGGAATCTGTTCAAGAAGCTGTTCAGATGCATCCAAAAAAGTTCAGATGTATCCAATCTGTTCAATTACTGTTTTCTTGCACAGTCAGAAATTTTTCACTGCTAATGCCTCCAATTTTCAAAAAGCATCATCGTAAAAGGAGAAAAAATCAGTACCAGATTTTTAGATGAGACTTACTACTTAGTGCCTCTGTATGTTTTTTAGTGTTTGCCCAAAGAACTCAGCTAATCTTGCAATCACTTCTTGAATAGATGTCACTGACTGTACAATCTGAAAAGTGATTCTATGATTTACACAAGTTGAAGAATTTAATGACTCGAACAACCATGTTGCAAGTGGGATGCTACCTCTTTTAAGGTAAATTAGATAATTTTCTTCTTGGCTACACAAAGAGCAGTGACCAAGTAGCCAATTTATAGTGAAAAGCTCCTTGGAAATGCACTATGTTTGAGATTAACGTTGCCAGGAAACATCAACGTGCTCCAATCAGGAGTTTCCCTCATTTGTAATTGAGGGAGGTTGAACAAGGTAAGTTCACCTGGTGATAGTGTTTGTCTCAAAGTTCTTAGAATGTCTATGTAAACCATGAACAGTTATGGAAACAGAACACAGAACACAAATACTGCTTCTGTGTGTTTGTATTTGTGCTGTGGATAACTGGCATATTTAAAAAAACAACAAAGAAGCTTTTTTCTGTGAATGGGTTCTTAAAGGCAAGGACTGCTTCATACATTATATTTGAAGGTATATACCTAAAATGTTGTAAATGTGAATTAGACAAGCCCAGTTTTCAAAAGTTAACGTTCGACTGCTTTCACATGGTCTGGGTATCTCACTTTTTTTACCCTGCAGTGCAAAAGGGTGCATAGCTCCTACACCACCAGAACAACATGTGTACTTGGTCTTAGAACCAAACTACAAGTGACGCCTTACACAGGTTGGACACTTGTCAGCTTCCCTCAAGTTTTGATGGGAAATGTAGGCGTCCTGGTTTTACAGCTTGGCTCTTCATTACAGCTGCAAGACCAGGATGCCTACATTTCCCATCAAAACTTGAGGGAAGCTGACAAGTGTCCAACCTGTGTAAGGCATCACTTGTAGCTTGGCTCTGAGTCATCAGAAGAAGGAAACAAGAAGTGATTGTTAGTATCCTATTGGTTAGCATTACTGGTATTCTGACAAATACATTTTAAAATACTAAACAATAACATATTAAAATAACATCATACATAGCAAAAGTGTGTGTGTGTGTGTGTGTGTGTTATGTGCCATCAAGTCACTTATGAATTATGGCATCCTTATGAATGAAAGACATCCCAAACATTCTATCAGAGCTAAACTACAAGAGACGAATTATACAAGCCAGTTTCCCTGGCTTCTAGGCTATTGGCTCTGTGCCAGGTCCTCTTCCAGGTCAATCTAAACAATAGCATGGTAGGTAAACACATTAACCCCATAATGACTGAATGTCAGACCTTGCAACACACATATATTCCAACACAAAACAGTTAGATGTTATGGCATCTCCATTTATTTTAACACCATCCATACCTTTTCATTATCCATGCAGTCAAAGCCTTTGCTGTAATCTATAAAACACAAGCTGATTTTCTTCTAGAATTCCCTGATTTGCTCCATTGTGTGTGTTATGTGCTGTCAAGTCGTCTCCGACCTGTGGCGACCCTATGAATGAGAGACCTCCAAAACGTCCTATCTTTAACAGACATGCTCAGATCCTGCAAACTGGAGGACGTGGCTTCTTTTATTGAGTCGAGCCATCTCATTATAGGTCTTCCTCTTTTCCTGCTGCCTTCCACTTTTCCTAGCATTATTGATTTTTCCAAAGAATCTTGTCTTCTCATGATGTGACCAAAGTATGATAGCCTTAGTCTTGTGATTTTAGCTTCTAAGGAAAATTCAGGTTTGATTTGATCTAGTACCAACTTGTTTGTCTTTTTGGCTAACGTTCCTCCCACCAATTTTCACTCCACCTTCTTCTAAATCTAGCTTTCTTTATGATATACTCTGCATAGATGTCGAACAGATAGGGAGATAATATACATCCTTGTCTGACACCCTTGCCAATCGGAAACGATTCCATTTCCCCATATTCTGTCCTAACAGCAGCCTCTTGTCCAGAGTATAGGTTGTGCATCAAAACAATCAAATGTTGTGGCACCCCCATTTCTTCTAAGACTCTCCATAGCTTTTCATGATCCACACAGTCAAAAGCTTCGCTGTAATCTATAGAACATAGGCTGATTTTCTTCTGAAATTCCCTGGTATGTTCTATTAGCCATCAGACATTCACAGTGTAATCTCTGGTGCCTCTTCCTTTTCTGAATCCAGCTTGAACATCTGGCATTTCTCGTTCCATATATGATAAGAGTCTTTGCTGTATAATTTTGAGCATCACTTGGTTTGCATGGGAAACTAACACAATTGTTTGATAGCTGCTGCACTCCTTGGCATCCCCTTTTTTGGGGATTGGAATGTAGACTGAGCATTTCCAGTCTGTGGGCCATTGTTTTGTTTTCCATATTTGTTGACAGATTCTTGTTAAGATTCTGATGGACTCAATTTCTGTAGCTTGAAATAGCTCTTTTGACATTCCATCTACTCCAGGTGCTTTGTTTCTCCCAATTGCTTTGAGTGCAGCTTTTACTTCACTTTCTAGGATTTCTGGTTCTTCATCAAAAGATTCTATGTTGTAGGAATCTGTCATCCTTCCATCTCTTCTGTATAGATCTTCAGTGTCTTGTTTCCATCTTTCTTTTATTTTGTCCTGATTGGATACTGTATTTCCATGTTGATCTTTCAACCTCGCTAGACAAGGTTTGAATTTCCCTTTGATTTACTGGATGTTGTGGAACAGATCTCTTGTTCTTCCTTTTTGTTGTTCTATTTCTTTGCACTGGTCATTTTAATAGTTCTCCTTGTCCCTGTGTGCAAGTCGCTGGAAAGCTGCATTTAGAATTCTGACACTATTTCTGTCACCTTTTACTTTTGCTTGTCTGTCTTTCTAACTTTAAGAGTTTCATCAGTCATCCATCTAGGCTTGTCCTTGCTTTTGGCTACAAGAATTTTGGCTATAGGGAGTTGCCCAAAAAGACCAACACAACAACTTTTAACTTTAATAGGGGTAACTTCTCTGAGATGAGGGGGCATGTTAAGAAGAAACAGAAAGGAAAGGTCAAAAGGGTCAAAACCCTTGGGGAAGCTTGGAGACTATTTAAAACTACAATCCTAGAAGCTCAGATAAAATATATACCACAGGTTAGGAAAGGCACAAATACGTATAAAAAAAGGCCTGCATGGTTAACAAACTTAGTAAAGGAAGCTGTAAAAGGTAAGAAGGTTTCCTTTAAAAGGTGGAAAGCTAGTCGGAGTGAGGTATATAAAAGGGAACAGGCTGTGGCAAAGAAAATGCAAGTCTGTGGTCAGGCAGGCAAAAAGAGACTATAAGGAACACATTGCAAAAAACATAAAGACCAACAATAAACATTTCTTCAAATATATTAGAAGCAGGAAACCAGCCAGGGAGGCAGTGGGGCCCCTGGATGATCAAGGGGTAAAAGGATTACTGAAGGATGATAGGGAAATGACCGAGAAGCTAAATGCATTTTTTGCCTCTGTCTTCGCTGTAGAAGATGAGAGGTGCTTGCCCACTCCAGAACCGCAGATTTCGGAAGGAGTGTTGAAAGACCAGAGTCAGATTGAGGTGATGAGAGAGGAGGTCCTATGACTGATAGACAATTTAAAAACTAACAAATCACCAGGCCCGGATGGCATACATCCAAGAGTTCTGAAAGAACTCAAATGTGAGCTTGTGGATCTCCTGACAAAGATATGTAACCTTTAATTAACATCTGCCTCCATTCCTGAGGACTTTAAAGATGTCACACCCATCTTTAAAAAGGGTTCCAGAGGAGATATGGGAAATTACAGGCCAGTCAGTCTAATGTCAATACCGGGTAAGTTGGTGGAAACCGTTATTAAAGAAAGAATTAGTAGGCACACTGATGAACAAAAGCTATTGAGGAAGACTCAGCATAGGTTCTGTAAGGGAAGATCTTGTCTCACGAACCTGTTAGAGTTCTTTGAGGGAGTGAACAAACATGTGGACAAGGGGGAACCAATAGATGTTGTTGAGTTCTGAAAGAACTCAAGTGTGAACTTATAGAACCATTTATACTCACTTTCTCACAATACAAGAACTCGTGGGCACTCAATGAAATTGCTGAGCATTCGGGTTAGAACGGATAAAAGGAAGTACTTCATCCAAAGAGTGATTAACACATGGAATTCACTGCCTCAGGAGGTGGTGGCAGCTTCAAGCATAGACAGCTTCAAGAGGGGATTGGATAGGCATATGGAGCAGAGGTCCATCAGTGGCTATTAGCCACAAGGTATAGATGGAACTCTCTGTCTAGGGCAGTGATGCTCTGTATTCTTGGTGTTTGGGGGGGGCAATCAGCAGGAAGGCTTCTAGTGTCCCTTCCCCACTGGCAGGCCTCCTGAGGACACCTGGTTTTTGGCCACTGTGTGACACACAGTGTTGGACTGGATGGGCCATTGGCCTGATCCAACATGGCTTCTCTTATGTTCTTATGTTCTTAAGAATAGTCTTTGCACATTCTACCTTGATAATATCTCATTTCAGCCCATAGTTCTTCCAGTTCATGATGAATTAAACTTAGTAATGCAAATTTGTTCTTTACTTAGTCTTTAAATTGTTCAGGAATGTTATTTAGATTATATTTTGGTGCTATGATTCTTTTAGAGTTTCTGTTCAGCTTTATTCTAATTTTTGATACTAACAATTCATGGTCTATACCACAATCAACTCCTGGTCTTGTTTTAGCAGAGAACATAGAATTTCTCAATCTTCTGCTTCTGATTATGTAATCTTTTTGGTTCCTGTATTGGCCTTCCAGTGATTTTTGTGAATACAACTGTCTATTAGGTTGCCTGAAGTATGCATTACCAATGAATACGTTGGCTTCACAAAATTATATCAGTAGCATGCCTGCTTCATTCTGTGATCCTAGTCTGAATTTTCCAACAATGTTTGATCCTGCTTTGTCTCCTACTTTTGTATTACAGTCACCTAAGATGATCAGTGCATCTTGTTTAGGCATATGATCATTTTTTTCTTGGACACTTCTGTTAAAACTTTCAGTTTTTCCTCTTCAGCATCTATACCTGGAGCATAAACTTGAATGAGGGTTCTGTTGCTAGGCCTTCCATGAAGTCTGATTGATACTAATCAGTCAGACTTTGTATTATAGCTCTTGATTGCTTATTTGATTGCTACATTTCACCTCACTTTTAGAGCAACACTGTTTCTGTTGAGTTTGTCATTTCTGGAATAAAATAATTTGTAATTTTCTGACTTAAATTGCCCTAATGTAGTCCACTTT
Organism: Eublepharis macularius; assembly: GCF_028583425.1. Lineage (NCBI taxonomy): Eukaryota > Metazoa > Chordata > Lepidosauria > Squamata > Eublepharidae > Eublepharis > Eublepharis macularius. The sequence goes on from NC_072790.1 coordinate 107,942,709, forward strand.
AGTACACATCAAGGATTACAATATTTAAACATTCCATTTCTCGTTTTATGATTTCAAACTTACTTGGATTCATACTTCTCATATTCCATGTTCCTATTATATGTGTTGCATAGCTTCAGCCATTCCTTTTGCATCTATTCACATCAGCAACTGGATGTCCTTTTGGCTTTAATTCAATACCACCATTAAGAATGGTGCCAGTCAAACTTGTCCTCTGCTCTTCCCTTATTAGTCAATTGAGCGCCATTCAACCTGGAGGTCCTGTCCTCCAGCATTATATCTTCTTTCATTTTAGATTGTCTCATCAATCCAAAATGAGGCCTAGCCTCGACTAGAGCCAGGGCCTTTTCGGTCCTGGCTCCCACCTGGTGGAATGCTCTGTCTGCTGAAATCAGGGCCCAGCAGGACGTACTATCCTTTCACTGGGCCTGCAAGACAGAGTTGTTCCACCAAGTATATGGCTGAGGCTGGGCCTCCGCCGGCCTGAAAAAAGGGGTGTATAAAATCTTAACCCTTCCTGTGAAGGCTATCCACCATTCTGTTTTAAAAGTGTATTAATACATTGTTGTTTTAATGTAGATGAATGTTTATTATATTTTAATATGTTGTTATCCGCCCTGAGCCCGATCGCGGGGAAGGCGGAATAGACATTTGAAATAAATAAATAAATAAAAATAAATCATAAAAATGTTCAAGGAAAAAAGATTATCAAAAGTAGTTTACCATTACTGCCTTCTGCGCCGTGCTAATCAGGGTTAGCTGAAGTGTCACTGCCATTGTCTGTGAAAGATCTTCTGCCAGTGTCACCTTCTACTACTACTACTGCTGCCCAGTAGCCAGCCTTCAAGGATTCTTCTTCCCGCACCACCATTGGAACTGTCAATTCTCTTCTGCTGGCCCTAACAGTTGATTCCTGTGGGGGATGGATTCATCTTAGTCTGGTGTCTCAGACTCTTGCCCAAGTCTGCGAGCCTGATGATATTGCTCTCAGCTTCACTGACACATTCAACCCCCCCCCCCACCACCACCACATTAAGGTGTGTAATCCAAGAGGGGGATAGCATGGTTACTAAATGTATAAAGCACTTCATATATATTATTCCAGCAATACTTACAAGAAACCTGTAACCTATTAAGACCAGTGTAACATAGTTATTGTAGTGCTGGTGAGAAATGGAGAGATATTGGACTAGGTCAAAGCTACTTGCCATGGTGATATTTTAAAAATGCCAACACAATATGTAAAATGTGTGCATAAATGTTTCTTGACAGCTAGCTATTTGGATAATATGGATCATAATTTGGAACTATTGTGATGTAGCAGTTGAACTAGGCATTGAGAGACAGGGGTTCAAATTGCCATGAAGCTCAATGGGCGACTTTGGTCTAGTCACTCCGTCAGCCTAACCTTCCTTGTAGATTGTTGGAAGAACAACATGAGAGAAGGGGAAACCAACTATGCCATCTTAAGCTCCTTGGAGTAAGGGTAGGATAAAAATATAATGGATAATTCTAAAAAATGGTAAAATCATCTCCAAGTGCATAGACCTTATGTCTACGTAGGCCAGTCTTTTTAGATTTAGTTACCATGAAATAAAAGGAACCTTCAGTCATTTGCTTTCAACCTAAGTTTCTCCTAACAACTCTTGTACCTTTATTTTCTTCATGTTGTTATAGCTTTGTCTTTTATTCCTACAAAAGGTTTTATAAAGTATTTCTAACACTTCAGATTGGTAGCACATATAGTCTGTGCTTTTATCTTTCTACCCACAATAAAGGAGAGAACCAGGTGCAACACAGTAAATGAAACCAGATCGTTATTTATTACCACTGTTCAGCAGAGACACTTTGATGACTGAAAGCAAACATCCTTTTCACTTTAATTGAGAATGAACATTGTGCTTTTATGGTCATTACATTTTTTGTTTAAGACACTGGACCTCAAACTTATGGAACTGTGCCTCCTCTTCAAACTTACTAGATTTTGCTTACTTGTTCAGTCACATTGGGGACTCCTGGTGCCCTCCCTCACCACTTCTTCCTCAGACATTCTGGGCAACTTCACACCTTCTCTCGTGTCATACTGTCTATGGATGCCATGGTATCTATGAGTGCCATTTCTAATCCTTAACACCAGAAGTTGTCATTACATCTCCAGGTGGAGATTTGCCTCACCATGACACAAATGCACACACAAACACAAACAGCTGTGACGACCAAATATCTAGCTGTGCTGCACAAGTAAGAAAAGGACCACTATAGGAATGGGTGGCAGGGCTGCTGAGAGTCACCATAAGCCCCCAGACAAAAATTCCATCTGCATCCCCAATCTCACACATTGAGATATGGCCATGCACAGAATGACTTTCTCTCAACATTAAAAAAAATGCAGTCTCCTTTCTTCCCACACACTTTAATAATTCAGGAGCATACTTATAGATTCAGTGGAAGCAGTGGGATCACCAAATAATATTTTAAACCTCTGTGTAAAAATGAGGATAGGATAACTAAATGCACTGTTCCTTCCATAAGGGAAAAAAGAGGCCTGCTAGATCACACCAGAGGTTTCTCCATCCCAATGTCCTGTTTCCCAATCTAGCTAGCCAGCCAGCTGCTTCTGGAAATCCCACCAGCAGAGAAAAAAGGCAACTGCCACCACACACAGTTGCTCCCCAGAATTGGCATTCAAATGTGTACTGCCCCTGAAAACAGGGTTGCACCTACTTGTAACTGTTGTTCATCTAGGTCTTCATGCAGGCACACATTGGGGACTGTGCTTGTGCAGGCCAGACACTTGGAACAGGATCTTTCTTAGCTATTAAGGGGGGGCAACTTCCCCCACAGCCGCTCCGAGCTGGTTCTTCCCGCCAAAATGGCCATGTGATTGGGGAGGTTGCCCCCTCCTTTCCCCAGTTCTCCTGTGCTGCTGCAACTCCCTGAGTTATGTCAGAGAGTTCAGCAGTGGGGCAGGAAGGGGGGAAGGAAGTGTGCCTGCATGAAGACCTAGATGAACAATAGTTTCAGGTAGGTGCAACCTGGTTTTCATCTATGGTCTTCAATGCAGTCCCACATTGGGAGAATAGCAATCTACTCACCCAGCGGTGGGATGAACTCTCAGGTGAACAGAGATTGAAGGACTGCTTAACCCACTGCAGCTTCCTTCCGTGCAATGACATCAACAGCGTAGTTCTTCAGGAACGTTTCTCCCGATGACCACGTAGCAACACAACAGATGTCTTCAATCAGGACCCCTCGTAGAAACACAGCCGATGTTGCTTGCACTCTTGTTGAATGAGCCCGAAGTGTAAAGGGGCAGGGCACATTCACTGCTTTATAGCAATGTCTTATTGCTGACACCATCCACCTAGATATTGTCTGGGAGGATGCAGTTTTCCCCTTATTGGGACCGGAATAACAAACAAAAACGCTGATTCTCTACAAAAAGCCTGAGTTCTTTCTTTGTAAAACAGAATGGCTCTTCTAACATCTAAGAAGTGCAACGTGCATTCTTGTGGGGTGGTCGGGTCAGGGAAGAATATAGGGAGAGATATAACCTTTGACATATGAAACTTGGAAACTACTTTGGGCATAAACTGCAGGCTAGTCCACATCACTACCTTATCTGGATAGATCTGAAGAAATGGCAGGTCTATGCTGAGTGCTCTAAGCTCCCCTACCCTCCTAGCTGACGTGATCGCCAGCAAAAATGATACCATTGCAGACAACAAAGCCAGGGGATAGGTCGCCAAGGGTTCGAACAGTTTTAGAATCAATTTGGCCAATACCAGGGACAAAGACCACTGAGGGACTATAGGGGCCCTTGGGGGGTACAAATTGAATAAGCCCTTTAAGAATACTTTTTATAAATAATGGGAGAACACTGTTTTCTTATCAATTTCCCTGTGGAAAGCTGATAAGGCTGCCAAGTGAACTTTTATTGACGATGAAGCCAATAGTGTGCATACTTGTCCATCAGGATCCATTCGTGGTGTGATTATTAGGGGCTCGAGATGGTAAAGAAGTTGGAGGCAAGGAGCAGAATTCCAATCTCTAACCCATTTTAATAATCGACAGGACTCAAGAATCAAACGTTATGTCCTGCCATGCTTTAAAAAAATTTTTTTAAAATAAAATTTTATTAGTGAGTGGAAAAACAAAAGAAAATTTTCCAAATTTAACACAAATAATCCCATTTTCCCCCATGCTTTAAAATTTTTTGACAGCCTAAACAACGTCATAGCAAACAGGCCATGCGCTTCTAGTCAGAACTGGCCTTTCTGGTGGTGCCCTTGGTCTTTACTGGTTGGGTTTTGGTGTGGACTTGGAATGCCCAGACTGTTTTTGTCTAGGTTGACCCTGACCCATATAGGGTCATCTATGCGGATACTGCTGGCTGTATGGTTGATACCAGTAGGGTCGATAATCCTGTCTTTGTTGGTAGTCTCATCTGCCTGAGCATCTGTATGGAGGCCCACCAGAGGTGGCAGGTGAGACCCCATATGATCTGGCTGTCTGTCTATCCTTCTTTTTCTTTGAAAGATATTCATCTGTCTTCTCGGCAAATAGAGAGTTGCCCTCAAAGGGCATATCTTTAATCTTAGAGCAAGTTTCGAGGGGCAGAGCTGTAGACCTAAGCCATGCATGCCTGCATAACACCACTGCCGCGCCCAGGCCCCTTGCTGAGACATCTAGTGTTTCTCAACCTTTTTCCGACCGTGGCCCCCTTCCGACCTTGTTTCCTTCCTGTGGCCCCCATGTCCTACCGGTATAAAGGTAGCTATTTTATATGCCAATAAAGGTGTTGTACTTGAAGGTAGCTATTTCAGTGTCTTGTTTGTAAATAGCCAAGGGTTACGCTTGCATGAAAAAACAACATCCCACACACTGTCTTCTCTGTTTTCTTCACTTCTCACTTCCCTCTGTGGCCCCCTAGTCTCATGCCGTGGCCCCCCATTTATGCAATTTTTACCTGTGGCCCCCTTGGAATATGCTGGGGCCCCCTGGGGGGCCATATGGCCCCAGGGTGAGAACCACTGATCTAGAACATGCCTGCTGGCACTGATTTACTGTTTAAACAGCACCATAGCTTCTTCTTGTATCAGTTTAGCAAGTGGTTTCTTCTCCTCTGGCAATGCTTCCAAGAACGCAGTCATCTTCTGTCATAGAAAGATCTGGTATCCACTCATAATAGCCAAATAGTTTGCCATCTTGATGGTCAGGGCCGACCCAGAGTACATCTTCCTGCCCACTACATCTAACTTTCTCCCTTCCTTGTCCACAGATGTTGCCAGACTACCCTGCCTGTGCTTGGCCTGGAGCTCCTCTGCAATCATTGAAGAAGCCGGCGGATGCGCAAAAAGGTCTTGCTTGATTCTGTACAAAGACACTACTATTTTTTGTTGTTTCAGGGGTCGAAACCGGTTTCTGAAACAGGTTGTCCATGATGTCAACAAAACCTTCAATCATGGGGAAGGCAACAATATCAGGGGTGTCAGAATAGATGTACTGAAAAATGCTATCATTCAGTTTCTGTTGAGCTTTTGAGACATTAATATCCAGTGATTTCGCCATTCAGAGCATCTGCTCTGAATACAGCTTGAAATCAGTGTTGGGAGAGCCCTGTTCTCCTTCTCCCACAGCTTGCTCCAGGGATGAATCTGAGGTCTCTGTCAGACTCTGTTCGGGTGCTTCCCTCTCCAATTCCAATCCAGAGTCTGATCTCTGCTCCAAGGCAATGGTATGTGATCGAGTGTACCAACACGGATCCAAGTGGAGGGAAGCTCTCGGTGGGAAGGACCTGGATCTGGCCCTGCTAAGATGCATGCCAGTGTTATCCTAAGTTCCTTTATTTATTTGTTTTTTATAAAATAGCTAAGCTTGAGACAAGCAATTCCGATGAACTCAAACAGCTCACTAATGTACTATTGCTTTTTTGGCAGGCTAGATTCAAAGGACTTCTTCACTTGGTGTAAGCACAAACAATGAGGATCTTCACTTGAATCACAAGGCAAGGATAATGACTGTCACCCAAGTTCCCAACCATTCAGTTTCTAACTTCATGCAAACACGTGGTCTGCGATATCCATATGCTGCCCTCTCTTTTAAGACCTCCAATATATTACAAAGCCTTCTGGAATCTTTCCAATATATTAAGCTTATAATACTAAAGAGAATGTTTAAAAAAACTCTAATTCAAACCATAGATATTAGCTACATATCAAAGCAAGAAACATTATGCATTCCTAGCTTTAATTTTTAATGCCTTCAACATTTGTGATTCATTTTTATATTATTACTTTCTCTAGTGTGTATTTTTAATTTGTTTGTCTTACAGCTAACTATTTTTCCACTGCTGTCTCCCACTGCTTCATCTCTCTGCCAAATTCATAATGGGCCTAGAAAGTGGCTGGTTTGTTTTGGACAGTACTAGAGCACCAGAGTTTGAATTTGCAACAAAACCTTGATGATCTTTTTTCTAAACCAGATAGGCTCTTTCTTAAAGAAGTCACAATCTGGTAAAATAAATCAGGTGTTCTTACTACCAAAGCATGTATTTACATGAAATTTTGCTTTAATTACTTTACATGACTTTATTTCTGCAGGAACAATCCATTCTATTAACTCTGAAACCAGTCCTTGTTATTGCATATCTTGGGGCAGAAACATCACTAACTCCATCCTGAATGTGTCCATGTACATTTGGATGTAAGTAACTGGCAAAATACCACAATGAACAGGGATTGGCGGTTGTCTATAGTGGCAAACAGCACTCTTTCCCCCCATTGACTTGGGACACAATCCACCAAACTGCTACCAGGCAACCTCCTTTCTAAAGGACAATGTCACTCATTAACATAATAACATTCGATTTATATACTTACAAGCCCCACAAGAAAAGTCACATAACAGAAGTGACTGATCCATTGGGCTGTACTTCCCTATGACAAAGAAGGTGAAACCACAAGAGTAGGTAACATAAAACAATCAATATGAGAATCAAATACTGTGAATCAGTGTTGGTTATAATAACTTGGTTACAATAGTAAACAGTCAAGTAATCAACAGCAGTCAGTCAATAACAACACAGCTAATACACAGAAGTGCTGTGTTGGGAGAGTCTTTCATCAGATAAGTACAGAAAATCCAACATTAAATCAAATAGTCAACATAAGTCCATATCCATTCTTCATGTAAGTTAAGTAAATGTAGAGCGTCCAATGGTAAATAATCAAGGTCAATTAAACAATGGTGTCATTGCAGATGGAGCCAATGTGAAGGGGGATGCACACGGCAGAGCCACAGCACCCAACACGCAGCACCAGCTTGTTCCGCTGTTTTGCCACGAATGACCTCCTCAGGGGCGAATAGCCTCTACCACACTATAGAACAATGTGTATAAATAAGCAATTTATTGCCACAAGCAATAATATGTTCCACTAAAGGGGCTTCTGCGATCCTGTGTCAGATGCGGGACATATGTTCTAATATCCAGATTTTCAGTTGTCTAATCGTGCTACCTACATATAGTTTCTGACATTTGCAAATAATCGACAACCCCAGTTGATTTGGCATGTAGTAGGGCCAAGCTACAAGTGACGAATGACACTTGAACGGCAAGTGGATTGAGGGGAGCGCAAGTGAACTTGCCGTTCAAGTGTCATTCGTCACTTGTAGCTTGGCCCGTAGACTTCCAATTTACAGTTTTGTTTTCTGGACAGGATCTCCCAGCACTTCTGTGTATTAACTGTGTTGTTATCGACTGCTGTTGATTACTTGACTGTTTGTTTACTATTGTGACTGAGTTATTATAACCAACACTGATTCACTGTATTTGATTCTCATATTGTTTGTTTTATGTGTTACCTACTCCTGTGGTTTCACCTTCTTTGCCATTGTTCTGAGTGGGTTGCTCCTTTGTTGTACATACTTCCCTATGAGGCAGAACGGTGATAGAGCACAATGGCTGCAAGCCAGTACAGTCTTTTACCCATTCTAACAACTGGACAAAATCACAAGCTGTTTTTTAAAAACCAGAAAAGTACTAAAAACAGTATGGTGTCAGATTGGAAAGCTGCTGGAGGAACAACTATTCTAACCCAATGAGCCCTGATGCCATCCTAAGTCTGGCACATGTATGCCAGCTGATAAATCCAAGCAACTGCCATTATTTTTTAAAAAGCGCACACAAAAAAACCCAACTCTAGTGCATTGCCCAGCAAAATGAAAACTAATTGTACCAGACTGTAAAAATTGTAAAACGGACATTGCAAAATACAAGAAATTATGAAAAGTATTCAATTGGCTTCATTTATTTGGGTCATTGGTTTTCATAGTGCAGAACTTGGAATGCCTGGATGCAGAATTTTTCTTTTCTTTTTTAATTGGGAGTGCATCCATTTCTGGTTATAGGATCTGCTGTCTGTTACATTACATAATTATTTGCCAAGAAAGGATAAAAGATAGAATTCTATAAACTTCACATAGACACTTGGTTATTATTTGCAAGAATAATCTAAACTTTGGCTTTTCAAAAGGATATTATCTAAAGTAATACAAATGTGCCTGTGAAGGAAATATAGAGATTTAACTAAAGTGACAATAGTTAAACTCTCATTCAGTTTCTTTTCTGGTGCACGGTTCTTTTGAGATAAGCAATTCTGCTTTTGTCTGAATCTGTATGTCCTAAAACTTTTTTTGTCATTGTTATAACACAAGATTTATTTGATTTTAATGCATAACTGCACTTACTCCCTTAGCTATTCAGTGGTCCCTAAAATTTCCCACACCAAGACATCTTGCTCTTTTTACAGAGGTCAATATCATGGAAAAGAAAAGATTTCCAAGTCTTTCCATCAACAGCATGCCCGCTATAGCTAAGTAAATGCCTTCACTATAAATTGAGCAGTCTTTCCTTCAGTGTCGATCAGTTTCAGATTCTACCTGTATCAGTAGGTACAAATGTGAAGGTTCATTTCCACTGTGAAGCAATTGAAGCTGAGTTCTGTCATTCCACAAATTGTGCAAAAGAGGATGGTTCAGGGGGCATTTCTATAAAGTGAATAAGGCTGCAGTATAACGGAATGGAAGTCGCTTTTATAAAGGGAACAGGATTGTAGTCTATTGCACTTTGTGTATATATTATGTTGTTCTTACTGTATAATTTTCTACTTTTGCATTTCTATTATTTTTTGCATTGTTTACAAGATTTCATGTCTGATTTTTTTTGGCTTTTTTCTTATTTTTGTGATCCTCATCCTACTGCATTTTTTGTTGGATGTCTCATGCTATTTGCATTTTTTTACATTGTATAATCTGCACTGTGGAAAGCAAGAAAGGCTGTCTATAGCATGATAAGAAAACAAAACAAACTATACATGAAAAAAGACAACTCTTTCTGAATCCAGAAGTAAATTTTTTCTTACTTGAGGAACTATTGTGTTCTGAAGAAACTGGAGAACACAAATTAACCAAAAAAGATATCTAAGGTGCCACTGGACTCAAGCTTATTGGTAGAATTTATTGTGGCTGGGCCATAGTGAACACTTAGTAATGTTCATACGTAGTAAACCTCTGAAAACCAGTGCTAGGAAGCAACATCAAGAAAGGCCTGTGCCATGTTTGTTGGTCCTTCAGAGTAACTGGTTGGCCGCTATTTGAAATAGGATGCTGGTCTAGATGTACCATTAGTCTAACCCAACAAAGCTCTTCTTATAGTCTTAATTTTCAGCCTGGCGCAAAGGATGTTTACTCAAAAGAAAACCCAGTTGAATTCCTATGATCAGGGCTGTAAGTTCTTGATCACTACAATGATGTTGGGATCAACTAGGAGACTCCAACTGGCGCAAAATGCTGCAGCTCAACTGTTATCAGGAGCAAGCAGGAGCATGAAGATCACTCCCATTCTGCAGTCACCCCACTGGCTACCTATCAGTTACTGTGCTCAAGTTATTGGTTATCACATAAAAAGCTCTTCACAGCCTGGGTCTGGCATACCTATGGGACTCCCTCCCTATGTTCCTCCACTGCAGCTTCGCTCATCTGAACAAGGTCTCCTGCAGGTGCCATGGGTGAAATCAACAGCAGCCCGTACATGAGCATTCTCTGTGATGGCCCCTACCCTGTGGAACAGCCAACCCAAGGAGGTCAGGAGAGCCCCCACCCTCCTGGCTTTCTGCAAATGATGAAAAACCAAATTATTCAAAAAGGCTTTTTACTCAGATAAGAGGGAAGTATTGTAGGGAGGAGGTCTCAAATGCTTCACTAATGAGTTAGAGACCATATACTTCACCACAATGTTGCCTTACATACTATCTGTTGGCTTAAATATGTGCTACTTGTGTTTCAAGTATGATCCTACTGGATAGTTATATGTTGCCTAATGTCAGACCTAGAATTGCTTATGCTCTGTTTCAGCATTTCTTCAACTTTGTATTGGATTCTTTCTAATGCTATATCTTTGTAAACTTGTATTTATCTACCTTAAAGGTAAAGGTAGTCCCCTGTGCAAGCACCAAGTCATTACTGACCCATGGGGGAACGTTGCATCACGATGTTTTCTTGGCAGACTTTTTGTTACGGGGTGGTTTGCCATTGCATTCTACAGTCATCTACACTTTACTCCCAGGAAACTGGGTACTCATTTTACCAACCCCGGGAGAATGGAAGGCTGAGTCAACCTTGAGCTGGCTACCTGAACCAGGCTTCCAACAGGATCGAACTCAGGTCGTGACCAGAGCTTGGGCTGTAGTACTGCAGCTTACCACTCTGTGCCACAGGGCTCTATTTATTTATTTACCCTATGGCATTGTTTATGGAAATGTCCTTGATACTGACTGTACTAATCTTGGACTGTGTGATCCACCCTGAGTCTCAGTGAGAAAGGCGGACTATAAATGACATAAAAAGTGACATAAATAAATATATCAGTATCAATAGATTCAGTCTCATTTTCTATGGCAAGTAATACATTCTAGGTTGTCTGTCCTGGAAAAGTTTAATACCCTTACCCTATCCCATCCAATATTAATAATTTCTGTAAACCCCTTTGGGTAAGGTGGGAGTGTAATTTGTATTAAACCACTTGAGAAGAACAAAGTGTATTTTACCCAAGGAATTCCAATGATCAAGCTAAAGCCTTACTTACGCTGTTGAGTTAAGGAACAATTGGTGTTTTTCATGAACGAGGGCAATAGACTTCAAAAGTCAGCTAAATTGCCACAGAACTGCTCCTATAGATCATGGCAGATGTTGATCTCTTTTGATCTATATAATTCTAAATGAAAAAGATCATTTATCTTTCATAGATAACTGGTTCCATCATGTAAATACAATTTTAACTAATTCACTTGTCATTATTTTCAATGCCACATGCTAAAGCTGGTCAATTAAGAATTACATCAATTATAATGGGGGCTTATCTATGCACATGAATAATTTACCTATTGAAATCAATGGGCTCAAAAATGTTGAACATGGCTGGATAGTATCCTGCATGTGTTATGCTGGCATGTAAAGTTTTGATACACAAGAACTATAAAACCTTTCAAAAGTATCCCACTTTAGGAGCAAATTATTACTAGCAGGATTTTAAAAAATCATTGTAATACTTCTATTGATGATTACTTATTTCAGTATTTACTCAAAGTAAATATAACTCAGTTCTGGTTTTAATACACAATTCCATTTTGAATAATTTTATTTATTAACTGTGTAATGAAATCAGCTAATGTTTGCATGCATATTCCTTGCAACTATATCTACCATCATTTTATCCCCCCATATATTAGTAATTTAATTTCTAGTCAGTTTTGTTGGGTGCTAACAATGGCAAACGTATGACACCTTGCTGTGAAAATCCCCCAGGAACTTTTGACAATGGCAGTTACATGATAAGAGTGATTATTCAAACCTGTTAATGTTTATTATGCCACTATAAGAAAAGCCCTAAGGAGTGAAACATTTATAGCAGTAAAACAATGAACTTGTTTGTACGGTGATTAGAGCTAGCAGTCTGGCCAGACCAATGCAGCACAATAAAAGAGTCCAAACCACAAAAAAAGAATCCTAACCATAAAGAAAGGGCAGCCAGGCTGTTCCCATACAGCTTTTTTCTAGGTAGCAGCAACTCATTTATTAATATACCTATCAATAAATGTTATGCCATGAAGATATTTTATTGGGCCAGACACGGAATTCTGCTTATTATTTTTGATGAAAGAACTCTTAAAGTGCTGCTGATTGAATATTTCTACATTTTAAGAGCTCTTTGCCAGATTCCTGTCTCCCTTATGTTCCCATGTTTCAGACTGCAGGCTGCTCTATAAAGGCACTCTAGCTTGATAGGAAATGACTGGTTTCAGCTTACAGCACCTTTGAAGCACGGACATTATGAAGCAAATCAAGAAGCATAGAGTGCCATAACACTTCTTTTGAAATATTTGAGAAGTGTCATAGTAATTATCCTTAATTTTACTCTAGGCTAAGCTTTCCTCAAAGGATTTGTCTTCAAAGTCCTTCAAGGGGCTCAAGGAACCTGTGAGATAGTTCTGACATAACCATTATGAGCCAGTACATAGCTCCATCAGATGCATGGTGATGTTAGTCCAAGAAGAGTCGATGGGTGCAGATCTCACCTCAGCTGCAAAGGCACTGGACAGACCTGGGTAAGCTGATCTCTTTCAGCTTCAGCTGTCAGACTCTAAAATAAGATTAAGTAATCTGCCTCAGAGACTCACGACAAGGAGAATTGCCATGAGGAAAAATTTAACAAGGTAGAACAAATTCAAACAAAATGAAAATGTTGAAGGGTTTTAACAATGGAATAATTTCCACATAACTATAAAGAGCCCAGGAAGATTTCATCAATAATATCACTAGTAGGTAGGGTTGCCAGCTCCTGCTTGGGAAATTCCTGGAGATTTGGGGGATGGAGCCTGGAGAGGGCAGGATTTGGAAAGGGGACATACTTCAGTGGAGTATAATGCCATAGATTCCATCCTCCAAAACAGCTATTATCTCCAGGGGAACTGTTGCCCCCCTAGTTGGAATGAGAGTCAGACACAAAGGTTTGGGTAAAATGGGCCGCTTTATTAAATGAAACAGCAAAACAACAATTACGGCAAGGGGCCTAACTAGCGGTACAGGTCAGGCCCTGGGGTCATTCACTGGGACCCCGCCCTGACCTGTCTGGGCGAGCACCCGCTGCCCTGGGTGCGATCCATCCATCAAATGGCTGCGACACGGCTTGGCCAGGTGGAGTGGTTCCCCCCTGAAAAGCTCCCCCAACCGGCCGAACGGCAGCAGCGGGAGACCGGCTTATCCAGGGGTTCCCCACCCAGGGTGTCTGACCTCGCAGCTGGGCCGAACGGCAGCCTGCTGCTCCTGAAAGACCCCAGTTCCTCACCAATGGGGAGGTGCCAAGGGTGCTCACCGACCCGCCACAAATATATCCCTAGCTAAATCCTGCACCCCTGGCAGCAAATAAGGTCCACCCCTAAATTACCAAACTACACCTCTTACACAGTGCGAGGTAGGCGAAAAAACTCACTACCCAAGGCCAATCAGGGCCGTGAGACAAAAAATTCCTACCTGGTCCCATCAAATAGCGACCGGCTAGACCCGCACTGAAGTAGGGTGAGGAGAGTGGGCCGAGCACGAAGGCGATACTGAGCTTTGGAAGGCGGAGCGGCAGCGTGCTGCCTTGTAGCTCCGCCCCCTTTAGCTGCGCCCGGTAACAGGGCTGCTCTTTTCTGGCTCCCCCCCTCCAGGGTAGCAAATGGCTGCCACCAGCCTAAGGGGCTAAAGCCCCTGGCTGGGATGGCAGTATTGCCCCCCTAGTTGGAATGAGAGTCAGACACAAAGGTTTGGGTAAAATGGGCCGCTTTATTAAATGAAACAGCAAAACAACAATTACGGCAAGGGGCCTAACTAGCGGTACAGGTCAGGCCCTGGGGTCATTCACTGGGACCCCGCCCTGATCTGTCTGGGCGAGCACCCGCTGCCCTGGGTGCGATCCATCCATCAAATGGCTGCGACCCGGCTTGGCCAGGCGGAGTGGTTCCCCCCTGAAAAGCTCCCCCAACCGGCCGAACGGCAGCGGAGGGAGACCGGCTTATCCAGGGGTTCCCCACCCAGGGCGTCTGACCTCGCAGCTGGGCCTAACGGCAGCCTGCTGCTCCTGAAAGACCCCAGTTCCCCACCAATGGGGAGGTGCCAAGGGTGCTCACCGACCCGCCACAAATATATCCCTAGCTAAATCCTGCCACCGCAGAGGCCAAGCCTCTGCTTAGGCCTCAGCGCCCCACAAATGGCTTAAAGCCAGCCTGAGCCCTTGCCGTAGGTCGTCCAAGAAAATGCTGTTGCCTCTGTAAGAGAGGTGCACCCCATCCCCTCGGTAGAAGGCAACAGACTCGGCCCGAATCTGCGGATGGGGCAAATAAATCCCCACCCCCACCCCCGTTAATATCTTAAACAGGGCTCTATTGGTCATCCGCCTAGCCCTTTCAATAGCTCTGCGGTCCAATGCCTCCCGCCATACACGGCGCGGAAGCATTGCCGACCAAAAGATCAGAACGCCGGGCCATCTCTTCCTGATCTCCAGGAAGTCATCCCGTGCCTGCCAAGAGAGGGCTACCCCTTTCATTAGCCCCAGATCATTGCCCCCTAAGTGAACCACCAGAATATGAGGAGGAGGGGTGGACCTCCCCTCAAACAAGAGTGGCAGCAGCCCCGCCCAACGCAGGCCTCTTCTGCCCTGCCACTCAACGGTAGCCCACCGGCTGAGTCCAAGTTGGGACCCGATCCAGGATCTTCTCGCTTGGTGCGCCACCCAGAAGATCATGCTGTGGCCACAGATGAGGATCCGTACCCTCTCCTGACGACCCACAGCGCCTGCAAGAAACACAATTCAACACGGTTTACCCCGTCCAAGCGGCCTAACGTATGACGCATAAGCCCCTGAACGCCAACGGCCTACCTTCTGGATGTCAGGGCCCGAGAAACCCATGGCAGCGGCAGTGGACGCCGCCCCAAAGCGGAATGAATGGGTCCCAAATTTGACCCCCTCCAGACCTAAACTATGAAGAGCCCTGCCCATGACTGCCCAAAATTGGTACCTAGTCAACGGGGCGCCATCGCAGTGGCGAAAAAGAACCCCGGAATGATCGCCCCGAACATTCAAATAGCTCCTCAAGGCTGTAATGGGACACAACTCAGCGATGGAACACCGTCCAAGTGCCAGGTCCACCCCTTTTTGATGCTGGTCAGTCTTAGACCTCCTAATTCTAAGGATTAACCTTTCACCCACGAATTTAACGTCCTCCGCAGTAAGGGCATGGCCAGAGTCGTCCTTAAGGGACTGCTGGACCAGCTCACTTACTCGAAGTGCGCCAAAGAACGCAAGTAAGGATGCAGCGTGAAACAGCCGCTCCTCAAAAGGAGAGCTGCATACCTGCGACCATACAGCCTGCAATCCCTGGAGTACGCCAGGAGAAATGGGCTGCCTATCATCCTTGGGAGTGGCGGACTCCCTTGCCCAACCTTCCAGCATCTTCCTAATGCGGAAATCACCCGTGGTGTCTGAAAACCCTCGGGCCTTCGCAGCAAAAGCTAGGGCCGCAATCTGGCTGCGAATATATTTTATGCTGTGCCCCTTACCTCTTTGAGCCACGCAAAATTGTGCCAAATGCTCGACTGGAAGGGGCCAAACCCGGCGGAGGCCAGCAGCCTGCCTGAAGGTATCAAAATTCCTTACCGCCCTGTCGTAAGCCCTCCCGGTGCTAGGGGCAATGGCTAACTGGATGGCCCTGGAGGCTTCCACTTTCCAACCGTCCACAGCTCCTGCGGCACCAGAGCTGGCACCAAATCGGCCTCGGGGGCAAGCTGTCGAAACTGGTCCATCTGCAGACGAGACAAGGCATCTGCCACCTCATTGTTGACACCAGGTATATGCCTGGCAGAAAACAATATGTTAAGGTGCAAGCACCTCAAAGTAAAGGCGCGGACCAAGGTCATGACCCGGGGCGATTTGGATGAAAGGGAGTTCACTACTTGAACCACAGCCATATTATCGCACCAAAAGTGCACGGAGTGGTTGGCAAACTCCTCTCCCCAAAGATAAACTGCCACTAAGATTGGGAAGAACTCCAAATAGGTTAAATCCCTACATCGTCCGTCTGCAACCCAATCCTCGGGCCACGTGGCGGCACACCAGTGCCGCCTAAAATAAATCCCAAGCCCTATGGACCCTGAAGCGTCCGACGACACTTGCAGTTCCCCTTCTAACAGCAGCTCATGTCTCCAAAAGGAAACCCCATTAAAACCCTGCAAAAATAGCAGCCATAAGCTTAGGTCCTCACGCATGCCCTCCGACAGGCACATCTTGTGGTGAGGGAGCTGGAGGGTCCCCATGGCGTCACATAGCCGGCACAAAAAGGCTCTACCTGGGGCCACCGCCTTACAGGCAAAGTTAAGGTGGCCCACTACTTGCTGAAGCTCTAGTAGAGACACTTTACGATTCCCCAGCATGGTGCGCAAATGCGCCTTCAGATCTAAGAGCTTCTCAACTGGAAGCTTAGAAGTCTGTTGGACCGTATCCAACTCGATACCCAAGAATGTCAGGACAGTTGACGGGCCCTCTGTCTTCTCGTGCGCCAGAGGGACACCAAGCTCCCCCGTTAGGCTGACGAGGTCAGCCAACAGGCGCGCACACTGGCCCGTCCCAGGGGGCCTAACCAGGATAAAGTCATCCAAATAGTGGGCGGAGTCACGGCAGCGCTGCCTATGACGCAATGCCCACTCCAAAAAGGTGCTAAAGCACTCAAATACTGCGCAGGAGATAGAGCACCCCATGAGGAGGGCCCTGTCCATATAGTATTGACCCTCAAAGGAAAACCCGAGGAGCTCAAAGTCCTCTGGATGCACGGGGAGAAGACGGAATGCCGACTTAATGTCGCATTTCGCCATCTCAACTCCCCGGCCACAACACCTGACCACCTTAACGGCTTGGTCAAATGACATGTAATGCACTGAGCACAAGTGCTCAGGTATCACGTCATTCACCGACCCACCCCTGTGGTAAGACAAGTGATGAATTAAACAAAATTCACCAGGAGCCTTTTTAGGCACAACACCTAGGGGGGAAACCCTCAAATTGGGTACGGGAGGGGCGGGAAAAGGGCCTAAAACCCGTCCCTCCCTACATTCCCGCTCAATCTTGTCCCTAACTACATGCTCCATGCCTGCCACAGAACGCAAGTTGGCAGACATAAAGGGGGAGCGGGGACCCTGAAAGGGAATACGGAAGCCAACTAAAAACCCCTCTAACAGAAACTGGGCATCTGCCCTTCTAGGGTAATCCGCCAACATGGCTTCAAGTACCCTCACCCTTATTGGGCTGGGGCCCTTTTCCAGGGCCCTGTTGCCCCCCAAATCCACCCCCCTTCTTACTGAAGGGTTTCTGTTTTTTGCACGCATTAATGGCGTGAGGCCCCCAGCAGACGGGGCATTCATGACCATAGCGGCAGTTCTTCCTGCTGCAGGACCCCTGTGAGGTAAACTCAAAGCAGAGCAGTCGGGGCTGAACCGACTGCCCCGCGAATGCGCGGGGACCAGAACTAGCCGTAACGGAAACTGGAAACCCAGACTCTGAACGCTGCACTACGTGGCCGCTATCTGACCGTTCCCCGGAACCAAATTTAGCCAGCGTCATGACCTGGATCCAGAGGTGATGATGCACCTGGTCCCATGGCAGGGACGGGTTAAGGGCCGCCTTCATTCTAAATTCTTCGTCATATTGCAGCCAAGCTGCACTGCCGAAGTCTACGTAAGCCCTATACACTATGTCCATATACTGAAAGAGCGGGGCGGCTCTCCCTGGCTGGACCCTAGCAATCACACCCGCATAGATTAGGAAACCCGGTAGCCAGTTGGCCCAGGTCCTATCGATCTTACGGCGCTTAAGGCGCTCCTTGTCTCTGTCTTCCAGGTCTTCTTTATCCTTCCTCTCCAGATCCCTGAAGAGGAGGGTAAAGACGTCTACATATTCCCCCCGCAATATCCTCTCCCGCATCATGGGAGTAAGGTGATCTCCTAAGGGTATAGCTGTATCCCCCATAGGTAAGGCCCGGTAGGGGACTGCCCCATAATTGCTCCAAGGGGATCCCAAATAACTACCCCAAGGGGGATACGAACCCATGCCTCCGGCCGCCTGAACAGGGGATGTAAGCCAGCCAGACGACCCTGTCATCTGACTGGTCCCCGGCGCCTGGCAGCCTTGTGTCCAATCATACAGCATATGAGGGTCCTGCGTGGAACTGTGCTGTGTTGGGTAGGCAGTGTGCTGAGGTGTGTGAGACACCTGTGTGTAAGCACTCTGCTGCATTGTGTAAGCATTATGCTGAGGTGCCTGAGACCCCTGTGTCCAGGGCCAGGACGGAGCCTGGTGGGGCCAGGCGCACTTACCCTCTATTTCAGGAGGTTGTACAACCAGCGCCAGCTGCCCCGCCTCCGACGGCCAGCTACCCTCTATCTCTGCTGCTGCTGCCGCGACCACATCCTCCGCAGCCGGCCCGGCGGCTGCAGTCTCAGGCATTGCCACGGGCACCGCCACAGTACCGTCAGAGGTTCCCTCCAAGGCAGACAAACAAGAGAGAATATCAGCCATGGAAGATCGCGAGGCAGCTCTTACAGGCCTCTTACTAGCCTGCCCTGAGCCCCCGGGGGGGAGGTATCCTAGCATGCTCCAAGGCGGCAAGTCTAGCCAGAATCTCCCACCGCAATGGACCCTCACCCTCCTCATCAGAGGACAAGGCTACTGTCTGCCGTTTGGAAGGGCGCGGCGCTGGCTGCTTGCCCTTACTAGTGCCAGTCCCCTTCTTTGGACCCATCCTGTCTAGTGCTCACCCTGGATATAGGAGCAGCACAGCTCCTATGAGTCCCCTCAAGGCTGAGGTTCCCTGGTGGAGAGGAGGAGAATCTGGCTATCAACCCACCCAACTACGAAATGGCCGCCGCCCCCTACTGTATTAAAATGGCGCCTGCTGTCTACACACGAGGCGGCCCAACAGCAAATGGCCGCCTGTTACAGGGGGACGTGGGCGGCAAACACCTAACGAACCAGGGGGGGTGGCCTTCTCCGAGCTGAAACCGGGGGAGGGGGGCTGGGTCGCACGCGGATGGTGCACAATGCCGAATAGCCCCAATGGTAACTTGTCCCACGGCCGCAGCAAGCAAAACTCTGTGCCGTGAAAGTGGCCAGGCCAGGCGCCTAGCAGCGCACACGCGGCCAAGTGACCCGGTGGCTCAAGAGTTCCGGGCGCCACAGCGCCCTATCGGCCGTCCCGGGCAGGGGTGAAGGGCCGATGGTGCTCCCTGCCCAAGCCCTCTGAATGAGGAGCCGAGCGGGAAAAAGGCCCGCCGAAACGGCCGTGAAATAGCGGCCGCAAAGCCCGCCCACTGGGATCGCACAAGAAAAATCCCCCGGGCACCCAAACGGCCAAGGAAACGGCCGCGAAGCCCGCCTGCAGCGGAGCGGTGCGATAAGGCCGCTCCAAAGGCTATGAGCAGGGCCCGTACAAACCAAGCCTGTCTGCACACAGGCTAACGCTGCAGTCCTTGAGGCCTCGTGCCGGCGGAGAAGCAACGTCTGCCTCCACCGAGCACGAAGGCGAGACTGAGCTTTGGAAGGCGGAGCGGCAGCGTGCTGTCTTGTAGCTCCGCCCCCTTTAGCTGCGCCCGGTAACAGGGCTGATCTTTTCTGGCTCCCTCCCTCCAGGGGAGCAAATGGCTGACACCAGCCTAAGGGGCTAAAGCCCCTGGCTGGGATGGCAGTATTCTCTGTGGCCTGGAGATCAGTTGTAATTCTGGGAATTCTCCTGCCACCACCTGGAGGCTGGCAACCCTACTAGTAGGGTTAGAAAAAGGAAGTTAAATGTGCTTTTCAAAACCCAGGTGCCAAGACTCAGACCTGTCAGGCAAACTGAAAGCCCAGGGCTCTAATTCTCACTGCAGAGAGCTAGATAGAAATGTTGTCTACTATGGATGGAGCTGTGCTTGCAGAGTGGGTCGATCCCCTTTCCTGCAGCCCTCCACCCCAGATCTGGATTCAAAACCCCACTCATTGACCTCAATGGTTGCCCATGGACCAGTCACCATTCCTTCGTCTAACTTATCTTGCAATGTTGTTGTGGGGGCAAACTAGAGAAGGGAAGGACCATATATACTACACTGAGATCCCTGGAAAAAGTGGGGGGCAATAGACAGATGAACCCCCATCTTTCTCAAGCAGACATTCCTTGCACTCCTTTCATCTTTGTTATTTATGTGTGTCATGGAAGAGGTAGAGCTTTCACAAAAGGGTCCAGGATTGATTCCCCACTCAGGTGAAGCCCTTAATTGAAATACTGCACACTTAGTTTCATGTGGATCTCTGTCACAAGGTGATCATGGAAGTTAACTCCCGATTTCAAAAGAATCCCAATGAATACTTCATACATTATAAATACAGCTTCAGCACAGTACATTTCTCTCAACTAGATCTTGTTTAATAAAACAAGTTGTTAAGCAATGCTGCCTTTAACATTCTGTTTTTTCCCATGCACCCTTCTCCAATACAAAGTAGGCTGAGATGTCAGGATTTTTGTTATTACAAGACGTGCCTTCTGGTAAAGGATGAAGTCAAAGGACATACCATCAGCAGTAGGATTAATGTGACACTTTGTCAATTTGCAGCTCGGCATATTAATGTGCGAGAGGAATGGTGATCCCCTCCACACCCTTTAGAAGCCTTATGTTAAAAGTATTTGCTTTCCCTGAGGTCCATTACTAAAGTTTAGATTTATTATTTGTCTTTTGAGTTTTTTCCCATTAATTTGCCTCTCTGTTTCTGCAGCCTTCCCAACTAGATTGCTCTTTCAACTAGATTGCTTAGGATTTGGATGAATGAGCATTTTAGTTTCAGGAGTATCTTGTTTGTATTTGACATGTCCCTCCACCCATAGATGCTTTTGCTTCACATTTTACAGTCACCCTAAAATGGGCAGCTATAAATATCTATTATCTATGCATATTTGTGGTCGTTTTACAACTCCTAGTGACAAAGCTCATCAGATCTCGTGGCCAGAATCTAGCCTTTGGCCGGTCCTGGAATGCAGTACTGACAACCTGCTAGAACTGGGCTCCATTTTGCTTCCTGGTTTAGGCCTATTTCACCTTATCCTGTTTTTACTGGCTTTGGGTGCTTTTAGACTAGGGTTGCCAGGCCCCCTCAATCTCCCAGCGGGAGATTGGGGCCTGGCTCTTACCTGGGGGGGGGGGTGCGCGCTTTCCGCGCATGCGCTTGCCCCTGCAAGTGTGATGTCATCACGCAGCCCCTGGATTGCGCCAATGGGGGCTGCTGCGGAGCACAGGAACGCTCCTGCACATCGCAGCAGCCCAAAACAGGCCCGATCTGCACCAAAACAGGGCGGATCGGGCCTGTTTTGGCACGGATCGGGTCCGTTTTGGGCCCCTGCGGAGCGTAGGAACACTCCCGCGCTCTACAGGGGCCCCTATCCAGGCCAAAACATGCCTGATCCTGGCAGCTGCTGTGCGTGGGGGCGCACAGCACTGCAGGGGGGCTCGCATGGAAGGTGCGCGCCACCCCTGCTAGCCAGGTAAGTAGGGGCAGGGTTGGGAGGGTGGGTCTGGCAGCCCTATTTTAGACACACCCAGGGTTGCCAGTTCTAGCATGGAAAATTCCTGCATATTTGGCAGCAGTCCCTGGAAAGGGCAGAGTTTCAAGAAGGAGTTCAGCAGGGATGAGATGTCATAGAATCCATGCATGGAAAATGCCATTTTCTGCAAGGGAACTGATCTGGAGATCTAATGTCTAATCTAATCTAACTACATGGACACTGTGAACCTTAGAAGTACCAAATTCAGTCCTGGTGCTGATGACCTAGACACAACATCTCCAACTCTTGGAGGAGTATTTATATATGGAAACTGATTATCCAGCTAAATATGGATTATGTCCATGTTTGCTAGAGCCCATTTATATGATTGGAAGAGACCAGAGGGGAAGTACTATATTCATTTACAGTTCTGTTGCAGTAGATGTTTCTAAGCTTGTCTGAAGAACAATGGCAGTGATTCCCCCCCCTTACACACTACTATGGTATTAGTCCCAGTACAGAAGTGACACTCTGATAAGTATGCAGACATAGGAGGAGAGAAGGAGGTTGCTGAATCCTGTACTAATTCCTAATTTGTGGTTTCTTCTTTCAGTAGAGTGGCAGTGTGACCAGATCTGATAACAAGAAGATTTTACTCCTAAGGAACTTTAAAAAAAGAAAAAAGAAATGTTCTTGAACAACAGCGCATTGCTTAAAGGGAAAAGTCACTTAATCTTTTTTTAAAAGATACACATGCAGATAGGTGGTTAATCTTTACACAGTTTTTTAAAAAATTAAAACTTCAACAACCCAAACATTGGTTGTTGGGGGTTTTCCGGGCTGTATTGCCGTGAGAGATCTCTGAGAGATCTCTGTCTTTTGGTGCTACACCTCTGAAGATGCCAGCCACAGCTGCTGGCGAAACGTCAGGAACTACAATGCCAAGACCACGGCTATACAGCCCGGAAAACCCCCAACAACCATCGTTCTCCGGCCATGAAAGCCTTCGACAATACAACCCAAACATTCTTTGGACTGGGAAGTCTGTTATTCATCATCACAAGAGTTCGTGGAGTTTATGCATCTGAAAGCCCTCACTTCCAGACTTATCTCTTCCACGTCCTTATGAGGTGGCCTTAGACAAACCATTCTCTCTCAGCCTCCCTCTCCCATGATAATATGGGAATAATGGTTCTATTCTGCCTTAAGATACCTGTAAAGCAGAACAGAATCATTGTCTGTCTGTCACTATATACATGGTAAATACGATAATCAGCACTATCCAATAGATCCCTGCTAGTTACATCAAAACATACACATGCATATTACATCTGTGCAATGCTGTTGCTTGAAGAGCTACAACTTGGGAAACTAATCTGGCTGGCATCCATGACGGGATAGGAAAAATTGAACATATATGCTGTAGACAACATCACCTCCCTGCAAAGCTATTGCTTATACAAAGCATATAAGCACCCTGTCTCCCACCTGTCATCCTTGTTAGTCAGCTCTGCTGACTTAGATTTCTCCTGCAGAAGCTATTCTGGAGCTCCTCTAAGTCATTCTCTTGTCCTTTGGATGGCTACGAGACAATATAAATGACTTTGAGTATAAGCACACGGTCATGCATTTCTTGAAATCCGGAATAATTGCCAGCACATTAGATCTGTACTTATAATCACCAGGGCATATGAACAAAAAATTCCATTTAATATTCTTAGATAAAATGTGATTAACTCTGCTCCAGTGTGCAAGAAGTGGTTAAAATCTTTTAAAGTAATGAAGCAGAGACAGTGATGGACTAAAAGATAAAACTAAGATAGACGAATCAGGGGCAAGGGTAACGGTGTTCTTTGAGCTTCATTTCAGTGACACAATTCTGTATAAGCTGAAATGGCCACCTTCACATTGAAATGGGCCCTGTGAGGAGATATGAGACTGCTCTAAATATACATATTAACTAATCAGCAGAAAGAAGAACAGACGTTTTCTGTTCTACTGTTAAGTATATATATTTTTAACACCCCAGCCTGGGAAGAGATGAGAAGGAATGAGCCTAGAGGGGAACAAACAGAATAATTATAAAGTGGGTAGAAACGAATGAGGACATACTAGGTCGGATGACAGCCTTAGCAATATCCCCATTTTCCTTCATCCCCCTTGCACTTTTAAATTCATAGACAGCTTTCTAAAAAAAAAAATCACTGGTTGCAAAAAATTGGCAGCAAATGCCACCAACTAGGAAGTCTCTGCTCTGATTGCTGTGCCCTGCCCCTAGTGGCTGATAGCAGAACTGCATGAACAGTTTTTTTGAAATGCGTTCGGTAAATGCAAAATGATTCCAGCTTCAGGATCTGTCACGAGCTCATGGGCCCAGGAAACACACACACACACCCAGTCCCCCTCTTTTGGCAGTCCTGCCAATGCTCCAGTCGGAAAGACCAAGATTTTCAAATGGAGCTCATATTCCTCTTGTTCTTTTAATGAGAAACAAGGTTTCAGTAAAAGACTTGCTGTCATCTAGGCTTGGGATGTCAAGGTTATAATTTTCCTTTCATAGCAACAATGAAATTATTCCCAAGGATATGGAGCCTGCAGGTGAGGAAACAGGATTTCTTGTTCTCATGAACGTAATTTCTTGTAATAAAGACTCTGGTAGGGGAAGAAAGCTTGAATACCACCAAGAATATTAAAAACCACAAACGAACAAAATGGTTTCTGAAGACTTTTGATGACTTACCAGCACTCATGTTTTTGGCTTGGCAGGTTCTATGGGATTCATATTATTTTTTTCTGGGAAATTGTGTGTGCTTCTCCTCACACGGATTGGGGAATTTTCCAAGACCCACAACATTTCTTAAAGGGCAAAATAACACAGTTGCATGTTCAGACTCAGAGGAGATGTCCTCTTCCAATTCACCTCAGCCATGCAATAGACGTGGTCCCATTTAGGCAATATGGCTGATGATAAGGACACCATGACTTGTCCAAAAAGTCTTTCTGGCTTTTCAGAAAACGGGGGGAGGAAAAGTGAATACATTTAGTCTGTTCATTTTGTTAACAAAAATTAATGTAAAAGAGAAAATAGCCTAACAGTGAAGTCCTAAGCAGTTACTCAAGTCTAAGCCCATTGGATTTCATTGTAAACATCCTAAACTGATTTAAGAATTGATGGAAAATTGCCACAGTATCAGGCTGGGCTATGGGACAGATACAGTTCTGGTGGCTTTAGTGGGTGACCTCCATCCTGATGTAGACAAAGGCCATGCATGTTTGTTGCTCCTCCTGGATCTATCTGCAACTTTTGACATAGCATAACTTATGCCATCCTATTGAGAGTTTGGAGGCAGAAGTAGATATCAGGGGATGTCCCTTGAGACTGGCTATCTTCAGTGCAGGAATTATCTGAAGGCATTCCACAGGGCACAATTTTTCCTTCATGTTATTCAACCTCTATATAAAGCCTTTAGGGGTAATCATTCGTAACTATGGAATTCAGTATCATCAATATTCGTAGCTATGGAATTCGATACCACCAATATATAGTTCTCTATCCAAATCCTCTGGTGATACAGTAGAAGTCTTGAGTTACTGCCTGACAGCTGAGCTTAATTGGCAGAAAGCGAACAAATTGAAACTGAACCTAGACATGATGGGAGTCAGGCTGGTTGGAAAGGCAGAGATTTTGAAAAACATTGTGCTCCCCACTTCAGAGGAGTTCAGATGACTCTGGCAAGACTTGGTTAACAGCCAGGGGTTATACTGGATCCAGTGCTCCTGCTAGAAAAGCAGGTTAATGCAGCTGCAAAAAATGTCTTATATAAACTCAGTCTAGCTTGGAAGATGGCTGACCTTCCCATCTAGATCGATGGCATAGTAACATTAAGATCTGTCTACTGTAATGCATTCTACCTTGGTCTCCTTTCACAGTCCATTCAGATACTTGATTTGGTGCAGAATGTTACAGCTCAATTATTATCAAAAGGTATGTGGAGCATGCATATTACTACCGTTCTACAGTCATCAATGCAATACATTCCCCCCACCCTCTTTTCCATGAGGGTGTTAATTGAAAGGAAGCAGCTAGAGACTCACCATAAGTGGGGGGATTCTTTGTCCTTTTGGGGTCAACAGTGCCTGGAGGGGCTGGCAGTGGCTCTATGAGCAGCTGCTGAGTACCTCTCTCTATGGACACACAGGGCAGGTAGGCATGCAGGCATAGAAGTGTTGCTTGGGAACCTGTCAGTGGCAATCTGTGGCCTTGCACTGCCCCCTTCCTTTGGCCCCTCTTCAACTCTGCTGCCCAAATCTTAGCTACCAGGCTTAGCGGGTCATGAGAACAGACCATTATTTTTGTTGATATATATAATACTGCTCAAAACATCAGAGAGAAGAGGAAGGACCATTCCTAAAGAGTCTCTCCAGTGAACTATCAGTGAAACTATCCAGTATTGTGGAGGGATATCCTCTTGTCAGTATGAGAAGAATTTCAAATTGTGCTCAGTACCGGTTAAACTTCTCTGCCCATGACAAACAAATGGATGGCCCCACACTAAGGATCATTGGCCAGTCAAGTATAGTCCAAAATTGACTTCCAGGCATCTCCATTCGTTCCATTTTTTGTCTCTGCTGCTATCCTTTGTTTCCTGAGTAGTATGAAAGACCTTAAATATGTATAACACAAAGAGAAATAAAAACAGAGGAGCATAATAGTATCTTCAAATAACACAAATATAAAATTACTATTGAATACAAAGTGAAATTAGTATTGAATTCTCTCAGGATGAAACTGAAATGCAGAACTGAACTCTGCAACATCTATACACAAACAAAATGTATTTCCATTATGAGTCACCCTCACAAATCTCTCCTGTGCTTCTCTGAAGAATTTTGTTTAGAACAACATTTTTCAATAAGAGAAAGAATGTCCGTTGATTCTGACAGCGGCTGCTGGGCCAAGGACTTGCACATCTTTAAAAATACTTTTATAATGTTTATTTCAGTTGATGACATTTTTGGCTTAGACCTAAAATTATCTTCAGTTTGATCAGAAAATCCAGTTTCTAGAATGGAGTGACCAACGTCTTGTTCTTATCCAGAACTTGTATTTGCCTGCATACACACAAACTAGCACAATTTAAAATGTCATGTTCCAGAACCGTGAAATGTAACAGAAAGAAAACAGAGAACCACCTGTAAAGTCACTGATCCCACTCACCTGCATGCAGTGCTTTTTTCTAAAACAAACAAACAAAAAGGTTCCAGTAGTCATGATGTTCTCTCCAGGGCTTAAAGTTTAAATTGCACTTGACAATAACAGTCACGTGGCCGGTGGCCCCGCCCCCTGATCTCCAGACAGAGGGGAGTTTAGATTGCCCTCTGCGCCAAGTGGCGTGGAGGGCAACCTAAACTCCCCTCTGTCTGGAGATCAGGGGGTGGGGCCACTGGCCATGTGACCATTTTCAAGAGGTGCCGGAACTCCGTTCCACCGCGTTCCAGCTGAAAAAAAGCCCTGCTCCTCTCAGCCCAAGTCCCAGATGCCCAAGAGGTGCCAGTACTCCATAAAGAGGTCCCAGTACTCCAAACCAGTGCATACCCCCTGAAAAAAGTGCTGGCTACAAGTATAGCTATTGTATCCTGCCATTTTGGCTAAAGGTAGATATTCCTCAGGCACAAAAAGACATTCTGGAACAAAGAAGAGCTTCTTAAAGCAGAGGAAGACTCTTCACACCAGAGGAAAAGTCACACCATTATTGACTGCTATTAGCTCCCTCAGTGCTCATGAGGAAGATTGAGGGATATGGAGCAACGCAGCAAGCTCTGCTCTTTTACAGGCCCCATTACCCATTGAATGTGGTCAACAGTACTCTTGGTAGATGGCACCAAATTATTTTTTTATGGTCGGAGGGGAATAATAGAACCTCAGCAGCAACCATGAAATTTGATGATAATAAACCTACAAAAAAAGAAGCTAGAAAACAAAACTACAATAAGAATCTGGTGACTAATGGGAAGTTCTTTGATCCAGGAACAACAAAACAGCATACAACTAGAAATAATTGGCTATAATGAAAAGTTAAGAAGACATTTTCAGGATAGTCAAAAATGCATTGATTAGTTGTGATTTTGGAAATTATCTGGCAGTAGGAAGAATAGAACAGAAAGTATACTACCATGTTTCTTTTCAATATAATGTGACACATAAGTCATCCTTTGGAATCAACTCAATGTTTGCAAATCATCTTTGAGCCAAGCTACATGGGTCCAACCTATAGCTGTCAATTCCATTTTAAAGGAGAAGTTAGCTGCTTAAAAATTGCTCTGAGAGTGGCACAGTGGTACCATGTAATTTTGCCCCTCCCCCATGCCTTTTCAAGTGCTGAAATAGGAAGTTGCGGGGGGGGGCAAGATCACATGGTGCCACTGCACCACCCTCATGGCAATCTTTAATAGGCTAAATTATCTTCTAAAATGGCATCAGTGGCTATTGGTTGGACCAGTGGTCACTGTAATGTGTAGTTTGCCATTCAGAAATCTGCCAGTTTTCTGACAATTCAACCCAGCTCATAATAGTCATGGGTGCATGCTGATTGGGTCAAGCGGATGCACAGAGTTCATAGTAATCAATAAGACTTTCGTGAAGAAGGGGCTACCATTAAAGAATTTTGGTGCAAGTGCCTACAAATCAGCTGACTTTGGTGACCTGGTCTGCTGAATACTGACCATACAAACAAACAAAAAATCTTTTTAAACATTTAAGCCAAAGAATTTTTGAGCTGCTTCCACACAGAAGATATTTTTCTGCCTTAGTTTCCAAAGCAGAGGGCACTTTTGAGGGGAGGTGTCACACAAAGTTGCGTTGGGATCATCCCGTTTCTCCCACCCTCAATGTGCCCTTTCCCAAACCTGCTTTGCTACCATCTTTTTAGGAACAGCACAGTCCAAGGGCATAAATATGCCATGTGAAAGTTATGGTACACATTTTCCTGCCTAGCAAAGGTCCCCTCACATTGACACCATTCTTCTGACATCAGCTCTTCACAGATTCCCACCACCACCACCACCACCACCACGTCTTACCGATGATCAGTTGTCACTTGTCTATTTCCATTTCAAATTTTAATAGAATCTTCATGGCATAATATCAAAAGTATGAAGAAAAGAATAACAAATGGAGGATTGCAGGCATGACATCCCCGAGACCCAGTGCAGACATGCTGTGCTGCCCACATGGAAGGAAAAGTTGCAAAAAAAAAAAAAAGTGAGCAGAAAAGTCCCGCAGGCCAGCTCATCTGTTAGGCATACCCAGGCAATTGTCTAGGGTGCCAGAAGTGGAAGGGCACCAACAAGCACTGTCCCCCTCGCGCCCAACTCCTGTGGTATTGAGGTCTGCTGCAGCAAGTGGCAACCCCACAAGGCCCTGCTCCTTTTGACCTTTCATTCACTAGAGTGTGGGAAGTGGGTGACTGGTCCCTTTTCCAAGGCTCTTATTGTGGATGAGGGATGAAGAGAATGGGGGGTGGCTTCCCAACTCCCTGTGGTATGATGAAAAGAGGGGCTTCCTTGCAGCACAGAGAGGGTGCTTCCTCACCCCAGCTTACGGTGCCAAAAATTCTTGGGCCAGCTTGGGTAAGGCATATGCCTCTGCATTCTCAGTGGCAATGAAAGCAACACCAGAAATGCTTGCTATGTGGAAACAGTCTAGGAGACATGGAGCTGAATTGGTAATACAACTGAACATTACAGTCTGGACAAATGCACATATCAAATCAGATAATTATATATTTTGGGTATATCACTAAATAAGATAGCCAGTTCAGAGGTGATAAAACAAAAAAGGGGTATTTCAGAAAATCCATTTCCATAAGGAAAGAAAATAAAAACCTATTCTGTATCTTGATTTCTCTCACTGGCATATAATCCATCTATCATGGAAGTCAAAGGCAAAATTTTAATTGATTTCCATTTAAAAGATCCATGAAATAAAAATGCTCAAGCTTCACATGTAAGCATAGTCTGGTAGAGTAACTATGTTAGTCTATTTTAATAAAAAACCAGGCAAGGAGACGAGCACCTTAAAGACTATCAAGTTTATTGTGACATCCAGCAGTTTGATAAAGTAGGCCCTTGCCTATGAACTTCATGCAACAGCAGAGTTTTAACTGAGAAATTGTCTTTGGTTGAAAAGAGTGCACTGAAACTTGGGAAACTTGGGAATTACTTTTCCTGCTCCAGCAAAGCTATTCCTTGTCAATTCAGAAGGTACATTTCCAATTCAATTTGACAACAAATGAAAAAGGAAATGCCAGAGAAGCTTATCTTTACACCAGTAACAATGAACACAATACTGGTCACAGACTCCCTGGATTCCAGCTGTGGTGTTTGGCATATGTGTAGTCAAAACATCTTCCAGAAGAACGCACTCAGGAATTTAAACCTTATCAAGCATGGTCACTCTGTACTGTCAAAAGGCTGCCTTCCATTCCACAAAACTAGATGAGCACACTTGATGTTTTAGGAGTCACACTTCTTCACTAGTGTTAAGATCAAATTATTTTCCTACAGAATCTTGAAATCCATTCATTTCTCATCCTTCCACATATAAATATAGCATTGTTAACAGTCCCATCCTAACATTTTTAAAGATATACCAGCATGCAGGCTTATGGTTCTGGAAATAAGGTGCTCTTAGGATAGAGTCTATATCATACATTGTTTGTCAGAGTTGCTGCAAAGCAAAGTGTGATTTCATAATAACTTCATTTGCTAAGATGTCCGTTTGAAGGTATACTGCTGCTGTCTTGGGCAAACTACAAATGAGCCACACAATTCCTTTGATAGCACAGATCATATTTTTATTCTGGTCTTTTTTCCAAGGAGCTCCCTCAAACCATCTGGCAACACTTAAAAGAAGCAGGAGGAGAGCCATGCTCAGGGGGGAAATGATGTTCCTCTATGAAGTGTAGCTCAACTTGCCTGGCTGTATGCAAGTATGGGAAGCATGGCTGTTGAATACCGGCAGCTTCGGAGTAGAGATGGACATGAACCTGAATACGACCCCCAAAAAACCATTAACCAGCCCGGTTTGTGGGTCGCAAACCAGTGGTTCATGGAAGCTGGTTTCCACGAACTTCCACGAACTGGTCTACTCGTTCGTTTGAGTCATATTTAAATGGCCATTTCCCCGAGGAAATGGCCATTTAAACTTTTCCTGCCGCTTGCAAGTGGCAGGGCCCTTTAAATGGGAACCCCAGCCCCAGCCCCACTTTGGCCTGCAGGTCCGCAGCGCCCTCCTCCTCCTCCCACGAGGGGCAAGAAGGCCATGTTCAGCCCTTTCTGCCACTGCATGGGCTCGCAGGGTGGCAGAGGAGGCCAAAAACGGCCTTGCCACCCCTCAAATGGTGGCCACGGCAGCCATTTGAGGGGTGGCAAGGCCATTTTCAGCCTACTCTGCCACTGCACAGGCCCACAGAGTGGCGGAGGAGGCCAAAAACGGCCTCCTTGCCTCTCAAATGGCCACCGCAGCGGCCATTTGAAGGGTGGCAAGGCCATTTTCGGCCTCTTCTGCCTCCCTGTGGGCCCACACAGCAGCAAAAGAGGCTGAATATGGCCTTTTCACCCCTCATGGGAGGAGGAGGAGGGCGCCACAGGCCCGCAGGCCAAGGTAGGTGTGGGGCTGGGGCCAGGGGGGTAGGGGCTGGGGTTTGGGCAGTTTAAAGGGCCCTGCTGCTTGCAAGGCAGGAAAGGGCCCTTTAAGCTGTCAAATGTCCCTTTCCCTGCCGCTGCTAAGAGGCCGGAAAGGGGCATTTAAACCCCACAAACCATGAACTGGTTCATAACTGGGCCCAGTTCTGTGCCAGTTTGTGGTTCCTGGTTCGTGAAAATCCACAAACCATGAACCGCATGGTTCGGTTTTTTTGTGGTTCATGCCCACCTCTGCTTAGGAGTACAGAATTATACTACCCCAACATGGGAAGTGCTCCATCCCATTCAGGGGAGCCACAGAAGTGCAACCTCTATCCTTTCTAGACATTTTTTCCTTTGGGCACAATTCTTCAATGAACTAGTTCAATCATATTTTCACTGTTTCCTTTATCATATCCCCAGAATAGGAACCTAGGCAATTCATTTCTTGAATACCAAGACAAGTGTGGCATGAGTAATTACAACAAACTCCCCTTGGATATAATTATTTTGATTGCATCTTGTCTAGGTATTGTAGAACAACCTTGTATTGCAATTTTCTGAGATCTAGAGAGAAGGATTCTTTCTATACAGCATATGAAAAATGGGCAGGAAGTTAATAAATGCTGTCGAACTACTGGATAGATCTTGAGCAGTGAGTAAAATATGGATCCTCCACTTGCATTGTTCAAGGAGTCTGTGTATGGTAGGATTTTAAACCTATTACAATTGTTGAAGGTTTGTGAGATCAGTATGTGGTCGAGGGCATGTCTGATACTATTATTGCTAGTTCTTGCATCAGTTAACAGGATCAAAATCTTGACAGCATAAAAGAGGGAGGAGTTAGTGTTATTATCAAAAATGCAACATTATTAGAGAGATGGGGGATTTTTAGCTACTGTATTAATCTTCAAAACTGACTCCGTTTCTTCCACTTCCATGGAAATAGCACGTCTGACATTAAAATTTAATGGTTGAAATTATGTTTTGCTAAAGCAGGATTCAGAAGTGAAATTCTATAAAAGAGTCAACGTTTAGTAGAATCATCCTAGATTTATAGTGGAAGTCGATTTAAAACTGAGAGACAAGCACAGAACATACCCTGGTTTGCTTCTGGTCATTGATGTAGTCCAGCTCAAGTACAAGAAGCTCTGGAGCCATTATTGCAGAAGATTGCTGCCACCTATAGACCAAAAAAAGTAACTGCATAATTATTTTTAAAAGTCTGCAAAGGATGTCCGAACCACAAACCATTTTCAAATAAATTGATACATCACCACTAGAGTGGTTCTTGTAAGCTTAACATACAATTGATTTCATAACCTTCAAACCAAAATTATTATTTTTAAATATATCTACATGACCAGAAGTTTCTACATTTTCCCCACACAGTTTCACATCTGACTAGGGCCTTGTTTATTTGCTTGGATATAGAAAAGTTAAGTAGCATAGCTGAGCTTCTCAAAAATAACGAGAGAAAAATGAAATACTCCTGCAGTCATCTTTGGAAGCACGTGGCTTGGCTCATTTACTCATGTCAGGTCCTCTTGGGTAAAGCATGTGTCAATATGATCTTGTGCAAAGCTGAGGGATGAGTGTCCTAGCTATGGTTTATATACAGGATTGGTCCTGTTTTGTCACACATGATTGACTTTTTTATTCATTTCCGTTTTGTTTGATCACTTTAATTGACATTCATGTACATTCATGTATGGAAAAAAAGAGCAAATATTAGTTTAGTATAGAAGTGTATACCAATTGCTTTAGGTACATGGACATACCAAAAACTTCAAATAATTTAGCAAAGCAACTATGACATATTGCAGAATAAACAGAATGTGAATGGCAAATGTAGCAGTCTTGCGGCCTAAACCCTTAGCTGATGGAAAGAGACAGTTTTAATGCTCTTAAAAAACTTTAAACAACCCGAAGAGACCAATTTAGTCACTTTGCTTGGTAACACCATCTTTGCCGACTCTTTGAAGTAAGGTTCTAAATATACACACTCGCTTAGATCCAAACTGCTTTTTGGAAAGCTCTTGTGCTTATGGGAAAGGAAGGGGACCTCCAGCAATTGTCACATTACTGTTGCATATCCATCTCTTTGACTTCCTGGCACAAGGCTACAGAGGAAGAGCATTAGAGCAATTTCACTCATATTAGAAAAGATCCCTCCCATCATAGAGTAGTTTAAATAGCATTTCATAATGGAGCATTTCTCTCATGTGTGATATAAGGTACCTCTAACTGGACATTTGAACTGGAACAGTAGTTAATGCAATACATTCTAGTCAAGATATTTCATTTTTCATTGTTTTTAACACCCTGAAAAAATTGTAATCACATCAGTTCATGCCTAATTATAATGTAGCCAATTGCCATTGTTTTAACAACCAAAACAAGTATCAGTTATAAACCTCAGTTCTAAACATGCTGGGCCCAAACCAGGAAACTCTGAAGATGGCAGAAGACTGGAATTCTCTTATATGCTTCTATAGGGTGGCCAAATTTGGAATAACATGCATAATTCTGGTCACGAGATCTCAAAAAGAAGAATGTGTAAAAAGGCAACCGAAATAATCACAGCACTGAATCACCTTCCTACAAGAAAAAGCTAAGAAGAATAAAGAAAAAAAGCTGGCCAAGTGGAAATTAGAGGATTAAAATTATGCAAATTGTAGAGAATATGAACAGTTAGAACTTTTTCTGATTCCCCGAACTAATAGGAGCACCTAATGAAGTTGATGAGAGTGAACTCAAGTCTTAAAAAAGAACGTATGTTTTTAATACAATGGCATAATTAACTTATGGAAATTACTGTCACAGGATGTAGTAAAGGTTACTATTTTAGACTGTTATGGCTTTAAAGAGGATTAAACAAATTCATGGAGGGGTAAGTCCATCAATGGCTAATAGCCATTATGACTAAATGT
The DNA here is from genome assembly GCF_028583425.1 of Eublepharis macularius. NCBI lineage: Eukaryota > Metazoa > Chordata > Lepidosauria > Squamata > Eublepharidae > Eublepharis > Eublepharis macularius. The sequence goes on from NC_072790.1 coordinate 107,976,976, forward strand.
CACCCCCATGTTCAGAGACAGAATACCTCTGACTTAGACTTACCAGGTTGCCTGCCATAACAAGTTCAATATGGAGGCAAAATAGAAGTGGGAGAGTAGAAGAGACAATGGTATGTGATGTTATGACTTCGCTTCTGGGCAAGTACCTGGAAATGACATCATGGAGTCATGTGATACTCAAGGTATTCCTAGAGGCAGGGCTCATTTCGAGGGGGAATGCGCAGGAACGCAGTTTCCCAAAGAGATCACATGTCAGAAGGCCATTTTGGGCCTGTTTTGGCCTGGATTAGGGCCGAAACGGCCCAGATTGGACCTTTGACGGGTGGTGGATCACTCTCCCACTCAGCAGTGGCCCGATCCTGACCATTTTGGGGCCCTTTTGGCCTTTTTGCCATTGTAGGCCCATTTTCAGCCCTGAATGGCCAAGATTGGGTCCAAAACAGCCAGGATAGGTGATGTCAGGGGATGTGGCATATGCAAATCAGTTATGCTAATGACACACTTCTGGTGATGTCAAGGGGCATGGCATATGATAATGAGTTATGCTAATGAGTTCCTCCGGCTCTTTTTCTGCGAGATGACCCCTGCCTAGAGGCAGAAAACACAGAGATCCAGAAAATGTCTAGAGTGTTGCACAACACTGAATGTCCTAACTGTTGATCATATTGTATTTTTGTTCTGTGAATGTCCTAGCTATTGATTTTATTGTATTCACTTACTCTGTGTAATCTGCCTTGGATCTCAGTGAGAAAGGCAAACTATAAACAAATAATATTCACCTGGAAGTGCTGTCACAGCACTGCACAATGTTGTTTAATCTGGTGCCCACCCCCACACAAATGCTTCCAAAATGGAAAAGGAGGGAGTCTTCTTATAGGGTTGCCAACGCCTTCTAGCAAACTTCTTGGGGATTTGGGGGCTGTGTCTAGGGAAGGTGGAGTTTGGGAAGGAAAGGGAGCTCAGCAGGAATATGATGCCCTATAGTCCATCCTCCAAAGCAGCTGTTTTCCTTAGGGGAACTGGTCACTGTAGTCTGGAAATCAGTTTTAATTCCAAAAGAACCCAGATACTATCTGGAAGTCGGAAACCCTAAATTCTTGACTTCTATGCCCTGCTTGCAGGCCTTCCAAAAGCATCTACAGGCTATTGTGTGAAACCGGGTGCTGAACTATCAGACCATTCTGCCATTTGTACACATAATTCTGTCCTTGCCTTTCCCAATGACCATTTATTCTGGCACAACCTGTTTTCACATCTCAGCCACCTTCTGTGGATCACAGTGCCAGCAAAGATTATGTATGTATAGAAACAAGCTTCCCACCACAGATTTGTATACATCAAGCCAAAAGGTGTATGAAACAAAAACTCTACATCCATTAACCTCCAGACAAGACTACTTGGACACATTTTATGTAAAGTTGCCATTGAAGACATCTTGGAAATGCCATTTGGTACAAAATGTGGCAGCAAGACCCCTTTCTTAATTCAGCTGCATCAGCAGCATTTGCTACCTATTTGATACTGAGCCCACCTTGTTGCTGGTTATTAAAGCTCTTCACAACCTAGGGCCCTCAAAGTTACCAAAATACATCCCTCTGTATTCTCACCTGAGCCAGCTATGTTCTTCAGACCCTTCTCTTTAACATGTTCTCCCTTAGGACAAGGGTGTGCACCAAAAAAAAAAAAAGGTTGATCTGGATCTGGGTTTCAGGGAGACCCCCCCCCCCAAAAAAAACCTCTCAGCATCCATGAAATCTGGACAAGATTCTCTGATCTGGTTTGGCAAGATTAGAAAATCTCAAATTTGTCCAGTCATTATTCCCTATGGGGAAAACTATCCAGGTGGCTTGGGGGAACATTTTTCAATCAGGAGCCTACTCCTTCCTAAAGACCCTCCAAATTTCAGGAAGATTGGACCCTGGGGCCCAATTCTACGGGTCTCAGAACAAGATGTATTGGGTTTTAGTTAAGGCATGTTAACTAAACAAACTGCACACAGAAAGCTCTCATCCAAGTTAGAGAACCGATAACTGTTTATTTATCTAAAGAAATATATATACATAAATTTAGTGGAAAGAAAGAACTAGTAACTGATCTAACTAGCTAGGATGGCTTTAGATTGAAAGTAGGCCATCTCTCTCAGGAGGAGACACCATGCCGCCTCTCCTGGTGGATGCAAGGAAGAAGACAGAGAGGAGGAGAGGAGAGAAGAAAGGAAGTTCCCCTGGCAGGAAGGAGACTGATAGCAGCCTATCTAACTGACTCTATGATTGTTGCCTTCCTTCTTCTCTGCTGGCAATCCTAAAGGCCTCAGCAAGAGACATCGCCAGTCCCTTCTTCCAACAAGATGCCCCCAGCCACTCTCCATTGTTTCCTATACAAGGGAAATTCCAAGCTGGCTGTCAGGCAGAAACACACAGAGGCAAGGCAGCCCCTGGCCAAGGGCACAGTGCCAACTGCAAGCTGAACCCAGAGAACGTTTAACAGAACCAAACTGAAGCAAGATAATGGGATCCTCCGCAGAATTCTTCTTAATATCTACACAAGCTTCTTAAAGGGAAATCTGTTTGTCCCTAAGCTGAAAATCATTGTTTTTTAAAGAAGGCCAACACCTAACCTACTTTAAAACCCTTTTGAAAAGCTTTCCAAGTATAACAGCTAGAACAGCGATGGCGAACCTACGGCATGCGTGCCACAGCTGGCATGCAGAGCCCTCTCTGTGGGCACGCAAGCCAAGTCGTCGATCGCTAGGTCCAGGGCTCATTTGGAGGGGAAACGTGACGTTCCGGTAGCTCTGAGCAGAGATCACATGGGTTTTGGCCCTGCCCACGTGATTCCTTTTCCTCAAGGCTGCCTCCCTGCTGCCTGTCTCTTTAGCAGCAGGAAGCGGAGGCAGCAGCGAGGCTGCTGGGGCTGGCTTTCTAAAGAAGAGTAAGCTGCTTTGATTTAACTTGCTTTACTTTCAGTCGTGGCTCTTGAGCGAGTGAGAGAGAAAGAGAGAGAGCTTGCAAGCAGGGCTGCTGGTCTAAAGAAGGGCAAACTGCTTTGATTTAACTTGCTTTACTTTCATTCGTGGCTCCTGAGTGAGTGTGTGTGTGTGTGTGTGTGTGTGTGTGTGTGTGTGTGTGTGTGTGTGTGTGTGTGTGTGAGAGAGAGAGAGAGAGAGAGAGAGAGAGAGAGAGAGAGAGAGAAATGTTGATTAGTTGGGACAACTGTATGAGTTGTTTTTTCTTAACTAAAACCCTCAGTATTCAGGTTTAATTGCAGTGCTGGCACTTTGAAATAAATAAGTTGGTTTTGTGTTGCAGTTTGGGCACTCGGGCTCAAAAAGGTTCGCCATCACTGAACTAGAACAACCTCACTAGACAGCACCCCAAAAACTCCATTAGACAACAACTGCAGTGCAGATGCAAAACTAAACACCTCTTACAGTGAACAAGCAACATACAGCAATCCAAAAATTTCTCCCTCATAGCAGAACTGGAAAACACTAAAAAAAATAAACAGCAACACCAACAGGGAACTTAACTAGGGAAAAAGTAATTCTCTCCCCCTCCCACCCCTAAAAAAACAGACAGCAAATAACCAACTCTTAACACATTAACAGTAAAGCAAAAACACCACTCAATTAATTAACAGCAATTAATAACTAAACTTGAAGCTTATAAAACTGCCCCCTTCCCTCCTTTTATCTAACTCCCCTCTAACCCAGTATAAAACCAGCCAACCCACTCCCCCCCCAAAAAACAGGGGGGGGGGGTTCTTAGGGGACTCAAAAAACAGATGAGTTAGGTGGCCCTCCTCAGGCAGGCAGCACAATAGCAGCAGCAGCAAGACCAGGCAGCAAAGCAGGTGGGTAAATCCAGTAAACCAAGGCAAAGAGAGCAGGCCAGAGCAAGTAAGAGCAGGCAGCAGCCACAGTCTCTCCTCAGTCTCACAAAATGGAGTCTGTTCTGAGCCACGCCTGTTTTTTAACTCTGCCAGTTTTTGAAAAAACTCTCCCATCCAAAAATCCCGATTGGCCAGACAAGGAGAGCTCTTGCACCAATAGGCCCCTCACTCCCCCCTCCCTCTTGCCTCACTCCCCTCCTAAAAGCCTGGGAAGACTCTGGAAACAAGGGAAGGAGCCAGCCAATAGGATGAAGCTGCATTTGGCAAATTAACAGATTAACCTGGATTAATCCAGCTATCTTGATCTGACTTCCCAGATCTTATCTGGGATTCTCTGATCCAATATAGCTGGATTATGCTGAAAGCATAAATCCGACTATAAAAGACAGATCATAAACCTGAATTACACACCCCTATTTAGGACTGTCCATACAGCTGCAGTGAACTCATGAATTTTTTCATGGTGGGCACAGTTGTTTGGAATGGCCTACCACAGTGGGTGAAGAGAGAGCCTTCTCTCACTACATTTAGGAAAGCATGTAAAGCAGTTTTATTCCAGTGAACCATTTGGTAGAGGGTAAAATAGTTGCAGCAGATTTTGCTGTGCTTCTTTGGATGCCATGTGTTTGTTAATCCTGTGGGTTTTTAAAAATTTCCCTGTGTGTTTTAAATCTTGAATGCTTTTAAATTTGTAATTTGTATATTTTAATATGTGTTTTAATCTGAACTGTTATAATTTGTGTGCTCACTTGGTTGCTACATTATTAGCCACCTTAAGTCTGAGAAGCGAAGTTGGGAAGCCCCGGCCCCGAACTTACCCTGGGCCGGCGTTTGCGGGCCCGCGCGGCCGGAAGAAGAAAGCAGGAGCAGCTTCATCGCTGGCCCTGAGAATAGATGCGCCCGCAGCTTAGGCAGGGAGTGCATAGTTGATTGAATCCCAGCCGGCCAATCACAGCAGCCGGCTGGGAGCAGCCAGGGCGGGAGCCGTTGCCCGACCTGAGTGAAATAGACTTCACTCAGGTCCTCTCGCCCTTTATTTAACAAGGGGCTGGCCTCCCTAGGACGCAGTTGCTCCTGAACAGCGATCGATCAGGACAGGCAGTCGGTTCACTGCTCAGGAGGTGACGCGTGCCTTGCACTTTTAGCGCGGCTGCAGAGCCACGCCTTGGGCTCCCGCATTTTTGAGAGCGTTTTGAGGAGGATTTCCTTCCTTCCGAGACTTGAGCCGCCGCGGTAGCGTTGGTGTGCAGCCCCCCCCCCCCCCGACTGGAGCGGGAGAAGCTGTTGGCTGCAGCTAGAATGCCCATGAATGTGAGTAAGGGCCATGGAGCCCTCAAAAGTTCCAAGCACCGCCAGCAGCGGAAGAGGGAGAGGGGACAGCCTGATAAGGGGAACGATCCCAAGGGAGGAAAATCCAGTGGCCTATCAAGAGGGCGGAGTGAGACTCGCCACACGGCGCCTGCCAGGGTGGGAGAGGGGTCCCAGTTCAGTGAGGCCAGGGGGAGGCCCACTACCAGGCTGGTGACTGGGGCCATAAGGCGTACTCATGTTGCTGGGGCCGTTGAACTTCCCAGGGCCCAGGCAGCAAGGCCCAGTGCGGCAGGCGGGGCCTCTACTGTGCCGCCCCACCCAAGGCAGGAGAACAGCCCCGCCAGCTCCTCGAGGGGGAGAAGGCAAGGGGCTATAAGGCAAAGAACAGGGCACGGGGTACGCAGTAAGGCCCCTGCAGTTTGGCTTCACTCAGGGCGGGGGGACGATGCAGCCAGTCCCTCTGTAAGTAGGCCGTGGGCCAAACAAGGCCCTTCTATACAAGGTTTGTTGAGGGCAATTCAAAGCCTGACAGAGCAGGTGGATCTGTTGGGGGCCCCTGCATCTGGAATAGAGGCTGGCAGGAGGATGAAGAGTCACCTGGTGAGGGGTCCAGCTCCAGGGAGGTTCAATTACGTGCTTCCCGGAGAAGGAGAACACCCAGGTCACCTTCTAGCAGTGGGTCCTCAAGCCCGGAGGTCAGGGAGCACACAGTCACCAAAAGCAAGAAAAAGAAGAGGTGCATGAGGAGGGTGTCAAAGCGGAGGGGAGATTCTGATTCCTCGGACACATCAAGTGAGTCCTCCTCGAGCGACGGGGGAAGTGGCTCGGATGGAGATTATTGGGGGACAGCTGCTATGGTGCCTCCTATCCCAGCTTGGGCCGCACGGTGGCGGTCAAAAAGGCAGGCTGGGAGGGGGGACCTGAACCAGTCTGGGAGGGGGGAGCCTCAGAGTCGGTGGGTTCCCCTCCAGTAAGCGTGGGTGATGACGAGGACTCTCCTGGAGCACACCTGTCCCGCAAAATGCGCAGACGCATAATGGATGGTTATTATATTGATATATTTTCTCTGATCCGCCCAGAAGCAAAGGATGGTCTCTCCCGCCCGCCTTATAGGCGGAAGAAGGGGAAGGAGAAAAAGGTTGACGTAGAACGGTCATTTACCAATTGGCTGGAGGGCTTTACTGTATTCATGGGGGTTGTACAGATGGCCTGCTCAGAGAGGGGATGGCACCTCTCATGTCATTTAGCAACCATTCTCAGGGCTCAGGCTTTGGCTGGGGAAACGGCTGCCCTTGATTATGACGAAGCCTTTCACAAGAGGGCTTCTCATAGTGCTAGGAGGAGATGGGACTTGATAAGTCAGAAATTATGGCTTTGGCTGGTTGGTCCACACATGAGGGGTAGGAGCGATCTGGCTCGCCCAGGGAGATGGGGTTCCAGGCGGGACAGGAAGATGGTTTGCTAGGAATACAATGCGGGTGCCAAGGAAGTGGGAGGCTTCACCGGCACCGGTAGCATCACAACATGATTGCCTCTTGGAGCATTTCACACAGGAACATGGGGAAGGTCTGAACCACTAGAGATATTGCCCAAGAAGAAGGCGTGGTACGAAACGGGAATTGGAGAATCGTGCCTGCACCATCCCGTCGACAATTCTGCCTCTTGGCATTATATTCACCTAGTGGAGACCAGCGAGTCAGAATTCCATCCCCCTTACTTCCTGGTGTTCTCTGTGATTAAAAAACATTTCAGAACTTTTGAAATTCATTGGACAGACAAACATGAATTGATTTTGCATAGCAATATTTACTGACATATTTATTGATATATTTATTGTATTTATTGAATGTATTGTATTGCACTTTTGCACTTTAACACATTCTAAATATATTAATTGAAGAGTTTTTGACTGCACTTCATATCCCTGCTGTTCTTTAGTCTACCTTGGGAATACAGCCTAGGCAAGTGTCAATGGGCACATTGTAAATTTGACCACTTGTGTGAATCCTGCCTTGGTCCACACACTCGAGCCTCATGTCCATGCCAGGGGGGTAGTCAATTGCCCTTTCGAGGGGGCCGGCCCGCCAATGCGGGTGCCAAGAAAGAGGGAGGCTTCACCGGCACCAGTAGCGTCACCCAGCCTGCTGTGGGGAACAAGCAGTAGGACCTTGGATATCGCCCCCTCTCCCATCCGGAGAGATGCCCTCCGCCATCTCCTGGAACGTTACCCGGACAGGGCGGGGGCAGAATTTTTGTGGGAGGGTTTTACTGTGGGGTTTCGCATCCCCTTCACGGGCCCCAGGGTGGCCACCATTTCAGGCAATCTTAGGTCAGCCAAGGACATGCCTGAGGTCATCACGGCTAAGCTGGAAAAAGAAGTGGGGGCTGGCAGGGTCACAGGCCCCTTTGCAAAACCACCGCTGCCCAAAACTACGTGTGTCTCCGTTGGGGGTTGTCCCCAAGAAGACAGCGGGTGAATACCACCTTATTCATCATCTGTCCTACCCCAGAGGCTCGTCAGTTAATTATTTTATCCCTCAGGAGTTGTGCTCTGTACGTTACGCTTCGCTTGACCATGCGGTCCGACTGGTCCGTTCATGCGGTAAAGGGGCTCTAATGGCAAAGTGTGACATACAGTCAGCATTTCGTTTGTTACCGGTTCATCTGGACGATTTTTGCTTACTTGGATTCATCTTTAAGGGCACCTGGATGCCCCCAGGTCACGCACTACCTGGATGATTTTTTCCTGGTGGGGCCATCAACCGGTCCCGCTTGCCAGGAGAGGCTGGCTGGTTTCAAGGCCCTGGCCTCGGAGCTGGGGGTACCTCTTGCCGAGGAAAAAACTGAGGGCCCCACATCCCGAATTACTTACCTAGGGATTGAATTGGATTCCGTGGAATGCTGCTTCAGACTCCCCCAAGCCAAGCTGCAGGCCTTAAAACATTTGATTCAGTCAATGCTCGGCCAACGGAAAGTTACATTAAAGGAGCTTCAGTCCCTACTGGGTCACCTCAACTTTGCCTGCAGGGTGGTTTCCCCAGGTTGCCCCTTTTGTGCGCGGGTTGCGAGAGCCACCACTGGGGTCTCTTCTCCCCATCGTCATGTCAGGATCACAAAAGGCGTTATGGAGGATCTCAGGATGTGGCTGACCTTTTTGTCAACTTACAATGGGGTTTCCTTCTGGCAAGAAACTAGCAGTATTGCCGCTGACTTGCAGGTTCATTCTGATGCTGCGGGGAGTGGTGGCTTCGGCGTTTTCCTGGGAGGTCGCTGGTGCGCCCAACCCTGGCCTGGTAGTTGCAGCAGGGCTGGTTTGCTCAGGGATCTCACCTTCCTTGAGCTTTTTCCTATTCTGGTGGCAGTCATCATATGGGTGGAGCAATTTAAAAACAAGAAAGTAGTGTTCTGGTGTGACAACATGGCAGTAGTCAAGGTTTTGAACAAGCAGTCATCGCGCTCTGAGCGGGTCATGCGCCTGGTTCGCAGGTTTGTCCTGGTGTGTCTCATTAATAATATCTCCTTTTCTGTGAAGCACAAAGCAGGTACTGTTAACAGCATTGCCGACACATTGTCTCGCTTCCAGACAGAGTGGTTCTTTGCCTTGGCGCCAGAAGCCCGACGAGAGCCGGACCCATTCCCGGAGGACCTGTGGAACCTTGGGAGCGCTCCATAGTGCAGGGAGTATTGTCATCTCTTGCTCCTTCCTCTGTGCGGTCTTACAGTAGGGCCCTCTACTTTTTTGTCGGTATCCTGGCATTGGGGGGGTTCTGGCAGCCTTCCTACTTCGGGGGCATGGTCCTTCGGTACTTAGCCCATATGAGGGAGAGGGGGCTAGCCCCAAGGACAATGAAAGGGCATTTAGCTGCCATTTTGTTCTTTAGCAAAGCTAGGGGATTCCCAGATCCTTGTAATCTGTTTGCAGCTTGTAAGGCCATAGAGGGTTGGAGGTGGTTGGCACCCCCACCGCTGGATTCCAGACGTCCCATTACTTACCACATCCTGGGGTGCCTATTGAGCCACCTGTCAACCATATGTCACTTGAATTATGAGGCACGACTCTTCAAGGCTGCTTTTACGCTGGCCTTTTTCGGCGCTTTCCGGGTTGGGGAGCTGGTGGCAGGTTCTCGTCGTTAGGCCCCGGGTTATGCGTTAGCTCTTGGGGATGTTTCTCTGGGGACTTCGGGGGTGTCTATTCATTTACGGCGATCTAAGATGGATCAGCGGGGCCGAGGGGTCCGTTTTACGTTGGGGGGTTCCACGTCCGGTCCATGTCCTCTTCGGGCATTGACCACTTACCTGGCACTGCGCCCAGCAAGGGAAGGTTTCCTGTTCATCCATCAGAATGGTGCCCCCCTATCACGCTTCCAATTTGTCAGTGTGTTGCGGACTTAGCAGGCTTTTCCCTGGTGAATTACTTGGAGTTTGGAAGAGGCCACCCATTTATATATAATGTTAGCATTATTTGGGTGAGTGATTACGGGTTTAAGCTCTCTTCTCTGCAAAAGGGTTTCACTAGACAGATCTTGAAAAACATGGATTCTCTTTCCTTGGAAGAGGAAAAAGCCCTTTTTCCTTGCCTCTTGGAGAATTTTCTCTCTAGTGCGTGTGTCCATGAATTTGACAATAATATCTCTGGAAATGTTCTTTCTTAAGTTGCGGAGGGAGCCCATTCTATAAGCAGACACTATATTTGGCACCACACCATCCTCCAATTGCAACTCCTGTGCTAACCACCCAGCCAAGAAAGCTGTTAAATCAGAGGAGCCTTCCTCAGATTCAGCAAATCCGCAAAATTTTAAATTATTATATTTCCATTTATTCTCCAAGTCCATGATTTTATTTCTCATCCAGCTCTCATTGGCCTGCAGGGTGTGTGTGTCTTTCTGTAGAGACAAACTGAGCTCTAAAGCAGAATCTGCAGTATGAGTCACTTGTTGGAGTGTTTCAGTGATTACTTTTAACTGATCACTCATGGCCTTCAAAAGTCTCTCCATTCTACTAGCAATTTTATCCTCTAATTGGTCAATTTTATGATTAATATTGGGTTCCTGTACCTGGGTTGCTTCATCAGATGTCTCCACAGTAGTAGCGGCGACCATCTTAGTTGTGAGACATGATTCTGCTGCAGCTCCCTTTCTGGGCTCTCCTACTGAGAAGTAAGTTTTAACCGACTGTGGAGTCGGCTCCACGGCTTTATTTTTGCTGCCTCCTGTCTTACCCATCTTTATGGCATAAAAAGATCAGGCTAGAAAGCTTTTAAATTGATCGGGGGGGGGGGGAATGGAGCCAAGAGCTTGATCCTCACGCGTCTGGCATACATGCTCACGATGCCCCGCCTCCCTGTCTGCTGTTCTGATCCCACTCTCTATTGTTCTCACCTCCTGAAAATCTGGCAAACTTGCCTTTCCAGAATTCACCCGTAGCTCATCCGAACCTTTCTATGGAACCTGGCAACCCCACATATCAGACAGTATTTGTACAAGGTCTGAGCAAGTGGAAGACTTGATGGCTAGTTTAGATGAATTGCAAGTTCGCAACCTCCATGTTTAGTTCAAGATTTTTCTGTAAACAAGGGCACATGTGATATTTCTAGAAACTACTAGCATTTATTTAACACACATACCAGCCTGTTCCGTGGTGTTCCAGGAGATTTTGGCAGGGAAAGGGTTAATAAAAGCACAATATTTTCCTGTTTTCCTTTCAAAAATATTGTTCCCTGGTGTCTTTAATGCTTCCCACTGTTTTTTCTGGTACTGGCATTTCTTTAGTGCCCATTCCGGCCCATTCCATGGTGTTCCAGGACCACTTTGGCAGATAACGGGTTAATAAAAGCATGCCACTTCAGTAACTGCATTTCTAAAATCTTGTTCTGCACTGTCTGTAATGTTTTCTACTGTTTTTTGTGGTACTGGCTTTTCTTTAGTGTCTGTTCCGGCCTGTTTTGTGCTCTTCCTGGAGCATTTTGGCAAGGAAAGGGTTAATAAAAGCATACCACTTCAGTGTTTTCATTTCTAAAAACGGATTCTCTGGTGTTGGCAATGCTTCCCACTTTTTTGTGGTAGTAGCATTTCTTTAGTGTCTGTTCTGTGGTGTTCCAGAAGCCTTTTGGCAGGGAAAGGGATAATAAATGTGTATCAGTTCAGTGTTTTCACTTCTAAAATCTTTTTTTCTGCAGTGTCTGTATTGCTTCCCACTGTTTTTTGTGGTACTGGTGTTTCTTTTGTGCCTTTTTCATCCTGTTTTGTTCTGTTCCAGGAGCATTTTGGCAGGGAAAGGGTTAATAAAGACATGCTACTTCAGTGTTTTCTAAAATATTGTTCTAGAGTGTCTTTAACACAATCCATTGCTTTTTGTGGTAACAGCATTTCTTTAGTGCCCTTTCCGGCCCGTTCCATGGTGTACTGGAAGACTTTTGGCAGGGAAAGTGTTAATAAAAGTGTGCCACTTCAGTGTTTTCATGTCTAAAATCTTGTTCTGCACTGTCTTTAATACTTCCCACTGTTTTTTTTTTTTTTTGTGGTACTGGCATTTCTTTAGTGTCCGTTCCAGCTTGTTCTGTGCTGTTCCGGGAGCATTTTGGCAGAGAAAGGGTTAATAAAAGTATGCCGCTTCAGTGTTTTCCTTTGTAAAACCTTGTTCTCTGGTGTCCATAATGCTTCTCAGAGCCAAGCTACAAGTGACACCTGACACAGGTTGGACACTTGTCAGCTTCCCTCAAGTTTTGATGGGAAATGTAGGCATCCTGGTCTTGAAGCTGTAATGGAGAGCCAAGCTGTAAAACCAGGACGCCTACATTTCCCATCAAAACTTGAGGTAAGCTGACAAGTGTCCATCCTGTGTCAGGCGTCACTTGTAGCTTGGCTCTCACTGTGTTTTGTGGTACAGGCATTTCTTTAACATCCCTTCTGGCCTGTTTTGTGTTCTTCCAGTAGCATTTTGGCAGGGAAAGAGTTAATAAAAGCATGCTACTTCAGTGTTTTCATTTATACAATCTTGTTCTCCAGTGTCTGTTATGCTTCCCTCTGTTTTTGTGGTATTGACATTTCTTTAGTGCCCGTTCCAGCCCATTTTGTAGTGTTCTAGAAGCCTTTTGGCAGGGACACTGTTAATAAAAGTGTGCCACTTCAGTGTTTTCACTTCTGAAATCTTGTACTGCATTGTTTGTAAGGCTTCCCACTGTTTTCTGTGGTATCGGCATTTCTTGAGCTCCCATTCTGGACTTTGTGCTGTTCTAGGGGCATTTTGGTAGGGAAAGGGTTAATAAAAGCAAGCGACTAGTGTTTTCTCTTCCAAAATTTTGTTCTCCAGCTTCTTTAACATATTTCATTGCTTTTTGTGGTAATAGCTTTTCTTTAGTGCCTGTTCCGGCCCGTTCTGTGGTGTTCCAAGACCCTTTTGGCAGGGAAAGGGTTAATAAAGGCATGCCAGATCAGTGTTTTCATGTCTAAAATTTTGTTCTGCATTGTCTGTACTGCTTTCCACTGTTTTTTGTGGTACTGCTGTAACCTGTTTTGTTCCAGGGCAATATCAAATAAATATATTTATCTAATTTGAGAACTGGGAGAGTTCGTGTCTATGACAGTGTGACACTTGCATTTATAAAAGATTAACAATGAACAAACTTGAGGGGAAAAAATCTTATTTGGAACAATACAATGATAAAACATATAACAACAATCATGTAACAAAACAGGCCTGTTTTACTCAAGCAGACCCAGGTCTCAGTCTTTCTGACTTCTGTATGGTGGTCAGTCCCTTGAATTGCAGCAACTTGTAGCTGTGCTCTGCATTGAGATGCCTTCTGTTCTTCACAGGAGTCCTATAACATTAATACAGAGTTCATAGAAGGAGTGCTTCTGAGGAGAGAGTGCTTCTCCCTGCAGCTTCAGGCCTTCCAGATTCTCAGGGAAAATTATACATATAATATATGAAGCTGAAGTTGGTTCCCGACAAGAGGACATGTGCTGGTGCTGATCCAGTCTCTGGTTCTGGACCTAAGGTCTCCTATGTGGCCTGCCTGGAAAAAACATGTATTGGGCATTGCTGTGAATAAGGAAGTGGGGAACTATAAGCCCTCTGAAACCCAAAACAATCTTTGGATCACTCCAAATCACACAGATCTGAACTCCAGAGACTGTCCCCTACAAGAGGACATGTGCGGTGCTGATCCAGTCTCTGGTTCTGGACCTAAGGCCTCGAATGTGGCCTGGCTCCAAGCACCCTGTATTAGACATGGCTTTGAATAAGGAAGTGGTGAAAATATAAGCCCTCTGAAACCCAAAACCATCTTTGGATCACCCCAAATCACACAACCCTGAACTCCAGAGACTGTCCCCTACAAGAGAACATGTGCTGGTGCTGATCCAGTCTCTGGTTCTAGACCTAAGGCCTCGAATGTGGCCTGGCTCCAAGCACCCTGTATTAGACATGGCTTTGAATAAGGAAGTGGTGAAAATATAAGCCCTCTGAATACCAAAACAATCTTTGGATCACCCCAAATCACACACCCCTGAACTCCAGACACTGCCACCTACAAGAGGACATGTGCTGGTGCTGATCCAGTCTCTGGTTCTGGACCTAAAGCCTCGAATGTGGCCTGGCTCCAAGCACCCTTTATTAGACATGGCTTTGAATAAGGAAGTGGTGAAAATATAAGCCCTCTGAAACCCCAAACAATCTTTGGATCACTCCAAATCACACACCCCTGAACTCCAGACACTGTCCCCTACAAGAGGACATGTGCTGGTGCTGATCCAGTCTCTGGTTCTGGACCTAAGGCTTCGAATGTGGCCTGTCTCCAAGCACCCTGTATTAGACATGGGCCGTTTCCACATGGCTTACCTGGCTTCGCAATGTCCCGGTAGATCACGCAAAAAACGTGGAAGATCGTGTTTCCTCGTGCGAGATTTGTGTGACATCATGTGACATCGCGCAAATCTCGCGCGAGAAAACGTGATTTTCCACGTTTTTTGCGCAATCTACCGGGACATTGCGAAGCCAGGTAAGCCATGTGGAAACGGCCATGGCTTTGAACAAAGGAAGTGGTGAAAATATAAGCCCCCTGCAACCCAAAACAATCTTTGGATCACTCCAAATCACACACCCCTGAACTCCAGGGACTGTCGCCTACAAGAGGACATGTGCTGGTGCTGATCCAGTCTCTGGTTCTAGAACTAAGGCCTCGAATGTGGCCTGTCTCCAAGCACCCAGTATTAGACATGGCTTTGAATAAGGAAGTGGTGAAAATATAAGCCCCCTGCAACCCCAAATAATCTTTGGATCACCCCAAATCACACACCCCTGAACTCCAGACACTGTACCCTACAAGAGGACATGTGCTGGTGCTGATCCAGTCTCTGGTTCTGGACCTAAGGGCTCGAATGTGGCCTGTCTCCAAGCACCCTGTATTAGACATGGCTTTGAATAAGGAAGTGGTGAAAATATAAGCCCTCTGAAACCCAAAACAATCTAAGAAGCTGAAGTTGGTTCCCAATTCCTTATTCGCAGTTCCTTATTCCTTATTCGTTATTCGCAAAGCCAAAGAAAAATATTGTGGGAAAACTGAAAAGCTCTAAACTCCAAAATGAAGTTTGCAGGGGCACATATTATACACCTCCATATTCAGAAGACTCAGCACTCTAAGTGGACCTACACTGGGTCATCCTACAAAACCCAGATCTTGAGTAAACAGCTTCAAAATAGGATGCCCCCAGAACAATTCAATAAGAAGAAAGGGGCGGCAGCTGAAGCAGAAAAAACTTTGGATCACCCCAAATCACACAGATCTGAACTCCAGAGATTGCCCCCTACAAGAGGACATGTGCTGGTGCTGATCCAGTCTCTGGTTCTGGACCTAAGGTCTCCTATGTGGCCTGCCTGGAAAAAACTTGTATTAGGCATTGCTGTGAATAAGGAAGTGGGGAACTATAAGCCCTCTGAAACCCCAAACAATCTTTGGATCACTCCAAATCACACAGATCTGAACTCCAGAGACTGTCCCCTACAAGAGGACATGTGCTGGTGCTGATCCAGTCTCTGGTTCTGGACCTAAGGCCTCGAATGTGGCCTGACTCCAAGCACCCTGTATTAGACATGGCTTTGAATAAGGAAGTGGTGAAAATATAAGCCCTCTGAAACCCAAAACCATCTTTGGATCACCCCAAATCACACAACCCTGAACTCCAGACTGGATCAGCACCAGCACATGGCCTCTTGTAGGGGACAGTCTCTGGAGTTCAGGGGTGTTCTGTTTCAGCATTTCTTTAACTCTGTGTTGGATTCATGCTAATGCTATGTCTTTGTAAACTTGTTTTTATTTACCCTATGGCATTATTTATGGAAATGTCCTTGATACTGACTGTACTAATCTCACACTGTGTAATTCAGTGAGAAAGGTGGACTATAAAAGGAAGGAAGGAAGGAAGGAAGGAAGGAAGGAAGGAAGGAAGGAAGAAAGGAAGAAAGAAAGAAAGAAAGAAAGAAAGAAAGAAAGAAAGAAAGAAAGAAAGAAAGAAAGAAAGAAAGAAAGAAAGAAAGAAAGAAAGAAAGAAAGAAAGGTGGGCAGCTGTGACAGCAGGTGGTGGGAGAGCTTGCAAGTGGGCAAAGGAAGGACGCACAGACAGATTGGAGCAAGGAGGGAAAGCTAGTAGTGTGCATAGGGGGTCCCTTGAGTACTCTACCCAGAGCATCCCAAAAACCTGGAACCATGTTTCATAACTTGAAACTGCCTCTCCCTGAACATACCCATGCAGAGCTCTCTACTTCCCAGAAAGGTCAGTCCCCCTATCTAAAGCAGGTTCAGTCAGGGTCCAAGCTGTTCCAGAGAGATTTTGGTGCAGACTAAGCCTGGCCAAAGGGAAAATATATTGCTAGCAGAGTTGCTAGCTCTAGGTTGGGAAATTCCTGGAAATTTGGAGGCGTGGAGCCTGGGAAGGTTTGGGAAGGGGCTGGAGCTCTGCAGGTTATAATGCCATAGAATCCACCCTCCAAAGCTGTCATTTTCTGTGGGGAAACTGATCTCTATGGCCTGGAGATCAGTTGTAATTCCAGGAGATCTCCAGCTACCACCTGGAGGTTGGCAAGCCTACTTGCTAAGTGGGGCATAAGTTGTTCTCATTTTAATGTTGGTTTTATTAAATTGTTTGCATTGTTTTCACACTGTTGTTACCTGCCTTGGGTCCCAGCATGTCTGAAAGAAATATGAGTATATACATATTTTAAATAAATATACGTTTCTGCAGTGTTGAAGCCTTTAGTGGGCTGGTTCTTTTGCATTTATGATGAAGTATCAGTTTCCATGAACTAGGCTTTACAGCAGTCACAACAAACACACTCCAGGACTTAGCTGGTTTGTAAATGTTGTAAAAACAGCAAAAGATCCAAAACTTATTCAGGAAAATATTGAGCCTTTAGCTAGGCTATGTTTGTGCTCTAAATGGCAAACATACACTTTTCTGTCTTGTTTTGACATATAAACTATATGGGTTTTTTTGTCTTTCCTTTTCAAGGCTCCAGATGCAACAGAGCACAACAGAATCTCTACCAGGCATTCTCTAACTATACTGTGGAAACAGCAGCATATCTTTGCCTTCATAGGTGGTTGCATAAGGAACTGGAGATTCCTCTCCGCCGGAGCACTCACCCCTAAAAACCCTGGAAATGGAACACATGTAGTATAAAAGTGCCCTGTCTTTTCTGGATGACTTCTAGATTATAAAATGACTCAGCATGACTCATGAATATTTTCAATATCCACTAGCTTATTGAAAATGAGAGGACATAAATGTGAAGACATAAAACTGTCGCACCACATTTTCAAGAAGCTGACAACCCTCCTCAAAATGCTGGCCTACTGCATATTCCAGATGAATCCCTGATGATCAATCATGAGACATGAAATTTTATAACATGTAGGTATAGGTTTTATCTAACATGTATAAAAGTAGTATTAAGAGCCAAATCAAGGCTGATATAATCTAATGAGACAGAACGCTTGCAGCCAAAGTCATAGACAAGAAGATATGGATCCAAGAATTTCGACAATAAGTAAGGCCTACAGCCAACACTTTTTTAAAATCTTGAAAGAGCCCATTAGACAAATGCATGCAAGAAATAACCAGAACCACATGGAAGTTCCTTCTTTATTGGAACTTGCCACAAAAGCATTACCAGATTCTAAATCCATACTTGCATTAGCAGCCTTAATAACAGTAGTAGTGGGAATATTAATGGAAACAGCCAAAGGGGTGCCTTTTTAATGTAATTCAGAGGCTGGCTAAGTGCTTATCAAGTTCATTGTTTGCAAGGGAGCTAAATAATAGCTATGTTTGAGCTAAAGGGAAACTCTATATTAAATGAAATACAGTACATCCAGGGCTAATGGGGGGGAGGGGGGAGAGTTGCCAGGTCCAGGTTGGGAAATTCCTGGAGATTTTGGGGGTGGAGCCTAAAGAGGGTGGGTTTTGAGGAGGGGAGGGGCCTCAGTGGGATACAATGCCATAGAGTTCACCCTTCAAAGCAGCCATTTTCTCCAGGGAAACTGATCTCTTTGGCCTGGAGATCAGTTGTAATTCCAGGAGATCTCCTGCTACCACTTTGTATTTTGAAGGCTGAAAGATGTTTTGATCATTTGCTTTATTTATTGAGATATTGCATCCCTGAAAATTGTTGGTTTGGTAACTGCTTTGATAAAGGGGTATCCGGAACGGGAACTTCTGGCTGGCGAATCCGTCAACAGTTACTTTCATTGTGAGAATTCATATGTATTTGCTTATGTTATGAACTATTGAATGGTCAGTGGGCAGTACATCCTAGTGGTTGGAAAATAAACACACAATTTCAAATAAGCAGTTACTTTCATTGTGAGATATATATGGAATCATAGTCCAGTTGCATATGTACTTGCTTGTTATAAACTATTGAGTGGTTAGTGGGCAGTATAACCTAGTGGTTAGAAGATAAACAGACAGTTTCAAATACTTATGAAATATAAGTTGTGGTACAGTACTGGTGACTAAACAAGTGATTAATTCTTTGACTTGTGAAATTATTATTGTTTACACAGCCAGTAGGCTGCTTAGTTAGTCGGGCACGGTTGATACATTGTTTGACCACCTGGAGGCTGGCAACCCTAGAGGGGGGAGAGGCAGCAGGGCCATTTAGCCCAGGCCTTAAGCTCATATATAAACATTTGTGAATGTTTTGGTATTTAATAAGTTTTGCATCTTGTTTTTTCCATGCATCATGTGTTGTCACCTAGGGGCTATGTCGGTCTGCGTTACGGCTAAATAATCACACCAGACACTTGTGTGGGTTAGAAATGGCCACAACTTTATTGATTACAGCTCTATGGAGCATTGGCCTGGCACCTGGGCTGGATCCCCATTGGCATCGTAGGCCTTGCTGCCGACCGATGCATCACCTGCCAGCCTCCCGCTGGCACCTCGGCACGTGCTGTTCCATCGCTAGCTCCGCCTGGCGACCCTTGCTTCCAGATCCGTCGGGGTGAGCAGTCCCGCAGGCCAGCTCACCCTGATGGGATCCGGCCCAATGCCTCAAAACTGCCACCGGAGGCAGGCTGGAGGCCCGCCTCCCGCCAATGCTCCAGCTGCTGTAACCACAAAAGATGGAGCCACCCCAAACCCCCGGGGGGGCCTGACTTTGATGCCCAGAGGGAGGCAAAAAACCCCAAGTGGCCTCGCCCAATCTGACCCCTTGTGGGAAAAAAATTCTTCCCTGGCCCCCGACGGCGACTGGCCAAACTGGCGACTGGCCGACGGCGACTGGCCAAATCCCCGCCAGGGCCCTCCAGGGGGCCCACTCTCGCCCCCCTGCCTGACCTGCTCTCTTTGTCACTCTGGTCGTTCATATCCGTGCAGCCTCTCTCCGGTCGGGGGGGGGGGTGCCGTGCCTGCAACTGAATCACACAACGTTAGTACGTTCCTTCCTGACATAACCCAGATAGGCTCTGGAAGTCCACCTGCCCACACGCTTTATCATGTCAGTGGACAGGCCCACTTCTGCTGCCATGGTGGCTGCTCCGATGCGAAATGAGTGGGACCCGTACGCCTCTGGCAGGAAGCCTGCCGTCCGCAGGCCGGTCCGCATGACCGCTGTGAACTGGTACCTGGTGAGTGGCCTGCCGTTAGCATGCACTAGGAACTGGCCTGGTATGGCTGGGCGCCTGTCCAGGTATGCCCTGACCTCCCGCACTGGGCAAGGGGCCCCCCGCCGCACGGCACGGAGCCGAACCATCGCTCCGTGCCCCAGTTGATCGGTCTTGGACTGCCGGACCCTGATCTGAAGTGTACTACCCTTGATTGATACGTCTGCTCGTGCTAAGGTCCTGTTAGACTGATCCCCAGATGAGGTCGCCGCCAGTTCGCTAACGCGGAAGGCCCCATAGAATGCTAGGCTGAAGGCTGCCTCGAACAGCGTGGCCTTGAAGGGTGAATGGCATATCCCATCCATATGTTGTAACAGGCCCTGCAAGACGCCAGCTGTGATGGGCCGCCACGTGTCCCTGCACGGCGGCCCCTGGCGGGCCCAGCCTGCCATGGCCCTGCGGGCCAGAAAGCTTCCCGTTGGGTCTGCCCTCCCTGTCGCCTTACAAAAGAACGAAATAGCCGCCACGTGCATCTTGATGGTCTTAGGTGCATACCCGGCCTCATCCATCCACGCCAGGTATTCCAACAGGGCCTCCTCTGGCACGCCCCGTCCTGGCCGGCCTAACCTTTCCAAGAGGAACATCGTGAAAGCTGCGACTGCGGTCCCGTAGGCCCGCCTAGTTGTAGGCGCCAATGAATTAAGCACTCCCTGCACTATCCGGTGCTCCCAAGCTTCCACAGCTCTTCCGGGAAGTGGTCTGGATGTTGCTTTGCATCTGGTGCCATCTCTCGAAACCTGTCCTCCTGAAAGCGAGAAAGGGCGTCTGCTATGTTGTTGTCCACTCCGGGAATGTGGCAAGCTCCAAACACGATGTTATTCTGCAGGCACCGAAGAACCATCCTGCGCACCAGACGCATGACGCGCTCTGAGCGTGATGTCTGCCTGTTCACTACCCGCACCACCACTTGATTGTTGCACCAGAAGAGAACCTTCTTGTTGCTGAACTGGTCAGACCAGAGTTCTATGGCTACCAGGATGGGAAAGAGCTCTAGGAACGTGAGGTCCCTGAGGATGTCCCCTCCAAGCCAGGCCATGGGCCACCTCTGCGCGCACCACCGGCCCGCCCAGTACACTCCGAATCCCATGCCTCCTGCTGCGTCGGAGTGCATCTGCAGAGCCGCCCTCTGATTGAGGGGCTCCCGCCACCAGGACACACCGTTGAAGTCCCGCAGGAAGGTGTCCCAGACACGCAGGTCTGCTTTCAGCTGTTTTGTTATCCTAATGTGGTGCTGTGGAGCTGTAACCCCGGCCGTTGCTCTGGCCAGCCGTGCACAGAATGGCCTCTCCGGCGCCACTATCCTGCAGGCGAAGTTAAGACTCCCCAGGAGTGACTGCACCTCCCGCAGTGTTTTCTTCTTGGCTTTGAGCACCAAGCCGACCTTTTCCTGCAGGCCTTTCAACTTCTCCAGGGGCAGCCTGCAGGTTCCTAGCATCGAGTCTATCTCTATCCCCAGGAACGACAAGCAAGTAGTAGGGCCTTCGGTCTTCTCTTGGGTCAGCGGGATGCCTAACTCCCTAGCCAACCCTTGAAACAGCCCCAGGAGCCTCTGGCACTCCCCTCCGTCCGCCGGCCCCGACATGATAAAGTCATCCAGGTAATGAAAGATGAATGGGGAGCGTGCCAGATCTTTCAGTGCCATGCTCGAACAATAATGGCACTGGCCATGCGGCTGGACCCTCGTAGGATGGACGCTCCGCCTCCACTCTGGTCCCGCCTCCACTCCGTCCGGCCCCAGGTGCCAACCCAGCTTGCTGGTAAGTCAGCCACTTCCTTTATCATTCCCTATTTTTATTATAGCTAGGGCCTCAAAAGCTGGAAGTGGCCTAGTTCTCTGTAGATCTCAGAGAGGGCTGAAGTAGATCTAATCCTAAATTCTCTTTGGGATTGCTAGTTATCCACAATTTAGCTCAGAGAGTACAAAAAAGTTGCCTTGGTCAACATAGGACTGCCAGGATCCCCAGGGGCCAAAGTGGTGTGCAGGGGTGGAGACTGTGGGGTATTTACTTCCTGCACTCTCCTATCCCCCTCAAACTGGCTTCAGCCTGACTGGTGTTTCCTCCCTTGTACTGGAAAATGATGAGGAAGAACCACGGGGCATGAAGGAAGAGCGTGGGGTGTGCGAGGTCAAAAATCACCTGTTTGGAGGCTTCAGCGCAAGGGAGGAAATGGCAGGAGCACTGAAGCCTCAGGTAATTTTGGGCTTCAGTGCACCCTGCAACATCATTTTCCAGCACAAGGGGGGAAACCAAGAGATTTTGTAGCCAAACACACGTGTTAGATTTTAGTAGGGCAAACCTTAATAGAGATATGATGAGAGTTATTCCATAAACAAGAATATTGGAAGGGAAAGGAGCAAGTGAAGTGTGGGCTTTCCTAAAAAAACTCTTGCGCGCTCAAGCCATCACCATTCCAGTAAGATGGAAATCACAGAATCACAGAATTGGAAGGGGCCATACAGACCTTCTAGTCCAACCCCCTGCCCAATGCAGGATGAGCCTAAAGCATCCCTGACAAATATTCATCCAGCCTCTTCTTGAAAATTGCCAGTGAAGGGGAGCTCACCACCTCCCTCGGCAGCTGATTCTATTTTTGACCGTGAATTTTTCCCCCTAATATCCAGCTGGTACCTTTCTGCATGTAATTTAAGCCCGTTGCTTTGGGTCCTATTCTCTGCTGCCAACTAGAACAGCTCCTTGCCCTCCTCCAAATGACAGCCTTTCAAATATTTAAAGAGAGCAATCATGCCCCCCCTCAATCGCCTCTTCTCCAAACTAAACATTCCCAAGGCTCTCAGCCTTTCCTTGTAGGGCTCAGTCTCCAGACTAGAGATGGGCACGAACCAGAATACGAACCAAAAAAACCTAAGAACCAGCCGCGGTGGCCATTTGAGGGGCGGGAAGGCCGTTTTTGGCCTCCTCCACTGCTCTGTGGCCTCCTCCACCGCTCTGCAGGCCAGTTTTTGGCCTCCCCCACCACTTCGTGGACCTGCAGAGCGGTGGAGGAGGCCGAAAACAGCCTTCCTGCCCCTCGTGGGAGGAGGGGGAGCACGCTGCGGCTGCAGAGAACACTGGAGCCACAAGACATGGTAAGTGTGGGAGTTATGGGGCTGGGGGGGCTGGGGCTTGTGGGGTTTGGGCAATTTAAAGGGCCCTGCCGCTTGCAAGTGGCAGGAAAGGGCCCTTTAAATGATCAAATTCCCCCTTTCCCTACTTGGGAAAGGGGCATTTAAACTCCACGAACCACAAATTGCTTCGCGAATTTGCCCCAGTTAGTGGGAGTTCATGGTTTGTGGAAACACCACAAACCACGAACTGCATGGTTCAATTTTTTTGTGGTTCGTGCCCATGACTACTCCAGACCCCTGATCATCCTCGTCGCTCTGTTCTGCACCTGCTCAATTTTGTCCACATCCTTTTTGAAGTGAGGCCTCCAGAACTGCACACAGTACTCCAGGTGCGGCCTGACCAAGGCAGTATAGAGACGGACTATGACCTCCTATGATTTCGATGCAATAGCCCTTTTGATACAGTAGCCCTTTTCTGTACATATCGGAGTATATTATTCTAGGCCTGGATAATTAATAACTGAAGAGCATGAAAAGTCTGGTTCATTGTTCTTTCCACTAGTTATTGCACAAACTAGTGGTGTTGCACTTGCTCTTCATTGCCATAGAACCAAAACTGTGATTTGAACTGAGCACCAATTCTTTATGCAAGTATCTTGGAAAACTTTTTAATAAGAAACAGTATCTTTTTAGAATCCTAACTAGGCAGGTACAACATTTGTTTTCACTTCATTAACTTTTGTTTGCCCCATGAAAAATTGTGAACAATAAACTTACCGCTGCCAATGTCTGGGAAGCATTAAGCAGCAGTAGTTCCATTTCATAACCCTGTAGCCAATTTTACTTAGAATAAAAGAATACAGCTGAACCACAAAAATTAGCTTTGTCCTCATAAAATCTTACCAAAAATGTTGATGGGGAAATATGTGACTGAAAACATTTTACATGGAAATTGTTTTGTTTAGTTCCTCATCACAGGCTGCCTTTGCAGCAGCACTTGAAAGTTATACAATGATTTCAGCAGCAAATGTTTTAAAAGCACTTGCCAAACAGGAATTGCTTCTCTGCTGAATTGCTGCTAGTCCACCTGTTGTGGGTGACAGGAATAAACAATAGAAGTAACCCAACACACCTTTGAAGATAACAAACTTCAGCCTGGACAGGACTCCTGGGTGAATGCACAGTGGTTAGAGTATCAGACTAGGATCTGGGAGAGCTCATTTTGAATCTCCACTCTGCCATGGAAGCTTGCTAGGTGACTTTGGGCCAGTCACTCTCACTCAGCCTATCTCTGTTCATAGAGTTGTCCCCAAGATAAAATGGAGAAAGGAAGAATGTGGTAAGCCACCATAGGTCCCCAAAGGAGAGAAAAGTGGGATATAAATGAAGTAAATAGAATTTTACAATCAACAAAATATTTTGATTCAAGGAATCAAACCCACACTGGATTTCCCTCCCACATATTTTTAAGATCTCAAGATAAAGAAATTCCCACAACTAAATTACTTTCTAGAAGGGGTGTTTGTGTTTGTGTGTACTCTCCAAACTGTAGTTTCAATGCTTTACCTTTTGACATTCAAAAGGACACATGCTAATGTTGTGTACTGGGCCGAGCAAGGCCTCTAAAGTAGTTACTGTATTGATTGTAATGCACTATACTGTGTTGAGCTTGAGGTTCAGTCAAGGCTCCCAAAGCCTGCATTCTCATTGGTCCATAATCCCTGCAATATCACTGGTTGCTTTCTCAAGACAGCAGCCAATCGGTCCTCTATAATAAAGACCAATCAGTGGCCTGTCTACTTCAAACATTGTATATAGTTTATGCAAATGATGGTATTCTAAAGTATGCATTCTCATTGGCTATCAGGTATTCTGGGGGTGGAGCTGCTGTATATATATTGAGGGCTTCTGTTCAGTCTGTCAGTGTGTGTTGTGTTCCTGCTAAATAAAGAGCTGTCGAATCACCTTGTGTCTGAACCCACTATTTAACACTGGCGACGAGGATGGGATCTCTGATTGGGTATGCAGCCCCAATATCAGAGCAAAATCACTAACAGGGTGCTTGGGTATGCTGCCCCAAGACCTGAGCTGAAATATTAAGCTTGGGTAGGCAGCCCTGAAAAACAGAGCAAATCACTTGCCAGCGAGGAATTGTCACCTCACCCATCTGGCATACGCTCGCTTTGTCCAGAGGGCAGACATGGCCGCTAAGGGCTACTTGGAGCCGTTCGACTCAACAGCCGAGGACTGGGAATCATACATTACCCGGTTTGAATTTTACCTCAAAGCGAACAAGACTGAGGACACAAATCTCGCGAGAGCGACGTTCTTCAGCGTGTGTGGGCGTCCCACATTTAATATAGCACGGGCACTAGTGGCGCCAGCCCTGCTTCAAGCTACAGCATTTGACACAATAAAAGACAGACTCAAGGAGCATATCTCACCACAGCTATCCGAGATAGCCTGCAGACACGCATTCTACAGCCAAGACCAGGCGCAAGGTGAATCGATACCGGCATTTGTCACAGCCCTCCGACAGGCAGCCAGACAATGCAACTTCCCTGACCTTGAGATGGCACTACGTGATCGCCTGGTGTGTGGCCTTCGCGATGAGAAGCTACAGTGCCGACTTCCGGTTTGGGATTCATGGAGGTCTAACGCAGCTCCACTTGCGGAGCTGACCGGACTGCCGTTTTAACCGGCCGGTGGGGTGAAAATAGCCCGCGGCCGACTGCTCTCAGGCGGGGAGCAGGCAAAGAACGCTCAAGACCCTAGGGTGAGTTAGATCTCGGACGAGGGGGGGCTCTACACAATGGGTCCCCTCCCGATCCTTGAGGTCCCACCTTGCGACGGGTCGGCTATAATCTCTGCGGCAGTTTTGGGGCCAATTCGGCTGGCATAAGACCTACATACCCAAGCTTCGATTGGGGGAAGAAGCTGAGAGGAGAACTTAAAATCGAAACAGCGATTACAACCCGAGAAAAGTGAAGAGAAGGTAAAGATCATTATCTTCTGATACGGGACAGATTGATAAAAACAGAGAGGAAAAAAAGTAGATTTTTAAACTGCAACAGACTAGCGAAAAGGAGGGGAAGACTCAGCAGGAATTGTATTTGAAAAGAGACTAAGTTTAAAGAAGTTATTAAAGAAATCGGACTATTGTTTTGAATACCTGTGGCTTTGGAGCTGTGAGAAAAAGACACCATCGCGAGATCTGCTGTGGGAAGACGGGAGACAGGAAGTGCGTAATAACAATAGAGCGGCTGGAGAGAAGCGGCCCTTGCTGGAGGGCAGGAAGTAGGGAATCGCCATTTTTGAAAGGGGAAGGGTCGCGGCTTCAGCGGAAAAGGAAGTAGGCCATCTTGGATTACAAAATCATAGAGAAATCATAGAGAAAAGACGCCCGACATTTTGGACTCTTTAAAATTTAATTTTTGCAAGAAGACCGGGACATTTAAAACAGAAAAACGTTAAATTTTACGCCACGGAGTTAAGGAAGAGAGCGGATTCGTGGGAGCGAGCTAAAGCAAGCCCCACGATGTCAAAAAAAGAGTGGCAATCGGCAATAGAAAACCTGGATAAAAACCTGGACAAAAAACTTTTAGATATGATTAAAGAACTTAAGGACACGAAATTGGAGCTGATAAAAGAGGTTAAAGAGGTTACACAGACAGTAAAATCGGAGCTGTCAGAAGTGAAAAAAGGTATGGAAACAATACGAAGTGAATTACAAGGAACGCAGCAGAGAGTTAAAACAGTAGAAGACGCGATGGAGAATTTAGCAGACACGCAACAAACAGAGATGAGATTGGTGAAGGGGAGAATGTCAGTTGCAGAAACTAAACATATGGAGAAGCAGCTACGTTTTCGTGGCTTGCCAGAAGTGGAAGGAAAGTCAGCGCAAGAACAGATGACTGAGGTGTTGGCTGAATACCTGGGGAAGGAGGAGGAGGAAGTTGTGGCTATCCTAGATGTGGCATACCGTGTGAATTCGAGAATTGCAACCCAGAGGAAATTACCAAGAGATGTGATTGTGCAGTTTACAACACGAAATATGAAAGAGAGGATTGTGACAAAACAGTTTCAAGATCCATTGGAGATTGATGGCAAGACGATCATTATAATGAAGGAACTGCCCAGATCAGTGTTATTAGATCGGAAAAAATACAAAGTGCTAATTCAGATTTTGAAGGACATGAAAATCAGGTACAGATGGGAGCTACCAGAAGGAGTGTCCTTTGAGTTTGGAGGGGCCAAAAAACGCATTAGATCTGAGCGAGAGATGGAGCGATTTATTAAGGACAATGAAAAAGACTTACCAACAAGATTATGAGTATGGAGTGTAAAGTATTATCTTGGAATGTAAATGGATTAAACTCACCGAATAAGAGGAAACACATTTTTCACTGGCTACTAAAACAAAAATGTGACATTGTTTGTTTGCAAGAGACCCATATTAGAAAACAGGATGTAAAATATTTAAAATCTGGAAAACTGGGCAAAGAATTTGTAGCGGCCTCTAATAAGAAAAAAAGAGGAGTGGTGCTGTACATAAAAGAGGAGCTACAGCCAAAATTTGTTATGAGAGATGTGGAAGCTAGATTTGTAGCAGTGGAATGTATTTGGAATTTAAAGAGAGTGTTGGTAGTCGGACTTTATGCACCTAACGGTGCAAAAGAAAGCTTCTTTGAGGACTTGAGGAAGCATTTAGACGATTTTGCATATGACCAGATAATTCTTGCTGGAGACTTCAATGGAGTGACAGACTTGGAACTAGATAAAAAGACTACAACGGCACAAAAGAAAAGAGGACTATTACCAAAGCTTTTTTTTGAGTTGATTCAACAAGAGACTCTCGAAGATGTATGGAGGAGAGAATATCCTAAAAGCAGACAGTTTACTTTTTATTCTGCAAGGCATTCTACATTATCAAGAATTGATATGATCTGGGCCTCAAAAGACTTAGCGTTATGGACTAAGGAGGTAGAAATAATGCCGATGGTAGGCTCAGATCACAACCCAATTATGTGGAAATTTGGAAAAAGGAGAAAAAGGAAAGCATGGAGAATAAATGAGGACTTGTTACAGGAAAGAGAGAATATGGAAATATTGAGAAGAGAGACAAAGTTTTTTATACAATACAACGTGAATAAAGAAGTACCAACCAATAAAGTTTGGGATGCTTACAAGGCGGTTATAAGGGGCATACTAATGGACTTAAATGGTAGAGCAAGAAAGAAGAAAGAGGAGAAAAGACAAGAGATTGAGGAGAAAATAAAAGCCAAAGAAATACAGCTAAAAAAGAGACCAGGGAAAAAGAAAGTATACCAGGAAATTAAAATACTTCAAGAACAGCTAACAGCAATGAGCAATAAAGAATTGGAGTGGAATCTTAAAAGACTGAATCAAAAAGCGTTTGAGGGCGCTAATAAACCTGGGAAGTACCTGGCATGGCAATTGAAGAAGAAAAGGGAAAAGAAAATAATAAATAAAATTTGTGAAGACAACAAAACGTATTTGGAGCAGACTACCATTAGTAGAGCCTTTTATAAATTCTACGCTAAGCTGTATAATAAAAAAGAAGTAAACAAAGAATCAATAGCGTCATATTTGGAGAAAACCAAACTTCCAGAAATCTCGGAAGCTTGGAGAAATAAGTTGAACAGTGAAGTAACTGACGAGGAAATAAGTAAGGCAATACAATCTGCAAATCTAGGAAAGGCGCCAGGGCCAGATGGACTTACGGCTAAATTTTATAAGACAATGGCTAATGAACTGGCACCATTCCTAAAAGAGGTGATGAATGGGGTTTTAAGGGATCAAAGGATTCCAGACACTTGGAGTGAAGCGAACATATCATTGATCCCAAAAGAGGGCCAAGACCTGACTAACGTGAAAAATTATAGACCTATATCGCTACTCAATAATGACTATAAAATTTTTGCGAAGATATTGGCGGAGAGATTGAAGGGGTGGCTCTCGGAAGTTATAGAGGAGGAACAAGCAGGCTTTTTGCCAGACAGACAAATAAGAGACAATTTAAGGACAGTGATCAATGCTATTGAATATTATGACAAGCGTTGTGACAAAGAGGTTGGTTTCTTCTTTGTAGACGCTGAAAAAGCGTTTGACAATTTAAACTGGGACTTTATGTTTGCCACTATGGAAAAGCTACAATTGGGAGAAAGATTCATCAGAGCAATTAAGGAAATTTACAGAGACCAGACTGCAGCAATCGTGGTGAATGATGAATTGACCTAGAAATTGACGATAAGTAAAGGAACAAGACAAGGTTGCCCGTTATCTCCATTGTTGTTCATTCTAGTATTGGAGATTCTGATGATACAAATACGTCAAGATGAGGAAATTCGTGGAATAAAAATAAAGGACTATTCATATAAGGTCAGAGCATTTGCGGATGACATAATGTTAATTGTAGAGGACCCATTGGAGAACATGCCAAGAGTGATAGATAAGATCAAGGAGTTTGGAGACTTGGCAGGTTTTTATATTAACAAAAAGAAGTCAAAGATATTATGTAAAAATATGACTAAGCAGAAACAACAATTATTAACGGAAACAACGGACTGTGAAGTAACAAGTAAAGTGAAATATTTGGGAGTCGAATTAACTGCAAAGAACATAGATCTATTCAAAAACAATTATGAAAAACTATGGACTCAGATAGAGAGAGACTTGATTAAATGGAATAGACTGAATTTGTCATGGTTGGGCAGGATTGCAGCAGTTAAGATGAATGTGTTACCAAGAGTAATGTTTTTGCTACAGACAATACCAATCATCAGAGACTCTAAACAATTTGAAAAATGGCAGAGGAAAATATCAGATTTTGTTTGGGCAGGCAAGAAGCCTCGAGTGAAAGTGAAAGTTTTACAAGATGCAAAGGAAAGAGGCGGAATGCAACTGCCCAATCTGAGACTTTATCATGATGCAATCTGCCTAGTTTGGTTGAAAGAATGGATGACATTAAAGAACAAGAAACTACTAGCCCTAGAGGGATATAAAAAAATATTTGGATGGCACGCATATTTATGGCATGACAAAGTAAAGGTCAACTCGATGTTCCTGCATCACTTTGTACGGAGAAGTCTATACATAATCTGGAAGAAGTACAGAATTTATCTACAAGAAGGAACTCCCTTGTGGGTGGTTCCGTATGAGGTGATAGACCCGAGAGCTGTTGATAATGAACAACAATGTTTAACGTACAAAGAAATAACTAAAACTGAAGCATCCAAACTCAGAATAAAGACACAAGAGGAACTATCACCTAACTACGACTGGTTCCAGTATAGACAGATCAGAGACTTATATAATTCGGACTCTGTAAAGGGAGGTATACGAATAGAGAATTCGGAACTAGAGCAGACCCTTCTTAAAGAAGATAAGAAAAGAATATCCAAGGTATACCAAGTACTGCTGAAGTGGTATACCGAGGATGAGATAGTTAAAACACAAATGGTGAAATGGGCTATAAACTTTAATAAAGAAATAACAATGGAGGCATGGGAATACTTGTGGAAAACTACAATGAAGACAACGACATGTACTAATATCAAAGAGAACATCTACAAAATGATCTATCGTTGGTACATGACACCAAAGAAGATTGCGCTAGGGAATTCGAATACTTCTAATAAATGCTGGAAATGTAAGAAGCATGAGGGCTCCCTCTATCATATGTGGTGGTCGTGTGAGGTAGCTAGGCAGTACTGGGGGGAAATAATAAGAGAAATGAGTGAAATTTTACAATTTCAAATTAATAAGAACCCAGAACTCCTGCTACTGAACTTGGGAATGGAGGGAATTCCAGCCCAATACAGGACGTTGATATTTTATATGACAGCAGCAGCTAGACTTTTGTATGCGCAAAAATGGAAAGTACAAGAAGTGCCAACTATTGAAGATTGGATTTACAAATTGCTGTATATGGCTGAAATGGATAAGATGACAAGAAAACTGAGAGATCTGGACTCAGGGCAGTTCAACACAGACTGGGAGAAGCTGAAACAACACCTGGAGAAGAAATGGGAGGTGGGAGGAAAACTGTGGCAGTTTGAGAACTACTGAAGCACTGAAGTAGAGGGGGGAGACTTTACCGGGGGGAGAAGAGATAAATGTGAATTAATAAGCAGTCAGATTAATAGATTGATATATATATAGATATATATAGGTTAACAAACAGAACATAGATAGAAAATAATTAACTATAAGGATTAAATATAAGGATTGATTAACTAACAATATTTTCTTTCTTTTTGGTAAGTTTTGTACCAAACTGAATGTCTGAAGATATAGATGAGTCAAATTGATTGACTACGTGATGAGAGATATATAGAATTATTACAAAAAGATAGAATGAGTAATATATAGAGAATAAGTCAAATTGTTTGATATAAATGAATGTATGATCTATATGGTTTATGATATATAGAAATATTTGAAATTGAAAAATGGGATAAATTGTTTATCTAAGATGGAAACAAAGACTTACAGTTTGGGCATACAATGTTAAAAATAGTTAAGGATGTACTGCTTAGAATAATGGAGAATATATATTTGTTTTAGATAGAGGAAGCTAATAAAAGTAAGGGAAAGGGGACAAAGGGTTGAAAAGCTGTTGGAAGTCAACAAAAAAAGGGGGGGGGAAAGGGAGGGGGTTAGAGATGAAAAAATTGGGGAAAATTGAATGTAAATGTAAAAATAATGGATTCTAACCCAATAAAAAAAAATTTCAAAAAAAAAAAGAGAAGCTACAGTGCCAGCTTTTCACGCAGAAGAACCTAGACTTCCAAACAGCATTCAAAGAAGCACTAGCAGCTGAAGCAGCAGACCAGTCCACCCGGGAGGTGTGACGTTGGCGGAGTCCAGACCTGCCCCTGAACGAGGAGCCAGTCCACTATGGGGATTTTGACAGTGGCTCTGAGGAAGAAGACGGTGTGCACAGATTCCATGCAGTGCAAGCCCAGTACTCTGAGAGGCAGCCATACTACGGTTCCCCTTGTTCTAGTTGTGGGGGAGACCACGAAAGATGGAGATGCCGGTTCCGTGATGCCAACTGCCGGGCATGCGGAAAGAAGGGCCACATCGCTCGGGCCTGCATAACTGTCAGGAAAGGAGGCTCTCCGCAGCAGTCTCCTCGCCTCACTCCGCGCTGCCAAAGGCCAGGAGGGAGAGAGCACCAGCTGAATGAATGCCACACCACAACTGTCATCATGCACACACAATCAGGCAACAAAGACAAGATTTACACCATGGTTTGTATTGAGGGAACACTGTGTGTCATGGAGGTTGACTCTGGGTCAGCACTCTCAATTGTCTCCAGGGACACCTACAACCACCTGTGCTCCAGAGGCAAGAACCAACTGCTCCAGCCCAGCAGTCTACACCTGACGGATCTCCAGGGTCGTCAGGTTCCAGTGGTCGGAGCTGGCCGAGTTGCGGTCAGCTACAAGGACTTTCACGGCCCCCTTCCTATTGTTGTGGTTAAGGGGCACTGCACGAGTTTGCTGGGACTTGATTGGTTCAAGGCGTTGGGCATCCGCGTCACCAGAGTCCAACAAGGCAGCCCATCCATAAGCAAAGCAGCACACAGCAAGTTCCCTGCCAGGCACGTTTCATCAGGGCGCCGCAAAGGGCCGCCCGTCTCCACGCCAGCAGTGAAGACAAGCCGTTGGAAGGAGCATCAGGTCCACTCCGCACTCAATCACATCAGCTTCGACTGCCTTGGCCGCTATGGGAGCAGAAACAGAACCGGGACTTTTCCCCGCAATCCACGGCCTCAAGTGGTTCGCAAACTCCCACAAGGAACTGCACCTCCAGAGCAAAGCCGGCAGGGAACACAGAGCTATCGGCCCCAAAGAACTCTGGCGCGACTGCACCGTGCAGGCTCTGGCAGGCTCACCTTTCTCCAGTCCCACTCCAGGACTCTGTTGGCATCAGGTAGTTCCACACTAAGGGGGGAGGGGTGTGATGTATTGGGCTCAGGGCCTGTAATGTATTCTGGCTCACCTTCCCCAGCCTATCTGCGAACAACAGGGTGTTCCAAACTAAGGGGGGAGGGGTGTTGTGTACTGGGCCGAGCAAGGCCTCTAAAGTAGTTACTGTATTGATTGTAATGCACTATACTGTGTTGAGCTTGAGGTTCAGTCAAGGCTCCCAAAGCCTGCATTCTCATTGGTCCATAATCCCTGCAATATCACTGGTTGCTTTCTCAAGACAGCAGCCAATCGGTCCTCTATAATAAAGACCAATCAGTGGCTTGTCTACTTCAAACATTGTATATAGTTTATGCAAATGATGGTATTCTAAAGTATGCATTCTCATTGGCTATCAGGTATTCTGGGGGTGGAGCTGCTGTATATATATTGAGAAAAAACACAAATGAGCACTGATGCAGTGAACTAAATTCTTCACACAATGTTCACAAAAATAATTTAGTGAATTTGAAAGTAATATACAAGAGTGAATACAACATGTGAAATTCTAAAACATCATAATCACTATAATATCATCACAATCAATCACACACAGCAAGGTGTTACAACACCGAGTAGCATGTGTATCCTCAGAAAAGGGAAGAATCCCAAGAGTTCTCTTATGAGCTGTCTTCAGTCAGTACACTGAGGATTCCCGCTGAAACCGCGGGGGCAGATGAAAAGTCCCTCCGGACAAAGTGGAAAGGAGCTGGAAGACTGGGAGGAGAATGGAATGTGCAGGTGGAGAACAGCAACCGGGAGCCCCCGAGGGGGACCTCCCCGCCCGACAAGCCTCCGGGTATCTCAAGCTTGTTTCATGAGCACTTCCTCACGGGGCGTGGTTTCTCCTACCACGATGGTATTTCTCCGACTCTCCCACAAACTCTTTCACGTGCTGAAACTCTGCGCACTTCCAGGGACCGCCCAAATTAATTATCTCAAATTAAGTTAGTTTATTCACACTCATAATTTCTGAATACTTGCAACAAGACTTTCCAAAGGTTAACTTAGCTTCTTACCATTGCAACTTAATGGTCATATAGGTCCTTTTCATACTAGAGTCCTCCAGCATTGAGGTCATATGGAAGCAGAATTATCACTGTGATTCCACATGGCATTTAACACAGCACTATATTTTCATTATGTTTCTGCAGCACCCGAGGCAAAGGCCAAAAGGGCCAGTGCTTTACTGACTACACTCAGCTTGGACACCAGAAAACCACCCGAGGGAGCCTGCCTGCCTCCTCCTTTTTCCTGCTTCACTACACGATATACTGCTGCTTGGTCCATTCCCAGGTCCACTCTCTGGACCCTGTCAAATAAATGTGTATTGAGTGATCCCAGTTGAAATCTCAGACAAGCAGGGAAATTATTTGGATTGTGACCATGGCATTCAGGGAGAGGGGGCTTAAACTTCCCCATGAGCCTGTTGCAAGCCCCCTCCCTTTTAATCTATACACCCCTTGCTCCCAGCCTGAATGTATGTACTGATACTGAATATGGAATACTGGGAGCAAGCCCCAATTCCCACAGGCAAGCACAGAAAATGGGGAGCAATTACTGTGTTTTGCATTTCAAGATGGCTTGGCCTCAGAAATTATGCAGCAACACCCCTATGCAGCAGCAGCATCTCTCCCAACTTCATAAAAAAAGCCTTTTGGCAGAGAAACTGGAAAGGGCAAATTATGCAAAATGGAACCCTAGATCCTACTTTGCTGGTGGGAGGGGGGTGACTCAGTGCTTACCTTCTTGTTGTTTCCAGCATGCTCCTTGCACACTCGCTCCTGCACCAGGGCAATGACATCACTTTTGGGAAGTGACATCATTGCACAAGGCAGGAGAGAGCACACTTTGCAGTGTGCCAATTTGGGCCCCAAATGGGCCCAATTCAGTCTGTTTGGGGCCCAAATTGGCCCACTGCAAAGCTCAAGATGGCACAATGAAGTCAGTGACGTTGCCATGCTGGCCCTGGGGACACACCCAGGAGGCCTATTCCCTGCCGCCAGCCATGTAAGTGGTAGCAGGGGGTGAAAGGTGGGAGCAGGGGATCCCCTGCCTCTACCGGGAGAATGGGATCCCTTCTCTGCTCTGCTTAGAAGGAGGGTCATCCTTTCTCCTACTCCCTCCATGCTGTATAAAACAGATCACAGCGATCTTTCATTCTTTATTCCTTCTTAAAACCCATGTCTGCATTTCTTTAAAGAAATGACTGACGGAGTTACTGCTCCTTGGGTCTTATCCATAAGCAGAAAAGAGATTGCTGTAACTTTGTAGATTAAGGCAAATACAAGTGCCTGGAAATAGCAGCGGTGCCATCTCCTTAGGAGCCATTCAGTTCCCTTCTCTCCCCAATGTGATCTTGCTTTTGGTAAATGGTTGAAAATCTGGATCAATAAGTATATAGTCTGCTTGTCTTGCAAATTAGTAGTCAATTTATCTCACTGAACTAATTTTTTATGT
The DNA here is from genome assembly GCF_028583425.1 of Eublepharis macularius. NCBI lineage: Eukaryota > Metazoa > Chordata > Lepidosauria > Squamata > Eublepharidae > Eublepharis > Eublepharis macularius. Next base: position 108,011,867 of record NC_072790.1, read on the forward strand.
TCTGGTCTAATAAAAAGTCCAGGTATAGTAAAATATTAGGACTGGTTCTATTTGTTTATTTGCATGATTCATTGGCATTGGCAGTGTTTTACGTATCAAAGTTAAAGTGGTTGGGTATGGTCTGTTATTGATTAATGAAGAAAAAATATAAACTGTAATGTAGAATGTCATCAATAAACTTCCCATATTACACATGGGGTGGTGGGGGGGAGACAATTTTTTTTATCAAGGGTGTTCAGTATTTTTGTTGAAACAACCTGGCAACCCTACCAGTGAAAGCCTAACCAAATTCCTCAATAAACTCCATGGGTTTTTTTACCCCTTTAAAACTGTTGCTGTTGTCCTTTTCATACTATTTCATGCTTCCTGCAGCTACTTGCAGCCAGCTGTTTAGGTAAAAGATCCTTGTTTTCACTCCCTGCACAAACAAGTGAGCCAATTCCCATTATCAGTCTGTGTTGTAACAGACTCCTCAGCATGCCTTGGACATTGAGGGATGCTACATGTCTCTCTGTGTGTATGTGTTAGAGTGGAATACACATTTTGGATTACCCAGGGATCCTCAAGAGCAGGATTTTATGTGTGGTCCTCAATTCATGTGCAGGCTGTTCTTGCTCAGCACAAATGCATGCCGCTTTCATGAGAGCTCCCTTTGTGTGATTGCATCTGTAAGTGTGTGGAGGGCAAAGCGTTACTTCAACTCTGTTTTCACTTCAAGAATAAGTACTGTAGGCTCCTTTGACTTGCCAGTTTGCATTTCTTTGAGGTGCAAGAATCTGTCAATATCTGAATTTCAATGAATGGATGTGGGAAGTGGGGGAAACTGGGATACTTTTAGCAGTTGACGAGGAACTGATATCGAACACGTGAACATATTCATATAGAGCAAATTGAAGTGTGACTGTGCGAGCCCATGCATGGAATGTTGGAGGGAGGACACATGAAATGAGGTTCACTTGAGTGCCCCTAGGTACATAGTAACATGTATTTCCACCCACAGTCTCTTGATAAGTAAACTGCTTCTTTTTGTCTAAGTGGGAACACCTGACTCCTGCTCTCTCTCAAGAAAAGAGTCCAGTAGCATCTTTAAGATTAACCAACTTTATATATGGCTAACTCCTCCTCTCTCTCTGTTTCCTTTGGGAGATTTTCTCTTCTTGCCTCATGGCCTTCCAAAGGGGAAGGATGTATTGTTCAGAGCTCCTGCCATGAAGGCCTCATCGACACACCCACATCCTTTAGACTAGCACTCTTTCTTTCTACTCCAAGATATTGCTGTGAATGGAATCTACCTCAATAAACTGTAAGTTCTCTCTTTTGTACAGTTTTGATTGCCTGGAGATTAATTACTGCATGTTGGGGAAATGCTTCTGACTTGGTAATTATACTACCAAACAAAATGTAACTATTTCTACTAGTCTGGACATGCATGTTCACATGTTTGCAGGGGTGTGGCAACACACCATTTTTCATGACCTCAAACTGCCCCAGTTGGTTTTTATTTGACTTGTTAGGGAGGTATATGTGTAGCCCATCAGTACATTTAAGGGTCTCCAATAAAATAAATAGCAACTTCCTGGGGCCATTTCAGGTTGGTACATGTGGGGAAAAGATTTAAGACCCCTCAATCTGCCTGTTGCAGTTCTGATCCAATTTGGCCCCTGTGCATCTCGGGATGTAAGTTTCAGCCAATACAGTCTACAACCCATCTGCTGGATAGGACCTGGGAACAGGGGTGGATCTACATTTTTGGACCCCTGAAGCTTGAACTGTTATGGGGGCCCCTTCGCAACTAGAAACAATAGGGCAACATCCAACAAGGTCCAAAGGGCCTTGCTACTCTTGCAAGGACCTCAAGGCCCAAATGGCAGAGAACAGGGTAGTGGGGTGGAGCCCTTGAAAATGGGCCATACAGTGAGCCCCTTCCCACCAGCAACAAGGTCTGGGTAACTACTTTTATCTTCTTCAATGGGGTTGTTCCATGGCAGATAACCACAATTTAAAAAAAAATTAACCACTACATCTCAGATTTTGATTAAAATTGCTGTACTGGGTTATCTCACATGTAAAAGTCATTTGTATGAATAAAAATTTCCTAGGCTATGCCTTATAGTTTCTGAGTTATGGGGGATGAAAATTAGGGAAATGTTGTATACATGCATGATGCATCATAGAATGATGAGATAAAACATAGCAAAGACCACAGTAAGTATAATATTTTATTTTAGACATCTATGGGAATACTACATGAAGCACGTTTTACAAAATGCTCTTTTTTCTGTTTTTTCTAGTAATATATTCACATATAGTTTTGTCATATGAGAGCTTCCTTGCAATGTCACTTTCTACAGACAATATGCATATAGAATTTAAGTGCTCTTCAGTCATGGTAGACCAAAATTTATTCTTTATAAGGAAAGCTTTGAGAAATTCCTTTCTGCTTCATAGCTTGTGATAGGCATTGTCAAGAACATTGTCAAGTATTGCAACAGTTCTAAAATGATTAATAACTATAAAATAACATATTTTTCACAATCATATGAATTTCTCATTAAAAATCTTAATAATTCCAAACCAACATTTAATAACTTCCCAGGTAATAACTTCACCTTTGTTTTAAGATTTCTAATAATTACACAGGTTACCAAAATTTACCTGCAATAATCCAAAACAGACCTTGAAACAACAAGATCTGTGCAGGACTTTCCCCTCCCTTATGGTGCTGTTGCTTCTTCCTGGGCCAGGCCAAACTGCTAGGCTGCTGGGAACAACCAGCCCACTTTAGGGGACACTACAACACTGAGTATGCTCCATTCTAAGGTCAATATTAAGTACTTCAACCCATTGACTTATGATTCTATCACTAAAATAACCTTATTTTAATAACAAACACTTTAAAAAAACTCCATTAATTTTTGTTGAAAAATTCACTCATTAAAAAATTTTCTTCAGGGGCCCTCTGGGATTAGAGGCCCTGAAGCTTAAGCTTCATTAGTTTCCACAGTAAATCTGCCTCTGCCTGGGAACAGACTTGGGAGCAGTATCTCGTATAGTTCTGGCTTTAGCAACAGATTTGTACACAAGGATTTTCCTCATGTTCCAGAACCTCACACATTTTCTCCCTTTATACTTTTCCTCAAACATTCTAATTCTTTTCAGGCAGTTCTACTGAGTCCCACTTCCTTCTTCTGGACTTCAGCCAGCTTCATCTCTAGCACTTCTGTGATATTCTGCTCAATTTCAGGCAGTATCCCGGAAGTGTTTACTTCTTTATTTTAATTGATATGTCAGTTATTCAATTTCATTGTTGCCCATCAATGGAATTTTTTTAAATGCTAATTTTAAAAATTTTGCAATTGCAATGTAAATTTTTTTTAAAAAAGGAACATGAGCTCTACATTTTAAAATGGCAGCATAACCGGGGAATGGAGATCTCTTACCAACTATGTTACTATCTTGGCCAACCCTCTTGCCAAGAGTATTAACAGGGCTTTGCCAATCCATAGAAGACTGACTAGCATTCTGATTTCATTCAATTCAAAGCTGCTCCAACACAATCTTGGATGAACAGATTTGCACTTTTGCTTTATATTGATTTGGCACAAAGAAGTGGTAGCAGGATACATGGTGGTAACATGAATGATACAACACATATACACTTTCAAGATTTATAATACTTCATTCTGTTATCTTTGTTATAACCTTTCCTGATTTATATTATTGTAGAAAGCTAATGAGGCCGATTAAGTTCAAGTGGGTTGAAAAACATTAAACAAAACAGGAAGTATACAGGAAGGATAACAGTGGTCAGATTGTTAAACAAGCACAGCATTTAATTTTTTCTGCATCCATCTTATTTACACATCAGATTTTATGGATCTCTTCATAACTAAAACCAAATGGCTTCATTTCCATCACTGGAAACTTTCTGTTCAGATTCAGAATCTACCCTCCAACCACCCCCCAAATACCATAGCCCTTTATAAACATATGACAATTGCAATAACACATCAACATTCTGCTAAAATGAAAAAAGATTGCTTGCTGAGAAGAAATTAACTAGATATAGTTCTTTATGTTCAATATAAGTTGATAACCATTTTCTGACAAAACACTGAGACCGACATCTCAGCATGTGGCCATGATTCATTATTTTTCGTATATCAAATGAAGTACAGTTCTGAAAGTTGAAGGCACTGTGTACTGCTGTTATTATTTTTCATCAACATAATTTTGTTACTTTAAAAAAATTCTTCATAACAGAGGTAGAATCTCCTGACAGCTGATAGTTCCCCCTTTTAAAGACTATGCACACAAACACATATGGCTGAAGGCTACATTGAGGGAAACAATTTTTCTAGATCATACTCAGTCCACACACTCATTAATAAAGGGCTACAATTTCAAAATTCTGCAGAATAAAAATATAGTTGAAATAGAGAAGTTGTAGCCAACTTTGTTTTCAGCATGTGTGCCACATGTCAGTTATGAGATAGTGCCACATTAGTGTGCACTAGAGGCTGCACGCATGCGTGCGCATGCGCGTACACACACACGAGATGCGTTTTTGCCTCTAGCTTAGGGAGATGGTAAGCAGGCAACAGTGTAGTGTGAGGAAGGTAGGAATAAGTGCAGGCTGCTCCCCTCCCCTCATTCCATAGTCAAGCCCACAGGTCCTCTTCTCATCTGGGCACACTGCAACTTGTTGCTTACTGTACCATATGTGACACTCATGCCACAGGGCAGCCTTCATGAACTAATGATCAGAACTCAACCAACTAAAAATCGAATGTTGACTCAGTTCCCAGGCCACAGTACTAATATACGGTAATTGACCAATAATACATTAATGACACCACAGATCATGATGTTGCAATTTCATGATACATAATCAGATATTTAGAATTTATGACAGCTATCTTGGGTTTCTCCAGGTCACCAATTTAACCTGTTGCCACAATTTTATCACAGCTCAAGAGAGACAAACCTGAGAAGGGCGTTCAAGTAAAGAAGATGACTATTATCCATTGGTGTTTAGAAGCTCCTCTTCAACATCTGCAATTACATCCTAAGCAGAGTTACACTCTTCTAATGGGTGTAGAAGGGTGTTGCTCTGTTTCGGAATGGACTACAGCTGAATCTGATACTAACACCTAAGTCAATATTTATATTTTCAGGCGCTTCCATATGACATCATCATATAACTGGCTCCCTTTCTGGTTTTCCTCTGCCTCACTGTGTTTTTTTTCCCCTCAAACCTGATTTTCTGCAATCTCTTATGAAGATTTTTAGTACAATTTTATAATAAAACCTTTTGGCTGTCACATGGATGGGAGAGTGCAGACTTTTTGGCCCTCCCCACCCATATTGGCTTCATTATCTAGGTCTCCTTTTGTGTCTGCCACCCCTCATGCTGAGGGAGAGATTTTTGCTTTCTTTAAAAATGTAAGTGACAGGTCCATGGGGGCTTGCCCAGCCTCCCTCTCCTCCTCATGTGCACTCTGCTTCTAGTTGGCACTTCTGACTCCAAAATTGCCTCAGAGAGGGAATGGAGGGATAGAAAATGCTGAGAAAGAGGGAAGAGAGAGGAGTGGGTGGTCAAACAGAGCAGTTTCAAGAGAATATGTACTCACAGGGAGAGCCATGCTCAGAGGCTGAGTGAGGCAAGGGGAATTGCTGTTTACGTACCCGCCTGCCAGCCTGTAGTCTAGCTTCATTCCCCACTTTCCCCATTAGCAGAGGGGTGCCAGTTGCAAAGGCCACTAGCACCCTTTTATAAAATCAGTGACGGCTACATCACTGTAGTCATCTAACACTATAGTGATATAGCCACTACCATTTTTTAAAAAGGCACAATGCCTTCCATTGGCATGGAAAGAGAAAAATGCTAGGTGCAAGGAGCGGCCAAAGAAACACACACACACACACCAGTGTGAATGCTCTATTGCTGTTGCAAATACAGCTACATTTGCAGTGGCAATGACTGCCCCATGGGGAATAGTCTCAATATGGAAGAAGTCAATATCACATATTTTCATATCTATTGTGACCTCTCAGTATTCAAGTAAGCTGTCCTGTTATGTTTTACATGTTTTATCCCCCTTGGAAATAGATATGAGTTGAGTTCCAAACCTGAAATGTATAATTGTACCCTGAAAATAGTCATCACATTCCATTCTAATATTTAAGTTTTCCAGACACATAGCACATAATATTATTTTACAATTTCATCTCTTGAAAATGAATGCATAGGCTGAATTAGTATTAGAGCTCAAAATCTGGAATTCTGTCCTGACCAATACTTACCGAAAGGTTCAGTCTGGTTTCAGTCTCAGTTTCAAGCGTAAATCATGCATAAAGCACATATATGCATAGATAGGTAATGACAGACCAGCAAGTGAAGCCAAAGATCTCCTTTAGCGTGGCCAAGAAAACAAAGGTCATCTTGTTGTTGTTCTTTTCTAAATTGCTCAGTGCTGTCAGTTTGGTGTCGTGGTTAAGAGCACGGGACTCTAATCTGGAGAGCCAGGTTTGATTCCCCACTCCTCCTCTTGAAGCCAGCTGGGTGACCTTGGGTCAGTCACAGCTTCTAGGAGCTCTCTCAGCCCCACCCACCTCACAGGTTGTTTTGTTGTGGGGATAATAATGGCATACTTTGTTAACCACTCTGAGCGGGCATTAAGTTGTCCTGAAGGGCGGTATATAAATCGATTATCATCATCATCATCATCATCATCCATATTTGTAACAAACACTCCAAAATGTATCAAAGTATATTAAATAGGTATTCTACAGTGGTGCCAGACTAATTCAACAGCCATACCAATTATTCTAAATTGCTTAAAGGTACAAAAGTGGCATCATTAAGATAACTGCAACATATTTAAAGTTAGGACAGAACATGGATAGAAAAAAAGTTGTGCAGACCATACCACAGCAGACCAGAAGTTTCCTTTTAAAAAATTACAAATTCTGCAACTGTACTAGAACCACTAATCTTGGTTGGTACAAAGAAATCTAACAAGACATTTGACTCCTGAGCCTTTTCCTCGGTAAGAATTTGATATTTTCCAGACATAAAATCCCAACCAGCAATATGCTAGTCTTGAGGGGAGGGGGAACTCAGAGAGAAATAAGCTGAATTAAAGTAGTTTCCGTATTATTGAGCCAATTCTGAATATTTGTGGGATGAGAACCACTGGTAGATAAAATGATAAGTTAGCTGTGAAGGGCCAGGAAATCTTTCCTGGCAATCAAGAAGTCAAGAGCAGGAATGTATGAAACTAATTGAAATTCCATTGTTAATTCTAGTTTTTCAGTGCCAAGGCATAGATTTCTATGGAAAATCCATCGCCAGAAACAAATTTTGGTAAATTCTCGTCAGGGCTCTGCTTTCTGAAGAAAATGTCTATGAGCATTTATTTTTACTCAAAGTTGCACTGCATTACACACTTTGAAGACTTAAAATTGCATGAACACCTAATTATTCTCATGCATGTATATTTTGCTTGAGATCACAATGCAGCAGGGGGATTAAAGTCGAACAGCGCAATCCTTTGGAGGGTTACTCCAGTCTAAGTCCATTGACTTCAATGGGCTTAGACTGGAGTAACTCTCCATAGGATTGCACTGTTAAACTGGTTAAAATCTTGAAATAATGTCTACAATTTTAAACAGGTTATAAAAAAGCTGAATTGACAAGGAATTGAGAGAATTTTGTGCAAATTAAAATGTATTATGGGAAAGAACAAATCATAAGAATACAAAATACCTGCTGCCGAGATGCTAAAACACTACCTGATGAAAATGATTCAACAAAAGTGATATAGATTTTGGTAAGCTTGCCTGTAGACTCAAAACTGTTTTGTCAGAACCACAAATTCAGCTTGAAATTTGTTGCTAACGAAATCTAACCGTTACCATAGTCAACTATCATTTAAAAAGGGACAGAATTCTAAAAACCTTCAGATTGTAATAAATTAATACAACATCAGAAAGAATAATTATGATCATATAATTAATCACAAGTCAAATGCTTGTGATTAATTGTGAATTCAATCAATTAACCACAAGCCGAATGCTTTAGTATTTTGGAGGATTAAATAATACTTTAAACAAAGTTCACATTAATTTGGCTCTCACAGTCCCACACTGCCACTGTGTGGTAATTTATCTGCAGTCTGAACATTCGGAGCAGGATGAAGAAAAGAGAAAAAACATCTTTGATGAGAAAATGCTAGCAACTCACAAGCCAGGGTTGGCCACCCCCATTTTATACAACAAGCAGTAGAAGATGTGAGAGAGGGAAGTCCAAATCACAAGCTAACATTGCTCATGATGACTTATATAGACATCCTTGAGAAAGCATCTCACTTGAAGAGAAGGAAGCTTCCATACAAAATAATAAAAACTAGAAGGACTGAAGTACTAGAAATATTTATGTTAATTTAGTTCAACAGAATTATCTTATTAGGGAAAGGGTGAACCAAACACACAGAATTCAATCAATTAACATGTAGAAAAGATAGAACTTATATTTTATTGAGGTAGATTCTATTCACAGCATTTCCTGTAGAAGACAGAAGAAAGAATCTTAGACTAAAGTGAACTTTTCTTACTGGATAAGGCCAGTTATTCTGGCATCATGCCTGCAGGCATGTATGTAGATTAGACCTCCATGGCAAGAGATGGATGTAGGTGTATCCTGCACCTTTGTAAGCCACAAGGAAGAGAGAGATCTCTCACAATGGACACAGGAAGAGGAGGTGTTCCCACCATACTAATCAGGAAAATAATATACACAGATGGAGGCAAACTGCTGTAAGCCATCTCAGGTAGCAACTAAACAAACTAGAACAAGTATTCTCATGGAACTCTGATATATCATACCAGAAGGTTCACACTAGGGGTGTGCACTGTAAAAAAATATTTTTTTTTTAAATTGAGGTATCTGGAATATCATATACATGTAGCATTCCCAACATTTGGGTAAAAAAATCCCAGAATAGTATCCAGATTCAAGTTTTATTCACAATTCCAAATATATTCTGCTCCATTATTCCCTATGGGGGAATTTTTCTGGGGGGCTAGAGGGGCTGTTTTTCAAGAAAACTGCACAGAATTCCAGGGAATCTAGTCCTGCTGGTCCACTAAAGAACTCTCAAGTTTCAAGTCGATTGGGTCAAGGAATCCAACTCTATGGGCCCCTGAAATGATGGCCCCCAGACACTCTCCATTATTTCGTATGGGAAAAACTTCCATTATCTAACGATTTTTCCAGGTCAAAGACAGAAGCCTAAAATAGAACCTTAGACAAACACACAAAAGCAACCACACAGGTCAAGACTCGCAATGTGAACAGAACCAACAAAGCCTAACAGAACCAATGTCAAATCAGAGAATATCAGCAAAACCAACATCAACCCAGAGAATCCCAGCAGAACCAAGCTGAAGCAAGGGACACTGTTACAAGCCCTGATAGAAACAGTGTCACTCACAGATGCCAGGCAGAACTCAGGGTCAATGCAAGCCCAACAGAACCAACATCAAACCAGAGAATCCCATCACCCAAACTGGCAAGCCAGTAGCACCAAGGCAGCCAGCCAAACCTGGCAATGGCATATGGCAAGCAAGCCACACAGACACACACAATAACAATACCTCCCTTCTCTCTCCTCCTGTAGCCTGGGAGAGGAACAAGGTGCTTCAACCTTTAAAATGTGATCTCCAGATATTCCCAAATATATCCAGATAATTCGGGGATGTAAATACCAGTTTATCCTAATATACCCAAATAAGGGAGACATATCCAGATATACCTGAATAATATCAAATAGGTATTGTTTGGGTATATTTTTAAACTGAAAATACTGAATCGCATGTTCCTAGTCCACACATTGTTTGTAAGGAGAGAGAGTGTGAGCCTTTCTTGTGTCCAGCTACTAACAAATGGAAACAACACCCTTTCAATTTTCAGAGGATTGAGCCATGAATTCTACATGTCAGAGGAATCGGAAGTGCAAGTGATTCTCACTTATTGTTCTCCAAACTAATTTGCAATATCCAAAGTGGAACTTTCATATTTCTACTGCAGTTTCTAGAGGCCTAAAACATAATGGGTTTTTCCTACAGTTTTGCCTGGGCTTTTGTATGTTGGGAGGAATAAATTTTTAATAAGTCTGATTCCACAGCTTTGTAGTGATTATTCTTACATGCGGATGACAACCAGGCCTATAATTATCGAACCCTCCATATGCATCTGTATTCATTCATTTATTTATATTATTTATAGTCCACCTTTCTCACTGAGACTGAAGGCAGATTTCACAATGCAAATCAATACAAATCAACAGGGCAATACATCTAACCTCAGAACCATTGTTTTGAGGTTGTGGTCAGGTGTTTGAGGCAGAAGAAGCTGAAGCTGAATCAGACAAAAATGATGCTGTTGGGAAGGTGGATACTTTGGAGGAGCTAGATCCACATGGTTTAAGAGGGACTAGAGCTGACATTTTCAGAGCAAGTTAAGAGCTGGGGAGTTCTCCTGGATCCAGTGTTGCTGTTTGAAAAGTAGGTTGCTATAATAGCTAAGAGCACCCCCTGTGAAGTGCATCTCTTTATCACTGCTCCCTTTTCTTGCCAATTACAGCCCTCTAATTACAATCTTCTGCTTGCCCTCCCTAGCCCCACTTAATGTTGCCCACCTGGCATCACCAGAGCCTATTCATCTTCCATAGGTGCTCACAATTTGTGGAACATCCCTCTGATAAGGTGTGGAGGGTTGATATCCTTAGAAATTTTTAGGAGCTGAAAAGCCATTATAGTTGCAAGCTAGTTGGGATTTGATCTTCAAGCTTTTCGGGTGTGTGGGTGGGGGGGAGGCAGCAAGTTACATGGTTTTATTGCATCATTAGAACTGTAAACTGTCTCAAGCCGCAAGGCAAAGGTGTGGAAATCTTAGATCACTGCCTGACAGCCGTGGTGAAATGGTTGAAAAACAACAAATTGAAATTGAACCCAGACAAGACTGAAGTGATGCTTGTTGGGAAGGCAGAGATCTTGAAGGACATTGTACTCCCCACTTTCGATGGAGTTTGTCTGACCCTTGCAGACTAAGTTAAAAGCCTAGGGGTTATACTGGATCCAGCGTTATTACTAGAAAAACAAGTTAAGGCAGTGGCAAAAAATGCTTTCTACAACCTCACTCTAGGCTGGAAGATGGCTTCTTATCTTGACACGGCTAACCTGGCCCCTTGGATCCATGCTATGGTAACTTCAAGGCTTGACTATTGTAATGCTCTGTACATTGGCCTCCCATCTAAGTTAACTAGGAGGCTCCAATTAGTGCAAAATGCTGCAGCTCAATTGCTATCAGGAGTGAGCAGTAGCATGAACATCACTCCCATCCTACAGCCGTTCCTCTGGCTACCCATCATTTACCGTGCTCAGTTCAAAGTTTTAGTTATTATATACAAAGTTCTTCATGGCTTTAGTCCGGCATACCTACGGGACTGCCTCCCTCCCTATGTTCCTCCATGGCAACTTCGCTCATCTGAACAGGATCTCCTGCAGGTACCAGGCTACGCACAGGTGAAATCAACAGCAGCCCGTACACGGGCTTTCTCTGTGGTGGCCTCTATCCTGTGGAATGACCTGCCTGAGGAAGTCAGAAAAGCCCCCACTCTCCAGGCTTTCCGTAAACGATGCAAAACAAAACTATTCAAAAAGGCTTTTTACTCAAATGGGAGGGCTGCATTGTAGGGATGGGGTCTCAAGCACTTCACTAACAAGTTGGGGATCATAGACTTCATCACCATTTTTGCCTCATATATTAGCTGCTGCTTTAAATATGTACTCCTATGTACAACCATCGCTCCATGCTGTCTAATGTTAGTCCTAGAAATGATTATGTTTTGCTTCAGTATCTCTACTATGTCTCAGATCCTTGCTAATGCTATGTCTTTAAACTTGTATAGGTTTACCTTATGGTATAGTATTGAAATGTACGTACTTGATACTGATCGTATTAACCTCATACTGTGTAATCTGCCTTGAGTCTCAGTGAGAAAGGTGGCCTATAAATGACGTAAATAAAAATAAATAAATATGCCATTAAGTGAGAGGTGGAAGTGAAAAGTGCTATCAAGACACAACTGACTTATGGTAACCTAGTAAGGTTTTCAAGGCAAGAGATGAGCAGAGGTGGTTTTCCACTGCCTGCTTCTGCATATTGACCCTGCACATCCCTGGTGGTCTCCCATTCAAACACTAGCCAGAGCAAGCCTGCTTAGCTTCTGAAATCTGACAAGATCAGGCTAGCCTGGGACATTAAAACATATATCAAAGTTGTGCTTTAGACTTTTTTTTATAACCATAGAGAACAAGAAGCAGGAACCACTTTTGTTTTCAATTCCTTTTACATTCTAAGTATCTCAAAAAGGTCTCAGTGGCCTTTAGGCTGTATCTGTTCTGCAGCGGGAAATATTAACAGCATTAACAGGCTGAATCACTATACTGGTGCATTAAGAGGAGAAAGATGCCATCAAGACAAACTTGAGTGACAGTTGTAAACACCTCTGCCTTTTGAGGCCTTAAAAGAAACATCTGTGCAAAACATTGCTGGTGTGTGATCATTCAAATATTCATGATATTTGTAGACCTTTCCCCCAAACAAGTGTTAATTCCTTTGCTGGAAAAAAGTAACTTGTAAAGCTGTACCAGTGAATATATGCATGGAATTAGACGTGTCAACTTCAGTATCATGATGCAAATAATCATGCAGTTCCAGTAGTTAACACCCCAGCATGATTCTTTTAATTTAGCCTCTCAATATTTATCTGAACATATATTTTGAAGTACATCACTGGACATTATATATGTGAGCTTCTTCATTACTCAGGCTAATAAGTGTATTGCCAGTAGGTATTGTCATGAAGTATTTCTTTCATCAACCATTTTTGAAGATGAGAATGACACTTGCACCACCTACAGGCTGATGTTGAAAATATCAGTATATTTGATATTTTGCGCCATTCAATGCATACGTTATTTTAAATTAAATATTTAAAAGCTTCACAATAAGATAGATACACAACACAAAATTCCTAATCAGAAATTCATACTGGATGACATAGCATTTATAGGGCATTCCTATAAGTTCCTCCCACCAACCTCAGATGAAGGAAGAAAGCATGGGACCTTGATTGGTTAATAGAAGGAGGTTTGTGAAAAAAAGAAAGTAACAGTGCCTCTAGCCTCATTGACTTTGAATATGCTTAACCAAGGGAATTACCAATAGCAAGTTTAAAAAGGAACTTGAGACTTACTGTGAAGGTTCCTTTCTATTTGAGGTAGAGGAGAACATTTGGCCACTTTAGTACCCCTTCTCCAATAATCCCTGGAGGAAGGACATTAGGTCTTTCTTTCTGCTACGGAGGAGAGGGAGTGGTCCTTCAGTTCTCAGGCTTTCAGACTAGTTTTCCATAGAAAACCATGAAGCGTACCATTGCATGTTGCAGTCAACAGAATTTAACGTGAAAATTGAAAGACTAAGGGGTAAGACCTCTCCATCTCTGTAGAAAAAACATCTAACAAAAACTGACAGCAGAGGAGGAAGCTTAGAATATAGAATATATGAGGAGGAACAGAGGAGGAAGCTTAGAATATATGACACCAGCATTGCTGTTCCGATTCGGAAATACCAAATCAAAGCTTTCCAAAGCGATTTGGATTGCTTTGGAAAGCTTTGAGTCAAGCAGGGGCAGCTGGCAGCACTTTTCTGGCTGTTTGCATTTGCGAAAAACAGCCAGAAAAGCTATGGGTGATCTCATTAAAAATCCTAACATCATCAATGAAGAACAATTGAGACAATACCAAATCTTGGGAAATAACACATGTAGGATCCTAGACATCTGACTCCATAGAAACTCTTTTTCCCCCTGCCACAGAGGAAAAAAGCAGCAGGGCAGGAAGTTTGAAAGCCACCCTTTTCGTGCCACTTGCAAGCAGCATGAAAAAGGGTACTTTCAAACTCTGCACCGCTTGCTTCAGCTGATGGAAGGGGGCACCTCCTCACTTGCCCATCGGCTGAAGCAAGTGGTGCAGGGTTTGAAATTTAAAGCCACTTTTTTCGTGCTGCTTGTAAGCGGTGCAAAAAGAGTCACTTTCAAATGCTCCACTTCTTTCTTCACCCCATTAGGTGAAGAAAACACAGGGGCATTTGAAACTTAAAGCCACCCTTTTCGTGCCACTTGCAAGTGGCTCAAAAAGGGTTGCTTTCAAACTCCCAGCTGTGTTCTTCACCATCAGGAGAAAAAAGCCACAGGGTGGCGGGGTGAGAAATTTAAAGCTTTAGTGTGCTCCCAAATCTCTATGGAGCATACCAAAGTGATCTAAACACCCAATTTGGGTTATTACGGATTGTTTTCCCACTTTGGATAAATCCGAAGTGGGAAACCCAAATATTTTTCAGATGCTTGCCCCTAGTATTTAGAGGCCCCCCGACCACTACCAGGCTCCCGTTCTTGCACATAATAATGTCCCCAAATGGTTTGAACAATGAAACGGATCTTTCTTGCTTTTTGTAAAGGGCTCCTTTATCAATTGAATTTTGGAGGCTGCATTCACTTTAAACACAGATAGCATAAAGTTATTGTTTGACAACACCCAAATATGGTGTTGGACCATTATTACATACCAACATGGTGGTGAGCTAGTGAATGTCTTTATCTTTGTGAGTGTACATTCTGAATGATGTTTTATAAGTGTTTGAATATTAAAGTAATTAAATTACAGATTGATTAATGAAGTTGGAGCCTATGAAGAAGTTTATGTACAAAACAGGATTGTTGATATGTTAGCAAAACCCATTGGCTTTTGTAGCCTTTGGCATTGGATGTTTATTACTTTGAATTTTGAATTTTGGACACTTACATTGAACGTGGACTCATTACAGCCCAAACTGCAGCAGCTTACGTTTCGTTAACTATCCAAAGAGAGTTTCCTCTGTACGGATTGTGGATTTCTTCACCAGTTGGATTGTCCTGCATGAATGAAGGACTGTATTGCAAAGGTATATTTTTGT
Source organism: Eublepharis macularius (assembly GCF_028583425.1). Lineage (NCBI taxonomy): Eukaryota > Metazoa > Chordata > Lepidosauria > Squamata > Eublepharidae > Eublepharis > Eublepharis macularius. Next base: position 108,026,949 of record NC_072790.1, read on the forward strand.
AACTATTTATACTATAACTATTGTTGTTAGATGACTATTTTGGATAAATTGTAGAAATGTTATTAGGAGTGTATTGATTAATAATAGAGCACCTTCTTGTACTTTTGCACTTTACCTGTCAGTAAACAGATACTAAGGGAAACACATGACTCGTGTTCAGAAATAGTCCATGCCCCTGAAAAATGCCACCACTAGCTGATGCTGCTTCTGTATTGGACCAAAACTGTGTTCAAACCAAATTAATACAGGCTACAAGTGACATTGTGAAGGTACAGATAGGAAGAGTGAGATTTGACCCACAGAAATTTGATCCCTTTCCCTAGTGATTAGGGCTCCCAGATCCCTATACCCTCCTGCCAAAGGTGGGGAGAACCTGGCACTTATCTCATGCTAGCAGGCATGCACTGGTGCCTGGGTGATAACGTCACCCACGGAAGTGATGTTGTCGCACTGGCCACAGGAGTGCTCCCATGCTCTGTGCAGGCCTGATTCAGCCTGTTTGGGGCCCAAATTGGCCCCAAATGAAGTGCAGGAATGCTCCTGCAGCTGGCACGATGATGTCACTTCCAGGGGTGACGTCCTTGCACCCCTTGAGAGCACACACACAGTGGGCACCTAGGAACTCTACTAGTGATGTAGAGCAATTATGACATTTTGAAAGACATCAACAATATAAGATTTGTTGGCTAGAGAGTATCAGTGTAAGCCTACACAAAAAGACTCCAATCTAGGCCCAAGGGATAAGACTGGATTCTAACTCTGCATATGATTGTACTGTAAACACATGATAGGGAGGAAACTCTACTCAGCTTAATGGGACCTACTTCTTAGTAAACCTGCTTAAGATTATTCTGCATGCATCTCTATGAAAGGGTGTCTTTAGGGATAGTTTGGCCGATTCCAGACGGCCAGAAATAGCGTTTTTTCCATGGGAATAATTGCTTACCGGCCACGCGTGTATTTTCGCCTCCGTCCGCTTTGTCTCGTCTCCATCCACTTTGTGCCGTGCCGTCCCACTTCCGGATGTTCGCACGGCCAACTGAGGGACCCGGGATTGGTTCTTTCCTCACCGCCACAACTGACGTTGGGGACCATCATTGGTTCACATCTTGGGGGGGGTTGGTTTTTTTTCTTGTTTTGCACAAACGCGCAAATGCGCATGTGTGCGAATGCGCAGCGTCGACGATGTGCTCAATGATTGGTCGGGGGCGTCTCGTGAGGTACATTGGATGAAGATTATGCTCGAGAGTCTCCATTGCTAATTTGGTCCGTGGTGAGTGTTGGACCCCGAAATGGCGCCCGGGAGAGAGCTCTTTCTCATGATGGCACAGGCGGTGATTCTCCTGCTGCAGAACACGATGTCACTTTGCCATGCGCATCTGCGGCACATTTTGAGGAGGAGAAGAGCTGCCCAGCTGATTTTCCACAGCGAAAATTCGGGTTCGGCTTCACATCGGTCCACTTTGCGAAGAATACATCTGCGGCAGCGATGGTATGCACTGGCGGAAATCAGAGAGCACAGAGACTGCTGGGTATACCCCCGCAGCCGGGACTGGTGGGAGCGCATACCACTACGTGTTTGGGACGACACACATTGGATCCAGTGTTTCCAAATGAGCAGGGGGACCTTCAATGAGCTGGTGGATGTGCTTAGGGCGACCTTGGAGCAGCACTCCACCAACATGTGTGAGCCCGTGTCCGTGGAGAAGAGGGTGGCGGTGACGTTATGGTGCCTTGCTACTGGTGCATGCTACCGCATTGCGGCGGATCACTTCGGTCTCGGGTTATCCACTGTATCCGATGCTGTGTTGGAGGTCTGCTTCGCAATTGAGAAGGAGCTGCTCTCAAAGACGGTGTGCCTCGGGGACCAGGTCGGGAAGGTGAGTGATGGCTGCACGCGGACACTTCATGTGCCTGATGGTAACTTTGGGGCTGTTCTTGATTTGCGCAGCTGCGAGATACTGTTATTCAGGCGGGCCATAAGGTTTGCGCAGGCATGGACACAGTGGTAGTCGGGGGCGTTTGTTCGGATTTCCGATGACGCGCATGTCCGCATTTTCAGTAAAGCCTGATGTTTTTTGGTCTTTTTTACAGATAATGGATGCGTTTGCTGTGCTGGGGTTCCCTCATTGTGTCGGGGCGATAGATGGCACTCACACCTGCATCGGTCAGCCACGCGGTAAGCCAGACCAATATGGGAATCAAAAGAACTACTCCTCCATCTTGCTGCAGGGGACAGTTGATCACACCGGCCGTTTTGTGGACGCAGAGGTGGGTTGGAGTGGCAAGAACCACGACGCCTTCGTGTTCCGCAACTCAGCTTTCTGTGCAGCAATGGACACTGGGGCTTTTGTGCCTGGGAATCCATCCTTGAGGGTGAACGGTGTTTCAGTGCCACCACTGATGATCTCGGACGGTGCTTATCCGATGCGGCGCTGGCTGATGAAACCCTACGGGAAATTTGCTGTCACGCCGGAACAGAAACACTTCGACCGCTGCCTGGCATGGGCCAGAAACAAGGTGGAATGCAGTTTTGGCCGTCTGAAGGGACGCTGGCAGTGCTTCCTGCATCGGCTGAAGGCCAGAGAGGAGAACGTGATGACCATTGTTACCATGTGTGTGATCCTGCACAACTTGTGTGAGGCCAAGGGACATGCCGTGCTTGGTTCACTGAGGGATCCCACGCCCTTGACAATGCCCGGGAAAGGTCTGGAGTATGGGGCGAACGACCGGGGGATGCTTGAGGAGGGGAAGGGGGTTCGTGACGTGATGGTGGCATTCATGTTTTCCATATGCAGACGGTGATGCTCTGGGCTTCATTGCGGGGCAGGGAAACTCGTTTCAATCTATTGCAGCTCTTGCCTGGAGCAATTTGTAGTCACAATAAAGTTTGTTGGCATTGTACAGTGGACTATTTGTGTCTTTCGTTGTCCGTTTCTGGGTTGGTTGGGCGTGTGGTGAGGGGGAGGGGGAGAGGGATTGCACACCTGGCAGCATTTGCGCTCTGCGCACTTGCACACTGTTAAACATTAACCCACAAAAGCGCAAATGCACAATTGCTGGTTTTTGTGCAGTGTGCCCACCCCTCCACGTCTTGTGCGGGCCGCCGCGAGAAACATCCCTGCATGGAGAGTGGTGTGTGTATGGGGGGGGGGGTTCTTTACTATGGCATTGCTCCACTGTTAAGGAAATATAAACACAAACATGTTATCGCAGAATGGTGCCCCATGCAGAAGCTTACGGTCCCTGAGCCGATTCGGTATCCGTGTTTGCGAGAATGCGCAAACGCATTCATTCACAACCAATGTCAGTCCTCGCAAAAAAGAGACGGGAGGAGATGAGGGGGAGCCCGGCCGTGCATTGGGTCTAAACATAGCATAATATTGCGGTCAGGGAGGTGTGCTCTGGCGAACAGTGGTGCTCAGAACAGTGGCGGGGGGAAGCATGCCCGCGAAGCGGACTTGTGGTTGCCGGTGCAGACCGCTGGTTTCAAATCCGCGCATGCGCAGTTACACTGCCGCGCGTTTGCGCATATCAGGAATGGCGGACTGTGGAAATGGCCGCGAGTAAGGGCCACTACTGGAGGGATCAGGAGGTCGAGGCCCTCCTTGACCTCCTGCTTCAGAGTGGGCGGGCTTCCCGCCTTATGGGCAGCCACCACCTGCCCACCAAAGCCATTTTCGCTCGGGTTGCCCGTCAACTGGGTGAGAGGGGTTGGCCTAGAACGGCGGACCAGTGCTGGTCCAAGTTCAAACGCGTGAAGGCCGACTTCTTCGGGACCCTTGAGCGGTGGCAGGGCATCCCGAGGATGAGTGCCAGGCCGCCTTTCTTCGCCGAGATGAGGCGACTCTGGGAGGCGGCAGGTCAGCCTAGCTGGGAGGACCGGAGGCACGCAGGTAGGTGGCGTGGGGGGGTCGCGAGGGGTGTGGGGGGGCGGGGGTGGGGGGGTGAAATGGGGGTGAAATGGCTCTTTGACTGCTAACAGTCTTGCCCCCCATAACCATTATTTGCCCTGCCAAATATGGGGTTTCAAGTATGTTTTGATGAGGCCCCCCATTTATGCCATTGATCCCCAGTAGCCAATTGAGGAAGGCCAATGCTGCCTAGGTGGCACCCAAACATCCACTGCCTGAGGGGCAGTGCTGCGAGGGGGGTCCACCACAAAGTAACAAATGTCCCCCCCGCTCAGAGCATCGGCCACACCGACAGGATGCTGGGAGGTGGGGGCGACCCTTGTGTCATGGCATGGCAGCCGGGCAGCACTTTGTGGCCATTGATGAAACTGGAGGCTGTAATGTGGGGACACCCAGGCACCGGCCAAAAGGTCCTATCCTGTTATTCTGTCACACTGTCACACATTTTCTACCCCATTTTAATCTTTAAAGAATGAAACTTTCTATTTTAATCATAGCTTTGTGGAGTTTTAGCAAGTAAGTATGCTGTCAGATTCTTTGTGAAGTTTGCTCAAGCTTGCATGTTTTAAGCTTCTCTATAAGCATATAGAAACTTCTGGCATTTTACTAATGCAATAAGCTCCTTTAAAGCTTTCACCACATAGGGCCATGTATTTGTGTTTCCATAGAGACTAACCCTAAAATGAAGGTCGTTCAATTAAGGGGTGCTCAGTTTCTCAGTAAGCCTTTAACCTCTCTTCCATCAATGTGTATAGGGTTTTTTCCCATTAGTATTGCAACCTCAAGCATTATATATTGTATGTACCTCTTCTAGGATCTCTTCTCTACAATAACTCCCAATTATGTGACATATATGCTTTAGAAAAACAGATTAGAAATTCAAGCTAACCCTTCTCTTTATGGAAGAAATCAAGCTGTTGGCACTTCGCAATGGAATAAAAGGGCTACCACAACTATATAATTAGATATTAATAGACTCATTGGAGTTAAGGTGCAACCTTATCCTTCCGTTATACCGGCTGGACAAAGATACGGTAACTATTAAATCCCTTTTGCTCGGAGATCTCCAAGTAATGATGGCACAGTGGCATTGTGATATGTCTGTGTGACTGCTTTATTATTGTAACACATTATATTACTGTAAACTATTGTAAAAAGGGGAAAGGGTTGTAGCTGGAGCTGCAGTGGGCAAAGTACCAGAGGAGTAGCCAGAATCCCAATTCTCCATTGTTCTTCCCACCTGAAAATCTGGCAAACTATCCAGAACTCACCATACCTCATTCCTGCCATTTTATGGAACTTGGCAACCCCATATTTCAGACAGTTTCAGTGCAATGTCTGAGCAAGTGGAAGAGTAGTAATAGTTTGGATGGATTGTAACCTCCATGTTTAGTTCAAGATTTTTCTGCGAACAAGGGTACACCTTATATTTTTATAAACATATGTCCTAAGTGTCTCCTGGCCATTCCATACCATGAAAAGCTTCAATGGCCCATTTCCTCCATTAAAGGGACAAGACATTTTTCTCCAGAATTGTTGGTAAGCCTAGCTCCAAACCACTTTGTCTTTAATGATTTCCAAAGTTTTCCATGGTACTAGCATTCCTTTAGGGCCTGTTCTGGCCGGTTTTGTGCTGTTCTGGAAGCATTTTGGCAGGAAAAGGTTAATAAAAGCATCCCAGTTCAGTGTTTTCAATTCTCAAATCTTTTTCAGCAGTGTCTTTAATTATTCCCACTGTTTTTTTGCGGTCCTATCATTTCTTTAGTGCTGGTTCTGACCTGTTCTGTTGTGTTCTGGGAACATTTTGTCAGAGAAAGGGTTAATAAAATCTTGGTACGTCCATGTTTTCATTTCAAAAATATTGTTTTGCAGTGTCTTTAATGCTTCCCACTTTTTTTTATGGTACTAACATTTATTTAGTACCTGTTCTGGCCGGCTCCAAAGTGTTCTGGGGCCATTTTGACAGGGAAAAGGTTAATAAAAGTGTGCCAGTTCAGTGTTTTCATTTATAGAATATTGTTGTCCAGTGTCTTTAATGCTTCCCACTGTTTCTTCTGGTACTAGCATTTCTTTAGTGCTCATTCCGCCCCATTCCGGAAACATTTTGTCAGGGAAAGGGTTAATAAAAGCATGCCAGTTCAATGTTTTCACTTCTAAAATGTTTTCCAGTGTCTTTAATACTTCCCACTGTTTTGTATGGTACTACCATTTCTTTAGCGCCCATTTCTGCCTATTCTGTGGTGTTCCAGGAGCATTTGGCAGGGAAAGGGTTAAGAAAAGTATGAGATTTTCATGTTTTCATTTCTAAAATATTCTTCTCTGGTGTCTTTAACACATCCCATTTTTTTTAATGTGGTACCACCGTTTGTTTAATGCCCGTTCTGGCTTTTACCCCTTCCCTTATTTGTATATAAAGCTGATGTACTCAAGATACCACACTAAGCAAACGCCTTTAATGACTGGAGTCCCAAGTTTCTCTCAAAAAAGTGAATACAAGTAGTACTGTCCTTCTGAGGCATTCAACCACAAACCTTGGTGCTTAAGCGATGATGAGGGAGAGAGCGGCTTTATATGAATAATACGTTATATTCATGGAAGTAAGTGCTGTACCAGTACTAACGTTGCAAATGAATAATGAACGTAGAGCAATAACAACAAGCAAGCATCCTGAAGCATGCAGAGATCTACGTTGGTCTGCCCAGAAGAAATCTTAAACCTGTCTTGCGCGCAAACATGCGCGCGCACCACACGATCCCAGCGCACAACTCTCCTTGACCAGCGTTTCAATTCTGAACCGCCCTCCCACACAACAGAGCCAACTTCTCTTCAGCACAAAGCCCCTTCCTTTTCTGTCAAGCGTGCGCATGCGCATTCCTCCTTCCCGTCTCTTTAGGAGACGTTTTCCTTGATTGGCCAGGTCGATTCGCTACTTTTCATTTATCCTTCGGTGGAAATTTCCGCCTTCTCCTTTTTCCCACCTCCTCTCCGGCCGTCCCAGCCAATGAGCATTCCGCAAGTCCGTCCGCAGCTTCCAATGAAAGCCGAGAGCCCGCGCTGTTGTGGCACGTGAAGGCCGCGCACGTGTACCGGTTATGTAAAAGGAGGGGCTAAGGGCGGGCAGTCCCTTGCGCGTTGTCCGCCGCGCATGCGCGCGGGGCGGGTGTTCGCGGAGGAAGGAGGCGGCGGCCGACGAGGCTGCCTGGCCTCGTTTAGAACGATAATGAAACAGCAACCGGCTGCGGCCGCTATGACAACCAGCCCCGCTAGCGCCGGCAACGCCGTTCCGGCCTTTCTCAGTAAGCTGTGGGCGCTGGTGGGAGACGCACCAAGCAATCAGCTTATCACCTGGAGCCAGGTAAGGCAGGCCGCGGTCGGGCGAGGCTTTCCCTTCCGTTGCATGGTGGGAACGGAGAGGAGAGGGAGAAATGGCCTCTCCGCCCGCCCCCCCTCTGGGCTCCACGGGGAGGGTCGCGCTTCTTCCTCCTCATATCCCCCCAACAGAGGAGAAACGGACTCCCTAGTGGGAGAAGAGGGGGTGTGGTCAGGCCTCTTTTCTGGCGGGCCGCGAGGCGGGAGAGGCGCCTGGGCCGAGATCCAGAGGGCCTTTGGCCGCTTTGCGCGCGCCTAGGAAGGCTGTCAAAGGAGATCCCAAGGCTTCAGAGAGGCCGAGAAGAGGCGCAGCTAGAGCGGACGGATGTGGCTGTGAAGCGGGGCTTCGGCGTGACAGGCATGCGGGTGCACGCGGTTGGCCTGGCTTGGAGCCTCCGGGCGTGCGGCCTTGCCTTGTACAGAGATTATTTCCCTGAGGGGGAGAGAGCACGTGTGACTCGGCCTCTTTGTGTCACTTGCACGAGTGCGTGTTGTGCCTGTGCGCAGAAGAAGTGAAATCGACCGCCGGTTCAGAGAGAACTGTTGCACCTGGGAAGGTGGTGGTGTTAAGGCATTGCTGACTTATGGTGACCCCCTGTTGGGGTTTTCAAGGCAAGAGACTAACAGAGGTGGTTTGCCATTGCCAACCTCGTTATTGAAACACTGATCTTCCTTGGAGGTCTCCCGGACAGTTACTAACAAAGGCTGACTATGCTTAACTTCCGAGATCTGCCTTGCCTGGGCTATCCCGCTGACGGCCAGGAAGGAGGGAGGACTGGGGATTCTCTGGTTAGCTCCTCGACCTGGCTGCAAACTTGCTCACTGGCCTTAGACGAGCCACTGTTCTCTTGGCTTCAGGGCTGCTTGCCTGAGATATTGTAATGTTTCATATCTGATGAATGTGAAAGACTTTGAATAAAGGAAAGTGCTGTGTAAATATGAAGTATGTTTGTTTGGAGAGGTAGTATATACATTTTTAGAGAAACTCATAAACTGAAAACTTAAATATAAAATCATAGTTGTAAATAATTAGGCAACCTACAAACAAGTTTTAGGCTAAAAGCAGTCCATAAAAGCAGTTTAATAAATCAATATGTAAATTTTAAAAACCTCAGTAAGGAGAAATACTGTTGACTAAAGGAAAATAAAGTGGATGCCTGGAGAGCCTTAGTGGGGAGAGCATTCCAAAGATGAAGTGACACCATTTGTGGGAGGAAAAAAACCTGTGTCTTAATTGCTACCTGGCTTATCACTGCAGGTGCATACATATGCAGGACTTGGGAAGAGGATCTTAATGGGCAGGTGGACAGTATGTGAGATTATCCTTTACGTAACAGGCAGCCAGTAGAGAGATCTTTCAGCATAGTAGGAGGGGAGTCGAGGGGTTGCTCATTACAAACATAATTCTGGCCCCCCAAATGATCTGTTGAATCAAAGCTGATTTTTGTTATTTGGGAGCAAGCTACGTTGAACACTGGGATTTAGTGCTGATGGAGCAATATACAGTGTCAGGCTGCGAGTCCTTTCACTGTTAAAGGAGCATAACTGTACTTTAGTAAGCAGAATAGTAGTGTGTACTTTAATTTCTGCCTTTCATTTGTAGAACATTTAAAAAGTTGTTACAATTGTCTTGGGGTTTGTATGAATGGAATGGTGTGGAGGGGAGCTAGGGAGATCAATTTTCAAACATAACATTTGTATGACTAAGGCAAATAGCATCAGGAATCTGGGAGCTACTCATATTTTGCCTTGTCTTGGTGCCACACTGCTCAGCTTGGCAACAGTGACATTTTATTTTTAGTGTATTATGATTTGGCTGCATAATATTCTTGTTGCTAATTTTTTAAATAAGAATTCAAGGCAAACAAGTTGTTAAACCATTCTAATAAATATAGGAAAATGACTTTACAACATAATCCTATCCCTGACTTAATCTGCTGAGTCAGGATAGAATTCCTAAATTTCCATGGCATGGGATCTATTTAATGTTGTGTCTGCACTTGTGGTAGGCTACCACCTGGGAACTTTTGTGCAGGTATGTGCTCAGGGGTTGTCCCCATCTCCTGTGTAACTATAACTGAATGCCTATAAAAGGTGCTGCCCTTTAGAATACTCTTGTTGTAGACAGTGTGTGATTGACTTTTTCCTGTCTATCTATCTTGAGTCTCAGCAAGAGAGGTGGGTTACAGATGAACAAAATCAAATGAAAACCAGTGCTTTCCCCATCATTTTTGTGGTATAGTGGTTGGGTTGCAAATCAGCACTCTGCTTGTTCAAATCCCACTACTGCCATGGCCTCAGTAGGTGACCTTATGTAAACCATTTCTCTCAGCCTTGGCTCCTTAGCTGTATCATCGGGATAATAACACCATTGGCTTTGTTTACTGCTCTGAGTGGGGTGCTGATCTGTTTAGAAGCAAGATGTATAAGCACAGTTGTTACCTGGCTGATCATTAGTTTGCTGCCATCCTGCATGTTGGTGCTCTGGTGTGGAAGGGCTTTGTGCTAATTCCACCAGCTAGTGCATTTTTTGTGAAGTGGGTGGGGTGATGACACGGTCTTTTATTTATTTAGAATATTTACAAGGCTCATTGCCAGCTAGAATTTTTTTGGGTAGCATTCCTGTCATGACTAAATTTTTGGTGTCTGTGCATGGCTCAAGTAGGGACCTTAGTATGCAGTGCTGTTAGTGACAGCAACACTGGACAATAATTTCTGGGTTAATTTTGGCAAAAATATGCCATAATATATTTAATCACTTGTGGCTACTGGAGAATGGGTAGCCCTCAAGAATAGCCTAGCAAAAATATACCGTCCTTGTGGCAAGGGAAATCTAGGTGGGATCCACACCATTATTTTGTTTTGTACCGTCAACTTTTATTTTTCCCTACTTCTCAGTGGACAGAAGTTATAATACATGTGCTGTGGATAGGATAGTGTACAGCAGTTTGCAAATCACCCTCAGATATAGATATTTGTACAAAGAAAACAGACATTTATACTTCTAAATTCCATAAATATGCCAAATAATACAAATGTATATGCTAACAGCAGTAGCTGGGGATCTAAATTATAAACCTAGAAGCCCAACTGTCCCTAGCTCTACTCCTTTCTGTCTACTTTCTTCCTCCCAGAAGTGTACAGTCCTTTCTATCCTGGGGTGTGTGAGGTTTTGGAAATACTTCATCTCTGGCACGTTTTCCACAGTACTCTACAGCCCATCATTTTTCACAGGTCATGAGTGGTAAGTTTCACTTGTCTTCCAACTTAAAACATAAAATACCATCGTACCTGCAATGGCTAACAGAGACACAAGGCCAGGAACCAAAGCCACATGCTTGATGTGTCATCATATCTATTTAGGCAGTGCTATTATTATGACCAATTGTATTAGCTACAGTATACCATTTCAGGCCCATCCTCCAATGTGAGAGGTGCCGACATGTGTCAGCACTGCCATTTGGTTCTTCTATAAGCTGTACAAGTCAGTCACTGTGCAAAAGAATACATGGACACAAGTGTGTTATTATAAATGGCAATATTTAGAAACGAGTGGGAAATTATTTTAGTCAAAGGACATGCAAGTATTTTTTTTTTTATATAATTTTTTATTTTCAATATCTAACATACAACTACTACATACATACATACCCTACAAAACAGTAACTACAAAAGACTACAATAACACAAGGGATAGGAAAGAGGAAAGAAAAAAGAGAGAGGGAGGGAGGGGTGGAAAAAAGGGGAAGGTACCCTACAAACACTAAACACTAAACACTACATTTCTGTTTTCCCTTCATACTGCCATTATTCAAAAGTTAAAGCTTTATATTATATTGATGGAGTGGTTGACCTTACTAAATGCAAATTACAATTTAATTTCAAGTTAAATTTTTCTTCCCCTCCTGGGTCCCGGACGGAGTTCTCTCTGCGCAACTGCAGCCGCATTGCTCGTTTCCTCCCCCTCCCCCTCAGACTTCTCCTTTTCGTCTTGCTTGGTGCACTGGAATTCTGGGTTCCTGTCCTCAAAATCCCTTAGTTGATCTTCTGATAATATCTTAAAGGCTTGATCTTTATGGGTGAACCAGCTTCCTTCCGGAAATAACCATTTGTACTTTATTCCACGTTCTCTCAGAAGAGCTGCGAACTTTTTATACTTAAAACGTCTTTTCCGGACTAGAAATGGGACGTCTTTCAATATCTTAATTTTGTTGCCCAAGAAGTCCAAATCCGCATTGTATGAATTGTATAGGATAGTGTCCCGGATCCTCTTAGATGAAAAATCGATGATGATCTCGCGCGGCAACTGACGCTTCATTGCATACTTTGAAGTAGCCCGACGGGCTTCCAAAATGGCGCTTTTAACTTCTTCTTTAGTTGCCCTCGCGGGTGTCGCCAATAGTTCCAAGAAGGACATGCAAGTATTGATCTCATAGTTACCATTCTCCAGCAAAAGAGTATCAGAGGGCGGCTCCAGTGTGAAATTGTTAAATTCAGTTTAACTTTTGTTGATAAAATACATGATACTAAAATTCTGTTTATGGATGTTAATGTAACATTCTGATATTAGCTGAGGTCTTTTATTGTAGTATATTTGTAACTGATATTTTTTTGTTTAAAGGAAATATAAATTCCTAATGTACCATGTCATCCTAAACAGTTACTCCCTTCTAAGCATGTTGACTTTAGTGGATTTATAAACATGAAATAGAGTTTAGGATTGCATTAGTAGTATATTTCAAATATTTTCTAATGCACATTCTTTGCTGACAACACTCTTAGCTGTGTTTAATGTATAATAGCTCATAGGACAGCACTGTCATTTTTGTCACACTGTAGCTTCAGTATTGAGGGTCCACCAGTTTTGGCTTGACTTAGAAATCAGCCATCTTTATGGTGGTCATACTGTTAATAGATGCAGAGGAGTTAGCCGTGTTAGTCTGTGGTAGCAAAATCAAAAAGAGTCCAGTAGCACCTTTAAGACTAACCAACTTTATTGTAGCATAAGCTTTCGAGAATCAAGTTAATAGTGAGTTCTGGGCTCACTGCTCCCTTCACGGTCATGCATTGAGTGGCTGTTTTCAAATTGCAACAAATTGTTTGTGAGAGGCACAAACAAAGTTCGATTTCCATGTTCACCTTGCTCCCTCTCCTGCTTTCCAGCTGCACATTTAGTACTGTTGAAGGTTTCTGGGTAGCCTTGATTGTAGCTCCAATTTGGTGTGACATCTGAATGCGGGTGCATGGGTAAATTTGACATCCCTTCCCCCTTCCTAGGATTCTAATCTCCAATTCATCCTGGTGTCAGCATTTGGAACCTCAACCAGTAGTGTTTCATTCAAGGCTTCTGAAACCCTAGAACCTTAATCTTGCTGTTTGAGGGAAGGAGGGATGAGCAAGGCAAGAACATTGCAGAGTTGGAAGAAGTACAGAAGTAGGCAAGTAAGATGATTAGGGGTTTGAAGCACCTTTCCTATGAGGAAAGGCTAAAGAGTTTGGGACTTTTGAGTTTAGAAAAGTGATGGCTAAAGGGGGGGGGGATATGATAGAGGTGCACTGGGTAAAGAGAGTAGACAGAGAACTTTTTCTCACTCTCCAAAAATACTAGAACTCAAGGGTATCCAATAAAGTTGATGAGCAGTAGATTCAGGACACACAAAAAATACTTCTTCACAGAACAAATGGTTAAGATGTCAAATTCACTGCCAAAGGATGTAGTGATGGGCACAGGTATTAAATAGTTTTAAAAGGGGATTAGACAGATTCATGGAGTACAAGTCTATCAGTGACTGCTAGCCATGGTGACGGAAGGGAACCTCTACATTCAGATGAGGTAAATCTCTGAATACAAGTACCAAGAGGCACCTTCTGGGGAAGACCTCAGCCTCTATGCCCTGTTGTTAGCCCTTTGTAGTAACTGATTGACCACTGTGTGAGACAAGATGCTGGACTAGATGGACCACTGGGCTGATCCAATAGGACTCTATGTTCTTACACATCAGCTTGAAAAAGTTGCTAACCCAATGTTACTCTAGATCAGGGTGGATAAAAATCAATGATTTTTTTAAAAAAATCAAAAAAATCAGATTTTTTTTATTTAAATCGGATTTTTTTTATTTAAATCGGATTTTTTTTAAAATAAAATGCTTTTTGAGGAAAATATATTACCATCCAAAGGTTATTCTATCATGAAATAAAGATTAGTTTTTAATTATGTAGAATAAGGCTGTATATGTTTAATTTTTTTGGTAAATAAATTCCATTAATCCATTCACAATGTCATGCTCTTCCAGAGGTTTTTGTAAGATTATTGGGCAGTTTCTCTGCCTACAAGATATTATCACAGATGCTTGGTTTTGCAGTTCTCAAAACTGAATTTGTGTCAGCTCAGCAGAGATCACATGCCTCTTCTTCACAGCGAAAATGTTATAACATGAACAGAGTTGAGAAAAAGACCTTAAAGATAATGCTGCAAATGTATCCAAGATGAGAAGAAATTTAGAAGAGCAGGAAGGGAATACAAAGCTAATAACATATGGTTGCAGTGCTCATTTGCTGCACCTCTTAGCCAAAGACTTAAGTGTTCCAGAAATAAAGACGAATGTTGTTGAAATTGCTAAATACTTCCGTAACAATCATTTTGCTGCAGCAGCTCTGAAAAGGATGGGTGGAACCAAGCTAACGCTCCCACAAGATGTTAGATGGAACTCTGTGGTGGACTGTTTTGAGCAGTATATCAAGAACTGGCCTATTCTGATGACAGTTTGTGAACAATTTTCATCTACTTGCATATTAAAGTTATACTAGCAAGAATTAGTCTTTATGTAGAAAACTATGATTTAAATCAAGCCTTACTGACTAGTGATTTAAATCGTGATTTAAATCAGTTTGATTTAAATCAAATCCACCCTGCTCTAGATGATACTCAGTGGCTTGGGAGCCACATGTTGCTCTTTGACATGCTACCTATAGTTCTTCTGACCATTTCTTTCCAGTGCAGCATCCATCCTATGTTTTAATGGTTAACAGTTGGTTCCTACCTTGAAACAGGTAAACTGCAAGCCTCTTTGAAGTGCAGGCCTTGGGCCAATAATGGAAGTAAAGGGCTTGTCCTCTTTGGAAACCCCCCCCCCCCCACACACACACACCAATAACTGTTTGCTTTTCATTACCATGGAGAAGAGCATGGTGACTGCAGAGAACATAGTAAACCACCATTGTTTATAGTGGGTCCTGAGACTCCTGAGTAGAACATGGCCAGAGGGACTAAGCTGCAGCTTCAAATCTTGTGTCTGGCAGCAACTTCAGCTATAAAATCTTCTGCTTTTTGTCAAAAGAGAGTCGGGGCTTTGTGAACCTGATCGTATGGGGCGAAAAACTGGGTGAAGGGGTATGACCTGATAGCTTTAGGTGGGAAGCTCCTGTACCCCCCAGAATTTTGGGATGCTTGCTTACTAAAGTAATTAGGTTGGGATTTTTGCACAGAATGGGTTAAGAATCTAAAGATTGGCATTAATACTGAGTTGATTGTGAAGAAGTGAGTATATGGCTTGCAATGTGGCATGAACTTATTGTGACAGTTTTTGTTTCATTGTAAATAAAGGCTAGCTGACTTGATTCATACCTGAGTTCTTGTGTCTTTGTGCTGTATGCACACGAAGCTTCTGTATGTTGAGCCACTTTGGTGTAGTGCTAGTATACTCCATGGGTCGCGGACAGCTACATTACTTTTACAGTCAGCCGGAAGAACTATGACTGCTGTTTGCCCTGTGTGCTACCTTACCAAACTCCCACATACAATAAGATATAATTCTTAATATTAAACTTTTAAATTTCCAGAGTGCCTCTGAACATGTAGGTTTGTCTCTCCACCACTGTTGAACTGTAGCCAGTTCTTGCATGTTTAGACTAAGGAGGATGTGCTTCCCTCTGCCTTCTCACTCCTCAGCATGAGGCACAACAGCTCAGATGAGAGCAAGATTATCAAGGCCCCAGGAGAGAGCAAGTTGGCTGTGGAGAATCGGTAGTAAAACTACCTCCATGTCACTGTGGCCAGCTTGCTCTTTTCCTGAGTGACTGCCATGGTGGTACTTTTACTCTATCTTCTTGTGGCTAACTTGTTCTCCTTACGTCTTCTGGATGCTGGGATGAAAGTGTGGAGGCTGGAAAGGGGGAGTGTTGGAGAGGATGGGTTCATAGTTTACCCATCCACCAGTCTGTCCAGCATTCCATGGATGGAACCAGCTGCCCAATTAGCTTGCTCACTTTCCTGGAACATGGGGTGGGTGCCTCATTTCGGAATGGTGCTTGAAAGAGCCACAGGTACATGTTCAAGAACCACATGCAACTCCACATTTTAGTATCACTGGCTTAGAATCTGGGATTATGGTGTTTTCTGCATGGTCACCTTACAGCATTTCAGAATCTATTCTGCTTCCCCTGTTCTCCCCAGTTCTTCACCTGCAAAGGGAGTTATGGGAAGCCGAAACGGTTTTTGTCCATCTCCCCCCCCCCGCACACATTCTGTGGGTTTTTTTTTTTTTTTTTGAAGCTGCTGGCTGCTGTTGGCACGGGACAGCCCAATCAGGGAGGGAATGGGTTCCAAAATTGTAATGTTACCGCACATGTGAAAAAATAAAAAGACATCAGCTCCAGCCCCCACAAAATGCGGGTCCAAACAGACACATCTCAACTCATCATGAGATACCAAATTGCCTCGAGGTTGTGCAGTGCAGAATGATGGGACCCCAAGCTGTTTCAGCACTAATCGGTGTGAATGCTCAGCATCACTGGCTTAAAGTTGCCATGCAGAATGGGCCTATGTCTGGGAAAGTCTAAATTTGTATCTGTGCTCAGCCATGTAGCTCATTGGGTGACCCATTAAATTTTTTTTTACTGCAGTGGAGGACATTAATTAGTGGGTTCCCTGTGGGAACTGTATTAGGACTGATGCTATTTAACATGTTTAGTCACTTGAAATCGGAGGTGCATTGATACCTTATTCGGGACAGTGAAAACAAAAGCAGATTATGAAGAGCTCTAACAGAATCTCTTCAGACAGAGTGAATGAGCCACATTGTAAGTAAGTGCGAAATTATACCTGTTTTATATACAAGATGGGGGGGGGGGGTCTCAACTGAGGTGCAAGAAGGGCGGTCAAAATGATCCAGAGATTAGGGCACCTCTGTGAACAAAGTCTAAAGAGATCAATGCTTTTCAGAATAGAAAACAGACAACTAGGATTGTGCTTTTCAGGATAGGAAAAAAAGATAGCTGAGGGTGACCGTTGAACTTGTGGAGTTCATTGATAATAGAAAGTGGTTTTGGCTTTAAAGAGGATTAGAAGGATTGATAAGGAATCCTACAATATAAAAGGCAAGCTGTATTGCTGATAACTCACTTTTTATTCTCACGCAGGCATGCTGCCGACGACTGTGGCCTTGAGGCCACTGCGAAGTGCCCACTTACTGCCAGGAGGGGGCCCACAAATAAGCACTCCTCCACATGCCCTCCTCAGCACCTTCCTGCTCTGACCTCCAGGCCACTCTGAAGCACCTGCTTGCTGCTGGGAGGGGGGGCCACTAAATCAGTTTTTTAGAGCCGGTTGTATTTTTTCACACAATGGGCATTGTTTCTAGTAGGTCCATCAATGGCTATATTGAGTCTCATTGGAGTAGTGTGTGTCTGGAAGCTAGTTGGTGGGAAGCAGCCAGGAGGGGGAGGTTTGGCTTCCAAGCTGCTTTTTGTAGTCCTTGTAGAAGTTATAAATTCATCTGATTGGCTGTACAGGTTAAATCAAAAACAAAAATAGAAGGGATATGACACCCAAATTCTAGCAGGTGGAATTGTACCGGGGGGGGGGGGGTGCTAAGGAACTCTCTGCTACTGCACTGATATCTTCCTTGTGGTTTCCAAATGTTGGCTTTTTTTTGCATGAGTGATTTTGCCGCTGTTGGTCCCATGCTTCTTTTGTTTTCTTCCTAATTCCAGATGTGTAACTCCCCCTTCAAATTTCAGTGCGGTGTTTCAAAGGTTCTTTTCCTAGTTTTCTGCCTCCGTTTTTTGAACTCTATATTGAAATCTGAAGGGGGAGTTAAGTGTTAGGAATTCAGAAGAAAACCTGAAGAGGCATGGGGCCCAAAGTGTCAAAAATTGCCCATGCAAAAAAAGGCTGTCCAATTGTAGCCAGTACTTGATTATGGATTATATGGCTATAGAACTACTTTCTACATGATTCATCCCCTGGATTTACATTTGGAATTCACAAGTGATTAGAGTGACTGAAACTGAGGTACCACAGTGACTTCTGTGGGAGAGAGTCAAACATTGATGAAAGAGATGAGTGGACAGCAATGGACATAGAAATGTAAAATTTGGGGAAATTTTGAAGCTACAGGAGGGAATTTTTTTTCTGTTTTTTGAATGGAAAGGTTGGGAATAATTGAAATATATGCAACTAGCAACCAAACTGTTGTGTAAACAATAGGCTCTGGAAAACAGCCTCTGGAGGGGGGTGCAGCTGTGCTGGGCCTTCCTACCACTGCGCTAGGCCTTCCCTGGCCTCGAGAGTGACACACTGCTGTGTTGGACCTTCCTGCCACCATGGCAGGCCTTCTCACCACTGTGGCAGCCTCTTTGGGGTCTCCAAGGCAAGCCAATTATTCACTTTTTATCCCTGCGGATGGGCCTGCGAGTGTGCCTGCATGGGAATAAAAAGTGAGTTGTTGCCAATATGGCTTGCCTTTTATATAGTAGGATACTTATAGTCTTATCAAACTTAAACTAGTTTTATTGCTTTAACAACATAAAATGCTTCTTGTATAACTTACTTGTATATAAAATTGCAGTATTTGATGTATTTATGGAATTTAAAAATTTAAAAATGTTTAAATTGTGGTATGTAGTATTTTATGTTTTTAATGGTAATAATGTTTTGAATTGTGTAATGTGTTTTAAGCCTTGTTGTGATCCACCCTGAGCCCCCTGGTGTGGGGAGGGCGGAGTATAAATTGAATAAATTAAATTAAGAAAAATTGCAGCTATACTTAACACTTAGGAAAGAACTGCAAGTTGATCCTCCCTATGCTTCCTTAGCACATGAACCTTAATTTTCACTGTGAAAAGTAGAAAAAATAGTTAAAACCCAAGATTTGCACTAAATAACATAAAACTTATTTGGTCAGGAAAAGGGTCATGCAGTCACAATAAAATTAACATATTTTGTTATGTAGTTAAAGGTCATAACTTGAAAGCATTGAACTATTCAGTAGTGTATTATCAGTATATGTACTGTAGCATTTTTATTATGTACAGAATTAGTTACATTTAGAAATGAAAAGTATCAGCACCTTAAATCTCTAATCAGAATTAATTTCTGAAACTTCTGATTCTGAACCTTTGTTTTTATCTTCATGCAGCTTTTTGGAAAACTTGAGTTTTTTTCCAGTTATATTTTTTCTTTATTTAAACTATAAACGATAACGTAAAAACTATAGACAACAAACATAAAGGATAAAACAATTCTAAAAAGAAGACACACTAACAATACGTAAAAGGTAAAGTGCAAGCACAAGTCATTACTGACCCATGAGGGACATTGCATCACGACATTTTCTTGGCAGACTTTTGTTACAGGGTGGTTTGCCATTGCCTTCCCCAGTCATCTACACTTTACCCCCAGGAACCTGGGTACTCATTTTACCGACCATGGAAGGCTGAGTCAACCTTGAGCCGGCTACTTGAACCAAGCTTCCGCCAGGATCGAACTCAGGTCATCATGAGCAGAGCTTGGGCTGCAGTACTGCAGCTTACCACTCTGTGCCTCAGGTCTCTGTTAACAATACATAGACAAGTGAAAAAAGAAAAACCCTTAAACTAAACTACAATTTTCTCCGCCACAAATATAGATCATTTTCAGAATCTCACTTATTCTAAATTAAACATAAAAGCCCTTTTTTCTATTGTTCATGGTTCTTAATCCATAAATCCAGATGTCATCAAATCCTTATCCATTTCATGTAAAAAGTCTATAAACGGTTTCCATTCAGTCAAAAATGTAACTAATGTCTTTTCCCTAATCAGTGAAGTAAGTTTTGCCATTGACACAAACTCCAATACTTTTATCCACCATTCCTCCACTGTAGGCAATGTTGGAGTTTTCCACTTTTGTGCATAGAGTACTCTTGCGGCCGTAATCAGATATAAAAACAAAGTTCCAAAGCTTCTTTCCAACTGGCTGTCCATTATTTCCAACAAAGAAGTCTCTGGTTTCAACTGGATTTTAATCTTCAAAATCTTCTGAATCGATAATTGTATCTGTAACCAGAAACTCTTTGCTTTCTTATATGTTCACCACATATGAAAAAATGTCCCTTCTTGTTTAGCACATTTCCAATATACATTTGAAGCACCCTTATACAGTCTTGCCAATTTTTCAGGAGTCATATACCAACGATACATCATCATATAAAATTTTTCTTTGATACTAGAGCTTAATGTAAACTTCAACCCCCTTGTCCACATTTTCCCACTGCTCCATTAATGTCATGTCCACAATTTTGTGCCCATTTAATCATACATTCTTTTATTTGCTCTTCTTCTGTCTCAAACCTCAACAAAAGTTTATATGTTTTAGAAATAACATGTTTATCATTTGTTCAGAGGGCAATTTCAAATTCAGTTTTCGATTGCTCAAAATCATAGTGACTCTTGTCTAATTTAAATCGCTGTGAGATTTGCATATAGGGAAACCACTGGCAAGCGTGCCCTTCTGCTGCTAAGTTGTCTCTTGATTTAATTTTAACTTGGCCTTGAGAAAATAATATTGATAGAATGCCTTTTGTATTTCTAAAGTGTCTGTTAATACCATGTCTGCCTCTTGTATTTTTAATAGCATTTTCTTATCTTTCTCCTTACTCAAATTATATGCCAACCATTTCCCTGGCTTATTTGCATATTCAAATGTTCTTTGTTTGGCATAATTCAATTTTATTTTGATTTCTCTTGACATTAACATCAATAGTTGTTGTTGTAAGATCTTAATATGTTGCAATATGTTTGCATTTCCAGGAGCCCTCTTTAGTTCTTCCTCCTTGCTCTTTATCTCCTCCAAAATACATTGCTTATCAAGCCTAAATTGATATTGAGTGATGAGCATGGAAGATATGTCGCAGTAGAAATCAACGTACAGGGGTCAAAAATGTTGGTGATGGGACTCTATGCTCCAAATGAGAATAAAACTGGATTTTTTAAAAAAAAATGGGGAATGTTTAACAGATTTAGCATATGAAAATTATTGCTTGGTGGGGGATTGGAACGGAGTGATTGACCTGAAGACAGATAGATGTTCTGAGAAACAGATTAAGACACTCCATGGTAAATTGCCCAAAGCTTTCTTTGATTTAATGGACAATTTGGGTTTGATTGATTTGTGGAGACAGAAAAATGGCAATGCAAGAGAGTATAACTATTCTTGAGAAAGACATAGATCTTTCTCAAGAATAAATATGATTTTGATATGAAGGGACATTGCCACTATGGTGGTTAAAATAGAGGTCTTACCCAAGACCTTCTCAGATCATAATACTTTATCTATGACTTATAGGGGGAAATGGGGTACCTTTAAATGGAGATTAAATGCTGTGTTACAAAATGAAGTGATTATTAAAGACTGTAAAAATAAACTAAAAGAATTTTTTGAATTAAATCTAAATAAAGGCACAGACATGAGAATGGTCTGGGGTGCAAGTAAGGCATTTATTAGAGGTAATTTAATCCAACATAATGCTCAACTGAAGAAAAAGAATCAAGAGAGAAAGGAAAACTTGAGTTCATCTTCGTTCTTCTGTGCCTCCACACATGGGGACTGCGCAGGCGCAGGCCAGCCGCCGGAGAATTTTCTAGAGCTTCCATGGCTCCGAAGGGGCCGTTTGTCACGCGCCTCAGTGACCGTTTTCCTGCCCAAACGGTCACGTGATCCTCCAGCGACCAACGGCCCCTTCCCTCAGTTCTCTTCTTGCCGCCGCTTGGAGAGAATGTGAGCTTCGTTGCTCTGTGCTTTTGTGCTTCGTGCTTTCTCTAACTGATTGCTTGGCTTTTGACTTCGGACTTCGTGACCTCGACTATTCTTTGGATCTCGCTTTGGACTTTGACGTGGACTCGGTAATTTGACTCGGACTGTTTTTGACCCTTCTTTCGCGTGCCCCTGAAGATGGCCTCTACGGCTCTCTTCAAGCATTGCCTGCAATGCCACACTAAAATGGCCAAATCCGATGGCCATGATCTGTGCCTTTTTTGCTTGGGGGAGACCCACAATGTCTCGGCCTGTAGGATCTGCCAGGGTTTCACCAGCAAGGCCCGGCAGGATCGCAAGGCCCGGCTAAATTCCTCGCTGTGGCAGAAGGTCATGTCGGAGGGAACCCCGTTACGTCCGTCCAAGGCCGGCCCTAGCCCCTCTGCCGAACGGCTATCAAGAGCTGGCTCAGTGGCCTCCGCGAGGTCGGGGTCGAAACCGCGTCCCCCGAGTGCCTCGGCGTCGAGAGCGGCCTCTCCAGCGCAGGGACCGGTGCGGCCGCCCCGTAGCGCGTCATCCACCAGGTCGGATCCGAGACCGACATCGGAACCGAGGATCCTGGTACCGAGTCCCCGATCGGAACCGACGACCGGATCGATTCCGATAAAGTCTAAGAGGTCGAAGGCGAGGAGCGCATCGGTTCCGAGGTCTTCTTCGGAACCGGCAAAGAAGAAGAAGAAGACTAAACATCATCGGTCGCCGCATCCCGCTCCTCAGGAGGAGGTCATCGTGCTTCCTCACACGCCTTCCCCTCATCTGGGTTCCCCCGAACCAGAGGACATCTCCGTGCCGGTGCCGGATCCGATGGCCTTCGAGACGGTGCCCGCAGAGTTCTCGTCGGGACCGGAGCCGAGCCCACACTGTCGGAGCCGACCATCACCTGCCCTTCGGTCGCCGAGGCTAGAACCGAGCCCGTCTCCTCGTCGGAGCCGTCCATCTCCTGTCCGTCCGTCTCCACCTGCAGTCGGTCGTAAGCGGCGCACATTTCCCATTACTATGTATGGATGTGAAAGTTGGACAGTGAAGAAAGCTGACAAGAAGAAAATGGATTCATTTGAAATGTGGTGCTGGAGGATAGTTTTGCAGATATTATGGATATCCAAAAAGACAAATAAGTGGGTACTAGATCAGATCAAGCCTGAATTCTCCCTAGAAGCTAAAATGACAAAACTAAGGCTATCGTACTTTGGTCACATCATGAGAAGACAAGATTCTCTGAAAAGTCAATAATGCTAGGAAAAGTGGAAGGCAGTAGGAAAAGAGGAAAACCTAAAATGAGATGGCTTGACTCAATAAAAGAAGCCATGTCCTCCAGTTTGCAGGATCTGAGCAAGTCTGTTCATAATAGGATGTTTTGGAGGTCTTTCCTTCATAGGATCACCATAGGTCGGAGGTGACTTGACTGCACATAACACACACACTTTTACAGCTTATAGATACGGAAATGCATATTAGATATAAGAGCTGTACTGAATTATGAGAAATACAAAATATTAGTATTTGCCAAGTCCTGCAAAATCCAAAAATGGATATTTGATGGAAAAGAAATAGAGCAGGTAAAGCACTTAATATAGCTACCATTAGTGCATCAGCCATCTCATGCTTCTTTTTCAATAGAGGCAATCAGTTTGTTCCAGCCGCGCTAAACATTTTTAAGGCCAGAGTGATCCCACAGCTACAGTATGGTATTCCAGCATGGATAAATGCCTTCGAGGCTGGTATTGAAAGAGTTCAACCCAAGTTTGTGCGAAAAATCATGGGTCTTCCATGCTGTGTTCCATATGCAGTGCTTTGTTTAGAAACTGGCCTTAACATGGCAGAAACAAGAGCATGGCTTATGCCAATTAAATATTGGCTACGAGTGCACTATAATGCTGGCCCTAGGAGCCTTTTACATCAAATGCTGTCAGAATTTATCGTCTCCAACTGGACTGTTTCCATAGAGGAAAAATAACTACAATGGGCTTTTCTCTGAATTCATTATTTATGCTCCCTTTTCCAAATGCATATCGATCAATTAAATGCAGAATTTTGGATAATGAATTGTAAAAGCTTGCCAGTTCTGCCCCAAAATCCTGCTCTCCTCTGAATTTTGGAATCCCTTTAATTACTGGCCAACGGGCTCCTTACTTATCTGCCTCTTATACCTCACAAATGTGCAGAACATTTGCACTTGCTAGGTGCAACACTGTCCCTTCTGCAGTCACCTATGGCAGATATAAGATCACATATTCTGCAAGACTTTGTGCTTGTAATTCAAATTCAGTTGAGTTAGTTCCTCATATCCTACTCCGTTGTTCCCAGTATGCTGATATACGTTCTAATCTTTTAGACCCAATTTTACTTAATATGCTGGGTCATTTGGCGGCCTTAATGGTGTACCATCTTCTGAATGATTCGTCATCCGAAATAACTGAAAAGGTAGCCCTATTTTTAAGTCTGGTAATCAATTAAAAATAATTGAACCTAGTGTGGTGTAGTCATTAGAGTGTCAGACTAGTATCTGGGAAAATTAAAGATTCAAATTCTCACTCTGCCATGAAAGCTCATAAGGTGACCTTGACACACTCAGCCCACCTACCTCACAGGATTGATGAGAGGATAAGAATGATATGAGCCATTTTGGGTCTGCATTGGGTAGAGAAGCAGGCTATATATGAATATATTAATTTCCACATAAAGCTTTTCCTTGCTTTGAATACATTTCATCCATACTTCATTTTTTTTCCTAATCAAATATTTTAGTTCAAGAAGTTGTTGCTACTGGGACATTAAATTAACATACTTTTAAAATTGTTTACTAAAATCAAATATCAGTTTGTTTTCTATCTAGGGCAGGGGTCCCCAACCTGCGGCCCGCGTGCCACATGCAGCCCCCAAACTCTTTCTGTGTGGCCCTCCAACCTGCTTACTTGCTGCTATCACTCTCAAGGCATTTTCCCTCAGACCCACAGTATTCTTCCTGCTTCAAAAGGCACCAGCTACTGCTGTTGTTTGTGTCCCTTTCTTGCAAAAAACACAATAGCAACATTGTTTCTTCTGGTTTTCATGGTTCCTTCTGCCAGCCCCCTCTTGGTCTTATCCTCCATTCTAGCATTTTGGCCATTTGGGATGCTTTGCTCAACTTTTACATTCCCCCTCTCCATGCATTATGTTGAAGGCTATATAAAGCAGGTGTGTGAAAGAGTACAGGAGATGTCTTTTGCAAAAAAAGGCAGGAAAGGGACAGTCAAAGGGTTGGTATTTTTGCAAAAAAAAAGGATACAAAGTGTTTTGCATACTGAACATTTCTAGAGGCTCCACCCATCAAGGTTATTCCTAGTTGCTTCCAAGGTTACTGGTGAGGCTGCTGCTGCAGACAACAAGTCAGGAGCTGGTTGCTCTGACTTGTTGCCTTGCTTGTTTCTGCCTCTCCTCCCCCACTCACTCCCGCTAGGAATCTTCTCATGCATCAGGGATTGCAGGAGCTGGTGAGTGGCCCCTTGGGTTGAGCGCAAAGGAGTACTCCCTTAGCAGGGAAGCTTATGGGATCCCCCTTCCCACATCTTCCTCGAACCAAGTTCCCCTCTGCCCGGCTGCCATTTTGCTTCTCATGATTGAGACTTGGCTGATGGGCAGTGATGTGTATGTACACCCTGCATACCATTTGAAGGCAACTTAATGGCCTGTCTTCTGCTCCAGGCAGGAGGCTGCCCTTTCATTCACTCTTTCTCTCTATCTGCCCTTTTTTGGAGGATCCCCCAAAGTATTAGCATGTGAAGATTTAAACCTCAAAGCAGTGTGTTTATTAAGAAATAACTGTCATAGTATTCAATGTACTTAGGATTGCAACTCTGCTATCTGGTAGGTCAGATTCATAATCCATTTTTTAAAAATTCTTCCTAGCCTGTGCATATGCCACAATGCTCCTGAGAACGGTAGAGGCAGAGATCTCTTCTCTTCTTTACCACAGTCGAAATGAACCCCCCAAGCTAATAGCAGCTAAAGTGGGGTGAGTTTGATGAGAAAGGGAAGAGTTAGATCCCTAAAACTTTACTTTTCATATTTTTATTTATTCAGGGATAATATTGAAATTCTGCAACTGCTGCTCTGCTAAAAAATTGTAAGATGACTTCAAAAGAAAGTGCTGTTTCAAAGAAATGAAAAATTGCAGATGAGCACCATGTCTTTAATGACAACTGGACTACTGAGTTCTTTGTTTTAAACAAAGATAAATCAGTTTGTCTGATATGTCTTGAAACTGTCTCAGTATTAAAGGAGTACAATGTTAGAAAGCACTTTGAATCCTGTCACAAAAGCTACTCAATATATCAAGGAGAGGTGCAAATGAACAAGATAAATTCTCTTAAAAATTAATGTTTTTGCAGTGAAATAGTTTTAGAAAGCACTTTGAGGAGAATCTATCTACTGTGAGGGCCAGCTATCATTGTTGCAAAATCTATTGCTGTGAGTGGTAGGCTGTTCACTGATGGTGAATTTGTTTAAAAGTCCATGGTTAAAGTAATGGAGGAAATATGTCCTGATAAGGTATCTTGTGTTAGTTGTGTCAGTTTACCAGCATCTACAATCACCAGGCATGTTGAAGAACTAGGAAAAGAGCTGCCATATGTTACTGATTGCCAAGGCAAAAAGTTTTGATTTTTTCCCCTTTGGCATTAGATGAGAGCAATGACATTATAGACACTGCTCAACTACTAATATTTATCAGGGGATAGATTCCAGCTTCAGAATTACAGAAGAGTTGTGTGCAGTGCAGAGTTTGAAAGACACTGCAGCTACAAAAAACATATTCTTGAAGGTGTGTGAATCAATAGAAAATCTTGGTCTGAGTTGGGATAAAGCATTACAACTGAAGGTGCAAGAAATATGGTGGGAAGTAAAACTGGTGTAGTTGCAAGAATCAATGAAGAGATATTGAAATTAAACAGTACATGTCCCATGCAATTTCACTGCATCATCCATCAGCAAGCCTTGTGTAGTAAGATTCTCCAGTGAGAAAGTGTGATGCGTGTTGTTGTATCCAGCATTAATAACATCAGGCATCATCATGGCCTTACTCATCATCTGTTTCAAAATTTTCTCTCAGAGATAGATGCAGAATATGGAGACATATTGTACCATGCAGAAGTCAGGTGGCTTAGCAGAGGCAAAGTCCTCAAAAGTTTTTTCAGTCGTTGTCATGAAGTTGATGACTTTCTCAAGGAGAAAAGTCTAGAAGTACTTTCTGACCCTGGATGGGTTTTTGATTTGGGAAGCAAGTTAGTGAAAGAAATTTTTCAAACTTCTCATGCTGCAATGAACTAAAATTTAAGAAGGACAGGAATTCCATGTTGAAGGACATGTCAAAGCACTGAACCTATTGCAGGTGGGATTCCAAAACAGATTCACTGATTGCCATAAGCACAGAAAGGAAAAAAGAATGTTTCAAAAACCATGTGAAGTAGCACCAGAAGATGCAAGTAACTTTTTTCAGATGGAACTAATTGATTTGCAAGCCAGTGATCTTCTCAGAGACATTTACAAAGAAAATAGTCTTCAATTTCTATTGTGGTCTACCTGGTACATTTATCAAAAAGAGTCCAATAGCACCTTTAAGACTAACCAATTTTACTGTAGCATAAGCTTTCAAGAATCACGTTCTCTTCGTCAGATGCATGGAGGGCAGAAGGAAACTGGTCAAATATAGAGGGGGAAGGGGGGAGGAGGAGAGGGGGGATGTAAACAACTCCTCCTCCCCCCTCTCCTCCTCTATATTTGACCAGTTTCCTTCTGCCCTCCATGCATCTGACGAAGAGAACGTGATTCTCAAAAGCTTATGCTACAATAATATTGGTTAGTCTTAAAGGTGCTACTGGACTCTTTTTGATTTTGCTACTACAGACTAACACGGCTAACTCCTCTGGATCTGGTACATTTATCAACCTAAAGAAATTTGCTGCAGGATTGTTCACAGTCTTTGGCACCATATAAATCTGTAAAAAACTTTTTTCCAAGATGAAAATTGTGAAATCCAAGTGTAGGTCATGACTTACAGATAAACATTTACATGACATTTTAAGGGTGTCTGTCACAAACCTTGACTTGGACATTAATGCCTTGGCTGACAGAAAACAGCCTCCAAAATCACACTGACTAGGTTAGCATGTGTAGTTAGATAAAAGGATTCTACAGTAAAATGTTGTTCCAAAATGGATTGCATTCAAGTTAACATTTCTTCATTGACCTCTGAATATTTACTGTTGATCTAAATGGGTAGGTTAATAGTTTTGTTTTGTTACATTTTGATTTAAGCTGTGGCCCTCTTTAGGCATTGGCACTGTTCTGTTTATTGGGATCTTTCTGTTCATCTCTTTTTATGAAGAGGTGAGTAAAGCTAAATACAAATTTAAATAGTGCCAAGCTTAGTAATGGGAGGCAAGAATAATTTAAGCTGTCTCTCTCAGATCCCTTTTCAAGTTGAGGTTCATACCTCTGTCTTCATTTTTATTTATTTATTTCATTGCCTCTGACTTCTGCACATGCTTAATGCAGTATTCTCATGAAAAAGTTGGCAAAAAATAGTGAGGGGCACATACATATGTGCTTGTAATGATTCCAAGTAAATGTGTGCATGTGTCTTTAAATGCTTGGTTTGAGCTAGGTGAAGAGTGGGGGTGAGAGAGGGAAGAGTGAGTGATGTGATTGGTTGATGACTGAGAGTGTGGGCGGAGTGAATGCAGTTTAGACTGACATTAGGGAGAGAAAAGTTTGAGTCAGAAGAAAGCAGGCTAGCTGTGTGCTGCCTGAATACATTGAAGTGTTTTATGAGAGAAATATAACCTGTGTGGAACCTGAACTGAGCATGTTTATGAAAGGACACTCAGTCAGGGAAAGAGAGGCCAGCTGTGTGCTGCCTGAGCCGGTTTCATATTTCTGTGAATAAGAGAAAGAGAGGCTAGCTGTGTGCTGCCTGAGGAGTTTTCTGTGAGAGAAATATTGAGTCTAGTGAAGGAGGCTAACTGTGTGTGAAGCCTTAGAAGGGATCTATCTGTATGAATGAGTTTATAGGAAGTAACTTTAAGAACTAAGAACTACTTTTATGAAACCAATACGCTTCTTGAAAAATCAACATTTATTTTGTTTTGTTATATCCCGGTGTAGCTGTCATTGCTATATCCCATTCATATCCTCAGGGCCACATAGAACCACGAAGGAGCCTGACGCTTAAACACATTACAAAAGGGAAAATTTAAATAACACATTTTGGAATTATATATTCCTGGTGGCAGCAAACTACCCAGAGGGTGTAAGGGGGAGATTTAGAGAAAATCTACCCCCCCAAAAAAGTAAAGGTCATAACAGTGCTGGTTCAGCGTTAGCTGAGGCTTGCATTAGGAAGCTGATTTACTCATAGATGTATGTATTCCAAGGATTTTATCTTTGTCATTGTGTCCTGAAAATAGCAGGTTACAATAGGCTTAAAATGACATAAAATTTAATGGTTTCAGCAGTTTAGAAAACAGTAACCAGTCAAAAGTAGCTTCCAGTTTTGAAATACAATAAAAATAATTACTCGCAAAGATTAAAAACCATACATTAGTGAACAGCAGAAATACTTATAAAATGTAAATTACTCCTACTTTTCAAATTTTTCCACAATTTAAAATTATTTATAAAAATGAGCTACAACAGCAAAAGGCCCTCTTAAGAGGGCTATCTTCAGCAGTTTACAAAACCTCAGCACAAATGAAGCCATGTGAATGTCCTGTAGAAGGACTGCAAAATTGTACTTCTGCTGTCATGAGAGGGCTTATCCACCCATCATATTTCAGGTGGTGATGACATTTCGAGTATCTCTGATAACCTAAATGCCTGCGCAGGTCTATGTTTGGAACATAGAACCATCAATCTTAAAAGCTGGTTCTCTTTTTACCCTCATCAAGTCCAGGGGTGGTAAATGACCTTACGATCCCCCAAGTTACGGGTCCTATCAGCTGTCATTGTATCAGTGGTATATGGATTCAGCTTCCTTTGGCTTGTTCCTATAACTGTAATAATAAAAAGACACTGTGCCAATATGGTCAGTACAAGACTAGATTTACTGTATGTTGGTGCACTTCAGAATTCTAGATTGTTTTCAGTGATCTCTCAGTGGAAGGTGCTGATGATTGTGAAACTTTCCTACATCTCCCCCCCCCATCACACACACACACACACACACACCATTGTTTTTGATCCTGACACGCAGATGGCGAACTTGTTCTCTCCACCCCCAGCCCCAGCACCGCCATGGCTACTATTACTCACAGATTGGAAAGCCCAGAAAATGGGGTGCAGGAGGGGAACCATGGTTCCTGAATCCATAGATCACTAGATCCAGCTGTATTTTCCTAGCCTTTCTGGTGGTCCTGGTTTGAACAAGAAATGAATCAAAAAGAGGCCCCTGCAGACTCAATACGAGGAGAGCTGAAGAAAAGTGTGTGGCAGTCAATAAATATTAAATAGGTTCATATTTTTTGACAAAGCAAAATAAATGTGCTGCAGTAACTTTCAGTAACTTAGTATTTTCACATCTCCGCGTAACAATTTACTCAAGTGGAGTTTTAAATTTATTTTTGTATTTTTGCCTGTTTTCTAGTAATTAATATTTTGTTTATTCTGCCCCTAGAGTCTTTCAGCAGATAAGATTTACAGGCTTAAAGGGACTTAGTATATTTTATAGGGACAATTAAAAAAAAGTATGGTACTATGCATTTGCATAAATTTATTTAGAAGCATTCTTTTACTTGATTTCTGCTACTGTGTTGAAATGTACCAAGTATATCTCTGACACCAATTTGAATTCTGATTGCATTTAAAGGCATGACGATCTGTTTTGAGAGGTCATTGGCTAAGGTTAAGAAATTGCTTGCAATTGCTGAACTACTACAATTGTATATGATCTTGATTTCAGAATGGCCAGAGTTTCCTTGTATTGGATGAACAGAGGTTTGCAAAAGAGATTCTTCCGAAGTACTTCAAGCACAACAACATGGCAAGCTTCGTGAGACAATTAAATATGTGTGAGTTCTGCTGATGTCTGTCTAACTTAAGCTAGAACTAGGAGAAATCTAATAAACATTCCAAGATAGGTTTTCTCTTGCAGTAATAGGCAAACTGAATTATATACAGCTGCAGTCTTTGGCTCTGATGGCGTATGAAGAAGGCAAGCAAACTGCAGACTCAGAACTACTTATGCTGAATCTCTCAAAACAGAATTCAGAGGGAAGGACATTTGATGTTGTGCGAGAATGGATTCAAAACAGGGAGCAGCTTTTACAATTGCACCCATGTACCAAGATCTATTTTGTCTCTTCTGACAAGTGAAAATAATCTGTTGAATATAAGGTTTTTGAGAGGATGAGCAAGCCTGTGATTATTAACAGATATCATGATGATAGTATTTCCTAGACTGGGTGGGTTTTAATCTATGCTGTAGCAGTGTGCGTTCATATCCTGGTCTAGGAAGAACATCCAAAATGTGAATTTAGTAACAAAATTTAGTAAATGAAGCATGCCGAGAGTTAATTGCTGCACTGATGGAGACCGGTGTAACTGCCATAGTGCTTCTCTATGAGTTTATACATAGCTGTATCACAACTGCCTGTGTGGCTTTCAGCTTTTCTAGCCTTAAAACTGCTGCTACTGAAAGGTAGTAGTGAAATGGAGAACTCTTCCATATTTATACCCACTTCAACACATTACACCTATGCATGACTTTCATTCTTTCATCCAGTTTTAAAGTAACTGGCTTTTTGGGTAGAAGAAAAAAATATGCCATGCTTGCCACTGTCATTATGTTTCTCCAGGTCAAATAGCAATGTAGTTAAAGCATGGATTGTTCTTTATCTAGACAGATCTAGTACTTCTAGGGATAGAAGGAGGCCAAAAGAGGGCACCATTGCAGAGGATGTGCATGGAGTTCAGTCCTCTTATTTCTGGCATTAGGCATCCACCTGGGATAGTTCCATAGGTAAAATACAGCTTTTAGCAGAGTGGGGTTCATTGTTGAGAAAAGGAAGGATAATGCAACAAAGATACCAAGGGGTTTTTTTTGTTTGTTTGTTTGTTTTGCATCATTGCAGAATTTAGAAGTTTTTTATTTTGACGAACAGGAGTTGTAGCCTCCAAGTATTCAGTAACTTCTGCATAGTTTGGTTTGTTTTTTCAGACGGTTTCCGTAAGGTAGTCCATGTTGACTCTGGTATTGTCAAATTGGAGCGGGATGGCCCTGTTGAGTTCCAGCACCCTTATTTCAAGCAGGGACGGGAGGATTTATTAGAACTCATTAAAAGAAAGGTTAGTGACAAATTCCACAGAACCATTTAACCCTTACACCTTTCTGTTCAAATTGCTAGAAAAATTTCTCAGAGCCATCGAAATTTTTGGCTTTTTATTTTAAAGGAAAGTTAAAATTCTGTAACAGCCCACTTTTTACTAACTACTTACTAACTCTGCCTCAACAGTAGTATATAAATCAGTGACCTACCATTCTAATTTTGTATATAGTAGTTGTATTATTATGCAACCTACTGTTTCTTACCTAGAAAGAGGCTGAGTATGCTCAGAGTATGACAGGTAAGTTCATGTAGTATTTGGCAACCTTATAGCTGACTAGCCATAGATGTTACCAAATATTAAACAGATGATCCTCAAATAGTTGGACAGCTAATATTTATAGTATGAATTTGTACAGGTTTCTTCTTCAAGACCAGAGGAAAACAAAATTCGTCAGGAAGACCTATCTAAAATCATAAGTAGCGCTCAGAAAGTTCAAATTAAACAAGAGACTATTGAATCCAGACTCTCTGCTCTGAAAAGGTAGGTTTGATGAAAAAGTTGGGGGGGTCATGGTTGCATAACTTGATTTTTAGAAGAGGAGTATTAAGAGAGGAAAGGCTATATTTTTTAGAGAGAGAGAAGCTTCTAGTTCAGTTCTATGACTGTTATTGGTAGTAGTTCAAAAAGAAATATAATTTAAAAGGAAGAATTCAAAGTATTGTGTCAATTTTCAATCCTCAGACTGATTATTAACATTTTTAAACAGAGAAAATGAATCTCTTTGGCGTGAAGTAGCAGAACTGAGAGCAAAACATTTGCAGCAGCAACAAGTTATTCGCAAGGTAACTAACTCTTGTTTTCTGTAATTCAAAAGTACTGAATTCAACTATAGTAGGAGTGTAGACTAGTCTGGAAAGCAATGTAAAACTGCACTGCCTTTGCCAGAAAAAATTAGGGATTGTGAAGGGAAGATGGTTTTAGAACAAGCTAGATTAAACTGCAACACACTAGCAGATCCTAGTAGCTGTAGGAGTTGAAGAAAAATCTGAAATGTGGAAGGTGATTTTAAAATGTTCTCCATCCCAGAAATGATTTGGACAGAGGATGATGAAACATTCAGTCGACTTGTTAGGAAATGTTAATGTAGATTTTGTAAGAAATAATAGCTTTTCTTTTTAATATATTTGCATGACAGTAGTGCAGTGTACTTGGTTGTTGTTTTTATGAATGGAGACAACTGTTTTAAACATGCTAGTGCTTTGTGAAATATAGCTAAAAACGTATTTATGGTTCTTTCTCCTCTACTTTTTTCTGAAAATGCATTGCGCTTAGTTTCAGGTTAACCTTAAAAAATGAATGGCAGTTTGTGCTCATATACATAGTAAACTTAAGCATTGTTAATATTTTTCTCGTCAGATTGTACAGTTCATTGTTACCCTTGTTCAGAATAACCAGCTTGTAAGTTTAAAACGCAAGCGGTAAGTATAACATTGAGTGACTTGAAATTTTAAAATGAGTTTTTATTAAATTGTCACTTTTAGAAGCTTTCTTCACTAACCATGTATTTTTCCGTTTTAGCCCATTGCTTCTGAATACCAATGGGGCTCCAAAGTCCAACTTGTTCCAGCATATAGTCAAAGAACCTGCAGAAAACAAACATCACGTGAGTTCATTTTGAAGTATATTTATGCAAAGAACAAGAGCAGGCAGAAATCGTAGCCTAGTGGAATAGAGAAATACTTCAGCAAAACTATTTAGACAAACAAAGCAACACTCAGCAGCACTTAATGAGAACAGTCTGTCCCTTTGTTTTCATTTTTTTAAAAAAAAATTTAAACACAACACAAAACCACCATCTAAATCAGACATAACATACAGTATTACATTGAAGAATAGAGAAAAGAGCAAGTAATAAAAGAAAAAAGGATTAAACAACAAAAGGAAGAAAAAGAGAAAACAAGCTATGTTGAATCAAACTGTTAATGGAAGACTTTTCAAATTTATCTTGCACAATATAAAATGTAGAGAGGAAATCTTTAATGGCATATGGGAGTTTTTTTCTGAAATATTTCTATATATACTACAAATCTGATCTCCTTTCCATAGCTTGAGGAAAGGTTCAGATAAATGTTGATATTGAGTACTGTTCTGATGAGTGTATGAAATGAAATCTTGCCATGCTTCATAAAAATCTGACATTCTGGCATTACTTTTAACAACTCTTGAGTTAATATGTCAATTGCCATAGCTATTTGCCGTAATTCAGAGTACCAGTAATGTAATGATAAGGATTCTACAGATTCCCAGTACTTTGCTATTACCTTCCGCTATCAACATGAACAGTATTAATCCTTTGAATGACACTTTTCTATTTTGTTCCCCCCAGATTGTTAGTAGGGCCAGTGCTAGTGTGGCATAAGTAACTTGATATTTTCCATTTCTATATTTTCTCCCTAAATTTTGATACTACAGGGCATGACCACCACATGTGAATATAGTCACTTAGCTGATTGCAACTTATCCAACAGTTTCTGTTATTTGTATTGTTTGAATATTGGTCTTAAGGTTACAGTGATGAAGTGAGTTTAGGAAATTATTACCTGTCTTTGGCTCTGTCATACATTGCTTCTAATGGATTTTAACAGACTGTACAGGCTGCTTTGGGTTGATGGCAGTAGATGGAACCTTTTGCCCAGCCCTTCCCTGCTTTTTTGCCTTCCCAGAATGAAAGCTGCTCATAGCCTTATGAGTTGATTTTCTTGATTTGTGACTCTGTGGATTTGTACCTACTGAAAGGCACAGTTACGGAGCTCATGACACACTCATGAAAAAGTGACAGTAACAGATGTAAAATAACATGAAACCATTGCAGTCATAGAGTTTTTCATAGCTAACAGATGGCTGTTGCAATTCAATCTGCAACTGCTATTGAGATTGAGAATGGTCTTGCATCATGTCAGGTATGGATATGGAGCTATTCACAGAACACACAACTTTCTGGCATGGGTGATATCAGTTGGTCTGCGTTTTTGAAGGTGGAGCGAACAGACTGTTTTGTTTCACTTGCACTTGGGTCTTACAAGATTAAAGATAAGTCAGAAGCCAGCAGTAAAGAGTGGATCTAAAAAGATATTTTTAACCAATAGGGTATAGTTTTTTTGCAAAGACTTTGGCATAATCTACCACATAGTTTGATATCTTTATGTACCTAAAGCTTTTAAAATTCTTTAACTGTGATGGATTTTTCCAGTATTAAATTCTGACATGATATATTTGTAATTACTTATTTACACACTGACTTGTGGTGATATGGAATTGCTGGTAAACATTACCACTGCATTTAGATCTCCCTACTAGTCTTAATTCTCCATCTCTTATATAATGGTATTCATGTTTTATACAGATTTTTGGTCTCTTGATAGTTTCAGTGTATTAATATTCCAAACTTGGCCTCAGAGTTCAAAGCAAAAAATCCACCTAATGGGTCTATGTATAAATAGGGGAATAAAAAAATCTGAAACATTTTTTAAAAGGGGGAGTTAAAAGCTCTCAGAATTGAAGCAAGCAAGGAAAGGGAAGGGACTAGTGTTAAAGCTGAAGACCCAGAATCAAAAAGAAAAAGTGGGTTGGGTGGAACAAAGGGCAAGGCTAATGGTGGTGTCACATGAAAGGAAAGAGGAAAAGTGTGGAAAACGGGACCAGAATGGAAGGAATGACATCTCTCTCCACCCCTCAAACACACCAGAAGTCCCCTGCAGGTCCTCTGCTTTTAAGATTACAATATTTGCTACCTTGTATTCAGTCGCTGATTTGCTTTGAAGTATGCCTATTTGGGGAGTTGTCTTTCTAAGAAACTATTTTGTTCCTGTTTATTGGGCAGGTACCACTCAACAGGACCGATAGTTTAAAGCAAAGAGAACAGTTATTAGAGGATATAATTATTTATGATATCACTGATGATGTTGGTGATGAAGAAAAAGCTCCAGTTACACCAGAAACCAGTGAGGACATGGCTTCAGATTCAAAGTAAGAAGTTTCTGTACATGGCTTCCTGAAATAAAGCATAAAAACAAAGTCTATGGAGAATATAGATGCTTTCAGCTGGCACTCGGTGAGCCTTTGTGTGAGATGGACTTCTACAATATCAGCACCACTATAAAGAAGGCCCTGTTGCTAGTCTATCTAGTTTGCTTCTGCAGGTAGTAATGTACAGAATAGGTCCCTGACAATGATCCAAGCAGGGCAGAGGCTTGTATGTGAGAAGTTGGGGCACTTCAGATTGTCAGATTCAAGATTGTGTAGAGCTTTATTATTAAGTAGATCTTTGAAATCTTGCCCAGAGGCATAGTGCAAGTTAGTACACCTTTCAAGTTTGAAGTAGAAGGATCTCGTACATAGTGCTGGTGAACAACCTTGCAGCCTCATGTTCTGAACTGTCTTCAAAGGCAGATCATATGCAAAATATTGCAGTAGTTCAGCCTGGTTGCAGAAGAGCTGGAAAAGACAATACTGGAGTCTGCCTGT
The DNA here is from genome assembly GCF_028583425.1 of Eublepharis macularius. NCBI lineage: Eukaryota > Metazoa > Chordata > Lepidosauria > Squamata > Eublepharidae > Eublepharis > Eublepharis macularius. The sequence goes on from NC_072790.1 coordinate 108,063,126, forward strand.
GTCACTCATATCTGAAGGGTAAGGTTGTGGTAGCGAGTTGGCCAGACTTGCTTTTGCACATCTTTATATATGTGGCTCTGAAGTGCTAAGAACCATACTTTACACTGTTTCAGGGATGCAGCCAAAGTGGTGAGATCACTCCGACATTAGCATAAGATGGGAGTTGGGGCATCATCACTAACAGATAACGTCTTCCAGGATTGGGGTGGAAAGACACCCACTTGTTGAAATGGCCCACTAGAGATGTTTTTTATCAATAAAATGTGTTCCCTTTTTTACTACCGTGAATCTAACTGCCTTGTGTGTCATTAAAATCAGGCTTTAAGTGATTAAGAAAAGAGATATTATAAGCTTAAATTTAACACAAGACCTGCACGGAATCAGGAGCTCAGTTATTGGAAGGAGGCGGTCTCCTGCCACTATAATATTCATTGGGAAAGTTCTTTTACTTCGTTTGAATGGAGACCAGATGCTATATCTTCTACTAACCTGATTTTTGTGTAATATTTTTATTTATCCTCATAGCTGCCATCGCTTGTCTCTGGGTGTTTCCTTTTTGCTAGTAATTAGTTAAATTGTAGATTTTCCTGGGACAGATGTCTCAATATTGTTACAGACAGTGTGAAGAGATTTCCTTTATTTTGTTTGTCGCCATAAGTCAGCTATGACTTGATGGCAGGAATTCATTTTTCATAGCACAGTGGTTAGTCGTGAGTACAAGGTCCCTTTTTAATAAGCAGCTTGGCTCATCTTTGTTAAAAGCCACTTTGAAATGTGCTTTGATTCACACATTGCTATGGGAACGGCGAAGGCTGAAACTAGTTTTATCTGGCAAGTTGTGAAGAAAGTAGTAAAGTATTAGCAGCAATATGTTATTGGCTAGATGGCAGGTGATAGAGATTTGTGGACATGAATAGAGTGCCATCTGTTACTACTTCTTCAGTACTAATACTTGCTCAGCATGTACTCCTAACAGTTTATTACAAAGACAACTGTGGGTTGGAACCAGTGTATTCCAAGCATAACTCCACTTGTAGAACTGAAGTTTCTTGCATCTACTATGTCCCCTGAAATGATGCCTCAAGGGATTCAGTGGTACCCAGGAACTGCAGAGAGGATGATGTTGAGATCTGAAGTGGGATAGGGGAAATAGTGAAAGGTGTGTTTGATTTTCACTAATAGAAGTGTCCTTCTACCAGCAGGAAACAAGCATTAAGTGATAGCTAGCCTTGTCTTGGTTCAAAACTCTTCTAGTCATAAAAACACCAAGTGGCCATAAAACAAGTCATTATCAGCTGTATATCTTTAAATAAGAGTGAACAATGCTGGCCTCTCTTACAGAGTTGTTGTAAGGATGACTGCTATATGTGAACCCTTGGCTTGCACTATAAATAGTAAGTGTATTTCAAGTCTCTGTTTCCAAAGAAAGGAATGTCTATTATTAGAATATCTTGAACTTCAGAGAAGGTAGTACTAAAAGCATTCTATAGCTCCTAACACAGGAAATAGCTGAATACATTTACAGCTTAGCTGTAAAGAAAAGGTAGGGGTTGTTTCATAATCTTTTTTTTAATTCTCTACTGCAGCTGTAGCCATTCTCCTGATATTGTAATAGTAGAAGATGACAATGAGGATGACTACGGTCCTATAATTCAAGAAAATACAAATACTGCATCAGTAACTGTTCCAGCCAGTGGTTCTGTCAGTCCTTCCACTGATGGTTCAAGTCCATTAATGTCCAGTGCTGTGCAGTTAAACAGCCAGTCAGCCTTAACTGCCGAAGATCCAGTCTCAATGATGGATTCTATACTCAGTGAGAATGGTGTGATTTCACAAAATATCAATCTTCTGGGAAAGTGAGTCATTTTCTTGAAATCTGTATCCTAAAGTTCTTGGTATTCTTTTTTTCAAGAATTTCAAGCTGAACTGCAAAAGGTAGTTCATACTTTTCACTGTTTTCGGATACAATGTGTGTGATTTTGGAGTTGAGTTTAAACCTGTCTTTAGTGTTTTCTTCAGTTAAGGTATTTTCAAAGTAACTGTACTGTTTGCTGTAATTTTTTAAGTGACAAATTTCCCCATAGTATGTACGTTTAGGTTTGGGGTTGTGAGAAGGGTAAGAGCTCCAAAATTGGTGTGCATGAATAGTGTGCCCCACTCCTGATGATCTGTCTGGATCATCCCTTGGATGCTTGACATTTCCATGGTGAAAACTGTGTTTCAGATACTTAATGGCTTCCTTCTGAGCAGCTGATCCTAAATATTTCAATTTTAGTTCCAGTAGGGACTGAGAATCACAATTTTAGGTGTGAAATTTTAGGCGGTAGCTATTTATGGGGATAGGAAAGTATTTTGTATGTCTTATCACCACCTTTAAATTGAAAAGAGATGCCTGCTTGTGTTCCTGGTTTGATTATAACGTTTGAGAAACCTAAGATGACTTGCAGTTCTGCACCTTATTTTGATTCATTGGTGCAACATTTTCCTTAGAAGAGCTAGAATCTTATGGCGTTTTCTTGTATTCTCTTAGGGTTGAGCTTCTCGACTACCTTGAGAGCATTGATTGCAGTTTAGAGGACTTCCAGGCCATGCTCTCAGGACGGCAGTTCAGCATAGACCCAGATCTTCTAGTAGATGTAAATATTAACACTATTTTCCTTTGGCTTTTTTAAAAAGGCCTTCGGTATGGAAAATACAGTTGCATTTTATAACTTTTATCTTGCTTGAATTCTCTGTATAAATATTAAGCGCAAACTTTAGAATTTGAAAGAAATTTTTGCAAAATAGTAGTTTGTACTTGATTTACAATTTTCTGCAGTCTTGCATTTTGAAGAATAAAAAATCCGGTTGCAATTAAACTAAGTATAGATCTATAATATAGAAATTTGTGTTTTGTCTTCAGCTTTTTTCAAGTTCCGTGCAGATGAATCCTACAGGTCATATCAGTAGTACAAAAGTAAGTTTAAAGAGTACATCAGTGAGCCCATTGACCAATTGTATCAGTTGAAATGGCATGTTACTATTTTTTTTTTTTATTTTAGCAAGGAAGTATGTTAAGGATGATGTACTTGATGCTGCTTTCCAGTACTAGAAATTTGTTATGAAAAAGTTACCCATCTGCATTTAAACAGTCTTCATGTTCTGTAACTGGAGACTGATCCATTCTGATAGAATAGTAGTTTTACACAAGTAATTCCTTTTAAAATGTGATCTATTAGCAGAGAAAAGCTGCATGCATTGACAACTGATTTTGAAATTGCATCATTTTAAATGCCTCATTTTTTTATTTGAGGTTGTCCTAACTAGACATGGGCACGAACGGGAAAAAAAACCCAGAACACCCTGTTCGTCGTTCGTTACCATCCACAAACAACAAACATGGACGAACATGAACTGTTCCTGGACATGTTCGTTATTAGTTGTTTGTGGGGGCCAGAACCCCCCCAACCCCTCCCCCACTTAGCCCCCCTCCCCTCAAACCCACTTACTTGGCCCTTTAAAGATCCTTTTAAACTATCAGCTGGCAGGGGGGATTCCCCCCTGCTGTCTGCCACCTGATAGTTTAAAGGGCCCTGTCCTGGCAAAAACAGCAGTGTCTGCTGGCAGCTACTTTGAAGGGTTACCAACTGACCTTCCCGATGTCCAATTTCCACCAAATTTGCAGGGGACATAGTCCTCACTGTCCTCTGAAGACCCCCCAAGTTTCAGGGAGATTGCACCCCGGAAAAGGCATGATCCATGGATCTCCCCGTTGGCTTTCATTTTCTCTTCACAGTGGCAAAAACAGGAGTCTCTGCTGGAAGTACTTTGAAGGGTTAAAGCCAGAAGGAAAGGCAGAAGGAGTTCAGACAGAGTTCAGTCCCTGCCTATGGTTGCCAAGGGGATTGATTGCAGGTGCCAGACTGTCTGGCTTGAGAAACTGCTGCGAAGGCAAGGAAAGAGGCTTGCAACGACCACCTGTTTAGGATGGGGCATCATGATCAGCTTGTTCGCAAACAGCAGATTGGGCTGTTCGTGGGTTTTTTCTGTTCATAATGCTGTTCGTGCCCATGTCTAGTCCTAACAAGTTCATACTTACTGGGGGTGGGAAATAAGGGTATTTCTGTGTCTTAACTCCTAGATTTCTCAGCATTGGGTTTTTGCAGTTGGATATTACCTGTTCATTTTGTTCTTTTAGACATTTTTAATGCCTTACTAAAATCTGATTTCTGTAATGATTTCTTCATAGTTGGAGACAAAGGGAATTGAAACTATGAAAACAAATGGCAGTCACCCAGCTAATCAAGATGTGCCTGATTGTACCTCCAAATCAGGTTGGTGCATCAGTATTTATGTATGTATATCTTACGTATATATTCTGTTGCTCAACATGCATGGATACTTGAATCCAGGGCTTTTTTTCTGGGAAAAGAGGTGGTAGAACTCAGTGGGTTGCCCTTGGAGAAAATGGTCACATGGCTGGTGGCCCCGCCCCCTGATCTCCAGACAGAGGGGAGTTTAGATTGAACTCCACGGCGCGGAGGGCAATCTAAACTCCCCTCTGTCTGGAGATCAGGGGGCAGGGCCACCAGCCATGTGACCATTTTCAAGAGGTTCCGGAACTCCGTTCCCCCACGTTCCCCCTGAAAAAAAGCCCTGCTTGAATCCAGAGGTTGGAGCCTTGAATAAACAAGACAGTTATTTCTACGAACCTGAGAAAAGACCTGGACTCGCAGAAAAAACTGAGCTCTAAATTCCCCCCCAACACACACGCACACAGAGGCAGTGCCTGTACCTTTAAGAAACGGATGCCTTCTGATAACTTGGTTGTCGTTGGGGGGGAGGTTTGCTAACAATTACAACAATATTGCCAGCCTACACATTTCTGTCAATAAAAGGCATGGGGAGGGGGCAGGGCCCTTCCAGGGCTATTTTTGCCTCCCAGTCTACTCCTGATTCCCTCTTTCTTGTCTTAAGAGTGGACTCATCAGGACCAGGCAACTTGCTAGGATGCAATTTGTGCAGGACACCAGATGTACAGCAGTGGCTATGTCTTGATGCCACACAACTTGCTTAGGCCCAGTGACGGCTTCCATACAACTGACATGATTTGGCCAGGCCTGGAGAGGCTGCCAGTGGGAATGGAGGAGGAAAAGTTTGAAAGCTAATGCGATGTAGTGGTTAGAGTGACAAACTCTCCACTCTGCAATGGAAGCTTTGCAGTGTGATCTTGGTCTAGTCATAAATGTTACTCTGATCTCCCTTACAGGGTTGTTTTGAGGATAAAATGGACAAGAAGGAAATAATGTAAGCAGCTTTGGGCCACCATTGGGGAGAAAGGTGGAGTACAAATTAAGTAAATAGATAAAGGTGAAGGGGGCAGATAAAAGAAAAGTTGGATGGTGAGTGGGAAGAGAAGGAAGTAGGGAAAGAGAATGTGGTTGGCTACCAGGAGGAGAGTAAGATCGGAAAAAATGAAGTATCCCCCGCAAGCCATTGTGGATTCTCCTTTTGTATTCCCCAATAGTAGAAAGAATGTTTCCAAATCAGCCTGTGTTTATTAATATTTCATCAGGTTATTTTGAGCAGAATAAAGGTTTGCAATGCAAATATCTGGACAGGGAATTGTAGTGGAGTGGCTAGATATAGAAATTGTATATATTTCATTAGTTTTTTACTCTTTGTAGTTGATAATTGTTTGTTGTTTTATATTCTTTTTGTAGATAAACAACTTGTTCAGTATACTGCCTTCCCCCTTCTTGCATTCCTTGATGGAAATCCCAACTCCGCAGTAGAAAGTGCAAATTCCACATCTGAAGCGGCATCTTCTGTAGATAAACCATTAGAAGTAGATGAACTCCTAGAAAGTAGTCTAGATCCTCAGCCAACCCAAAGCAAACTCGTCCGCCTGGAACCGTTGACGGAAGCAGAAGCCAATGAAGCCACTCTATTTTATCTGTGTGAACTTGCTCCTGTGCCAATGGACACTGATATGCCACTACTGAACAACTAACACAAGAGATGACACACATTATTTATTTAGACTATCTTTTGTAAATGGCGTTTGGTGAGAGCATATAATGTGGAACCCAGAACAGCTAATTCTATATCCCACCAATTCAGAGCAGTTCAAGTGTTTATACAAACCCAGTTTGTTCACATTAGTACACTTTTAGTGCCGTCTATTTGGAACTATATGTATTCTGAATATACCAGGTAATCAAATATGCTCTATTAACCTGTTACGGTTTTCTTGTTTGCTTTTGGTCCTAATGTAAGATTGATTCAAGTAATTCATTAGTGTACTGTGGGGGGGAGGGGGTGACATAGCACTCCAGTTTTATTCTCCTGTACTTTGTTTTTCTATTTTTACAACTTTGTTTAAATAAAACTGTTAGGGGACCAGAATTCAGTATGGTTGCATCATTGAGCTGCCACATCTTCAGTATTGCAGGCATAAAGGTTTGGATCCAGTGATAAGAATTCATTCTGCCAGTGAATCTTTCCATTGTTCCCCTTCCTCAATCGGTCCTTTCTCACTGAGGAAGAAAGTAGATGTCTGCGGTTATACGACCCATACTGGAGTTAGCCAGAAAAAGTAGGAAAGTTCATCCCCCCCGCCCCCCCTAAACTCAACCTCTTCCCTACCTGTGAGGTCATTAGTTCCCTTGGGGATGGAAAAGTCTGCGTGAGTGGTGAGGGAGATCTGCAGTGCTTAGCTCATGGTTCACTGAACCAACTCAAAATAACCACATTGCTTTTACCCTTCATCGTACCTTTCATTGTGTTTCTGTAGTTCAAACCAAGGAAGTTCTTCTTTGTTGGAGGTCTACACTTGTGCTTTTTAAAATCTAGCATTCTGCTTTATTTGTGATAAAAAGGGATATTTGAGCATATACAAAGAAACAAAAGCTTTCTGCGTGCCATAAGGGGGGAGAGAGCATTTGCAAGAAAATCATTAGGATACCAGGAGGACTAAGCATGTCTCCCAGTGTTTTTAGGCAACCTGTCATATTGTCCCAGAGTATAAAAACAGGCGATACACCAGATTGTCTCGTGCCTATCTGCATTTGTTTAGTGTGTTAAAATTATCTAAATTGGGGTATAGTTGCAACTTGGTTCTTTCCAAGAGCAGTATGTGATGCTGAATAACCAACCTGTGTCACTGTAATCAAAACGACCCTGTACCCTTGGCTTCAGGATCTATCTGAATGTTTATTTCAGCCCCTTCCAGCAGCTTCAAAGCAAGTGTACTATTGTGAAAAATAAAAATAGCAGATGTCTCAGAAATAGGGTAGAATGAGAGAAATAATGGGATATGGTCATTCCTGGGTATACGCTCAACAGGCAGGAAGATGTTGCAGTGAATAGCAAACAGGAGACAGAGTGAAGTAAGTGGAATGAACTCATCAGAAGCAATATGGGTAGAAATACTGGCCATAACAGATATTTACTCTTTCTAGGATGTGAGCTTTCATGAGACAAATTTGCCTTTGTCAGACTCTCAGCTCTATCTGAAAATGGGTGTGACTGTGTACTGTTGCCTGCCTGATCAAAGCCTTGAGGTTTTCAGTTTACAAGAAACATCAAAAGGATGACGTAAGGTGCTTTATAAGGTAAAGCACATGAGAGGGAGAGAGAGGGTTGATCTCCCAAAATACTACAACTCAAGGGTATTCAATGAAGCTTATGGACAGCAGATTAAGAATGGACAAAAGGAAATAGTACTTTATACAATGAGTAATTAAAATGTGGAATTTTCTTTCAGAGGATGTAGTGATGGGCACAGGCATTGACAACTTTAAAAGGAGATTTGACAAATTCATGGAGAATAAGTCTGTCAGTAGCTATTAGCCATAGTGACTAAAGGGAACCTTCAGATTTAGAGTCAGTAAACCTCATCAGAGGCAGGCCTTTGCTGGCCACTGCGTGAGACAGGATGCTTAACTATTTGGACCACTGCTCTGGTCCAGCAGGGCTCCTTTTACATACATTAAGAGGAAGGCAGTGAAAGGCAGGGTAACTTCTCACAGTGGCCTTAGTACCATCATGTTTAGGCTACCTTGCCTGCAGCAGCAGGTACCTACCCCATGTTCTAATTTACAACATGATAGCCTCCATTCTTAAAGCTATTCTTAAAAAACTACATAGTCATGGACATTCTTCTATGACACTGACCAGTTGTACAGCAAAATTCAACATCCAGCTGCTATGTGGTAGTCAGGAAGCCATATTAACATAGAAAGTATTTTACTAGACTCGTGCAACAGAAGAAATATATCTGAACATTTATTGATTGGTACAGCATACATTCACATTCAAAATGGCTACACATTTAATATTAAACCTACCTTCAACTGTATTTTTCACACTGAACGTAATCAGCATGTAAGTATACATCACAATGTGTTTTGAATAAATTTAATAAGCAGTGTATCCAGTAGTAGGATTGCTACAGAAACTGAAATATAGTTCACTTCCAACTGGACAACCTTAAAATTGGAATAAGCCAGAACTGTACTTTCAATTAAAGCAACAAGCATGATATTTAAGTTCTTAAAGTATACTAAATTACTGGATATGCAGACAAAGGCATTCCCCCAGTAAAAATCTATGTGCCCATTGCCAGCAATGAAAGACATGCTGCATATGAACCAGTATCCTTGCAGAGACCAGCAATAAAATGCAGATGTTCTTTAAATGCAAATTAATACTAATCTCATCGGCTTATCCTGTAAAAAATATTTCTGAAGAGCACAACTTTTCAAAGGATGCTACAATAACCCAAAAGGAACAGTTTTGGAAGAATAGCATAAAAAGCATTGTTAATGTGTTTGCAAACCGAAAACTAAAAATCAAATGCTGACAGCAGGAGTCCATTTTCTTGGTGTGTTCTATTGCAAACAATGGTATACCACTACAGTTAACAGCACTAGAGGGACACTAGTTTGAGGCTTCAGTTCCTGCAATTATCACTTGGCTAAATATCTTCAAACACTGATTGAGTTTATTTTAAAAGATGCACTACCAAAATGATACAAAAATGAACAAGCTTATATATATTCTATACACTTTTAATAACTAATATTACACTGCAATGCACATTATTTTTTTAAAAAACAAACCAGAGCAACATGATAGTTATTTTCACATCCAGAAACCTCATGCGAGAGTGTTCAAATTTGAAGTGCAAATTTGTAGTAAACATTTCTCTCCCCATCCCTCTAATGCAAGACCTGTACTTGGTACAAAGCAGCACCAACTACAGAATGCAAGGGCCATGCAGCTCAGACTCTTCCCCAGTGACAGAAAACTCCTAGTAGAAATACGTTTCAGAGTAAGCGTTTGAAAACCCAGAATTTGAAGGAAGTGGCTGCTGAGCTAATGTTCCTTCGCTCCCAAAAAACAATCCATGGCTTCCTCCTCTTTCAACAAAGGCTGGACATTCTTTTGCTCCTGCTGGTCCTCATTCAGGAAGCTCAGGCTTCCAGCTTCCACTGGTCAATGGTAAAATAAGATGAGACATACCTTCAAGCATCAGACCTAAACTCAGCCTCTCCCAAGTAACCGGTAGCCTTAAAGCCTTGCCGCCATCAGCTCTCTCTCATAGCCTTAATTTCTTCATCTTTCTAGTACACACATCTCGGTTGAAAGTAGGATTATATACTAATACATGAGCTGCACCAAAATTAGTACTGGATTGCAACCCTGCAAATGAAGGGCCAAGAAGATTGTCAAAGGCAGCCCTGGCTTGTAGTTTTCCTAACACTTGGTGGTTATCCATGTAATTATAGCAGCAAATATTTGGCGATAAATCCAGTCCTATTTATACACATTGCAAATACTTTTCATTAAAAAAATCTTTCAGCACAAGAACTAGGCATACCCAAGCAGTGAGTAGTAGGGCTGAGCCAAATTTTCATGGGGTTAAGTATTCAAAGCATTTTGTGGAATGCGCATTTTTCTGCAAAAAGTCAGGACTCTAAAATACTGTCCTTTCATTGCAAACAGGTCTACAGATTGCTTTCCTTAAAATGGATACTTCAGAACACTAAAGGAAGGAATCTCCTTTGCAATATGTGGATCCTAGTCCTCCTGCAGTTACTAAGAGAAGGGGAGGAATATACTGCTCAAAGAAACAGTACTACAGTTGCCACTTCAAAGGAAGATAATATTTTTGAACCATGGTCAGTTGCCATTCCTTCCCTGCTCCATGAAATAGGACCCTCCTAATTCCATTCACTCACAGTATTTTGTAGTAAGATGCAAACTAGATGTATTTAAACTCCAAACTACCCCAATCTCCTAGAATGACAGGAGGAGAAATCCAGTTTTCAAAGCAAATGGGGTGCACAGGTGAGGCGAGTCAAGCTCTCTCCCACCACTCCCATGGTTTACATCCTTGCAGCCCTTCAGCCAGTGTCACTTTCAGTAGAGAAACCCAACTGAAAGAGTAGAATATAGTAAAGGGTTTATAGGATGATAAGCCACGGGCAAGTGAGGCTTTTGTGCCTGCTTTTAAAACAGTGTCTGTGATCCTAAGGTTCTGGTCAGCAAAGGAAAGCGTCTGATGAAATGGTTTTTCTGACTGTGCAGGAGGGAAGGGAGATTTTTGGCAAATCCTGCCTCCTACTGCAGACTCCCGATTTGCTCCCAGGAAGAGGGGAGCAGCAGGGAAGCAGAACTCTGCCTGCACTGCTGAGGATCCAAGCTAATAGTTCCACCCCCAGTCGTCTTTTTCTATACAAATGGAGAAACACTCAGAAAGGTCACCATCATATCTAGCATACCTGTAAGTGAATCTTGTAGTAAGTGAGCTCAGCTTGGAAACAGTCACTGAAATGGCAAGATAACATGATTTAAATGTAACCATGCAGAACAAAGAGTAAAATGCAATGATAGTACACAACACTCATATTTACAACTTTGTAAGGAATACAGATAGCTTCAAGTAAGCAACCAAAACAACTTCTTTCAGATGAGATCCCTGGCTTAGTCAAAGTCACGGTTTGTTAGCACTAGTGGAGCCACCAAAGTCCACACATAGAGGACAATGCCAATCCAGCTGGAAGATATCTTCACCCAGACAGATGGCCACTTGCTGGTCATTGACTTAGAAGTAGGATCAGGGCTGGAAGAAAGAAGGAATGTTAATTTTGTTCTTTATATTATAAAAAGTAAGTCTAATCCCAAAGAATTTCTACTGAGTAGGAGAGGGAGGCGACAAGGCCCCACTCCTAAATATACAAGCCATTATCACTACTAGAACCAACACTGAAAATCTGTCAGTATCATTTGAATTTTTTGAAGTGCCATAATTTCCTATAAAATTTACATACCTATACCAGTTTGTTAGAGTCATCATGATGTACAGCGAAGCAAGAAAAAGCATGAAGTGAAAGAATGAGTAACTGTAAGTAACTCCATCTCTTTCGTTATCAATAGCACGGTGGAAATCATCTCCATCATCAAGGGAACCATCACTCCTGGGAAGCCCATCTTCTATCAGAGTTGATTCATCACTAGTCAGTGTCAATTTATTTACCTGGCTGTTATTGGATGTCCGGATGCTGTAGTCAGAAAAAAAGGCACTGTCACTGAATGCCTATTTTTAATAATTTCCAAAAAAAAAAAAAAGAAATTGAAAAAATGGTTTCCTAGAAGTTCTCCTCACCTTGAGTACAGCACACACAGCAAGAAAAGAATGAGCCCCACAATTCCTTGGGCATCCCACCAATGGACAAATTGGCTCTGGCTTTGAGTGCTTGTGGAATTATAGCCAATTATGCTCAGCAAGCTTGGATTGCATCGTCTATCTGTGTTGGCAGAGACAGAAAAATGAACATTAAATTTTGCTCAGTACTTTTTGTCTCCCTGAACATGAATCTGTTCTTGTAACTAAAATACACACACCCTAAGAAGTAGGGAAAGATGAGGATAAGGAGATTGCAGTTTCAGTACATTCGAAATGGACTGGGCATATATAGAAGACGGCTTTGGTGTGGCACTAGGGAAAACAGCTGATGCACAGCAAAAGAGGGGTGGAGCAAGCAACAGAACACTGCGGGGGCAGAGGATCTGTGTAGCTTAAATGCCAACATTATTTGAATGGTTCCGAGGCAATTAATAGTACTTCTCAGTATAAACCAGTGCGTTTGAAAGGTTTAAAGTATAATAGATACGTAAACTGTGTAGTAACATCTCAATCAAAAAGAAAATGCATCATATATAAATGAGAGACAGACTGGAGGGAATCAACAGATTAATAACACCCTACAAACCTGTTCTACCAGAATCACAGGCAGATATATTGTTGTGTATAGGACTTGAATTCAGGCTTGCCAGCTGACATTAAGTCAACAGCAACATTCAGAAAGATCAGCATAGGCAAAGATGTGCCTCTGCTCACTTTATTACTACTGCCTAATGGCAGAAAGAAAATCTTATTTGCTCATGGTACAAGACACTAGATAGCTTGACATTTATTTCTAGTCTCCAGAAACATAGAGAACAATTGGTGAATGTTAGCATTCAAAAAAAGTTTGTGGAAGTTACTCTAACAAGATTACTCAATTTTAATTCCTTTTTCCTAGAATAAAAGTTATGTTCAAACCTTATGCAAATACTTAAGAATTGGTTGTAAAGATGATAACATGGAACTATACCCACAAGCACACACAAAAATTGGAGTTCATAATCAGAAACTTGAACATTATTAAGCATCAATGTGAAATATTACATTAAGTTTTTGTAAAACAGAGGAGATAAAAGAATTCATGGCGGGTAGCTCGGTTTCCTATGAACTTCTTCAGCCTCTTCCCAACAAGACTTAAATCTCTTGCCTTGACAGAGGCCTACCATTGGATATTTACCACAAAGGGTTCTTCTCCTCTGAGAAAAGGAGGACATCTTGGTGGGCGATTCCTACCCTCTAATCAGGGAGGCAGAAACAAAGTCTTTCTGCTTCCTGTCTCCTTGGTGAGAGTCACCAATCTCCTCCATTCTGTCCACTCCCAAAGCAGTTAACAGTGTCCTAAACTATCAAATTCAATGTTCTAGAAGACAACAATCGAGAAAATATGCAGGTAATGAAACACTAGGACAGGAAGTGGTCCTGTTAAACAGATTATTGGAGAATGACAATGACTTTGAGGGAGACTAGATATCAGAGAAGGACCCTTTATGGTAAAGTATCCAATGGTCTGTTCTCCCTCTGAGGCGGAGAACAGCTTCATGGGACCTCCCAAAGCAGCATCCTCATTTTCTGGTTGGGTCATCATCTTCTGATTGTAAAATATGTTGCATCAGCTGACTTGTAGATGTTCATCTTGTAGTGTCTTACAAATGTGGATATTGATGACAAGATAGTCACCTTCAACTGTAGCATGTACGGCAAAGGCAACATTGGTTGCAGCACTTCAAACAGAATGGGTGGTAATCTTAGCCAGTATGTCTAATTTTGAACTTTGTAATTTTTTATGATGGTTGATTTCTGACATCCTCATTCCTTTATTAGGTAGACGGATGGAATGAATAAGGAATTGGTTTTCTTAATATGTTCTGTTCTGCAGATGAAGGTTTTTAGTGTGCATCTTAAATCTAATGTATGCCACAACCTTTCCTTAGGATGAGAGGGATTTAAGCAAAACAATGGAAGCCAGGTTTCCTGAGATCTATGGAAAGGTGACTTCACCTTCAGTTTAAAGGTAGGGTCTGTTCTCATGACTATTTGTTCTTATGGAAAATGCACAACTCAGGATTGACTGACAGCACACCTAGTTCTGATACCCTCCTTGCTGATGGGACTACAATATAAGAAACAGTGTTTTCATCCTCAGCCACTTAAGAGGGATTTCTAATAGGTTCAAAGGGATGTCTGGCGAGAGATGATAGCAAAGCTTGTAATTTCCATGTTGGAAATCTGTGTATTTGCGGTGGATTTTTTAGAGTAGTACCCTTGAGAAAGTGCCGTATACGTGGGTGTCTGGATAGGTTCATTCCCTGGAATCGTGGTAACACTGTCGTCAGAGCTGTGACCAGTTGTCTTAGTGAAGACAACTTGAGTGGCCATCTTCCAAAAAAGATAGAATAGATTTGATCTTAAGTTTCAAGGGGTCGACACCTTTTCTTCTGCTCTTGAAGGCCTTCCATGATGTGTTGTATATTCTGTTAGTAGAATGTTTCCTAGAAGCTAGAAAGGTGTTGGTCACCTCCCTGAAATAGCCTAATCGTAAGAATTGTTTTACTCAATCTAAAATGTAACCGCTCTAGATGTTGATGTCAAACTGGGCCTTGTTGAAACATGTCTAGAGATACTGGAAGGGTTAGCGGTGGACATGTTGACAGTTGCTGAAGGGTGGAAAAACTATGGATGTTGAGGCCAATACCTTGCTACTACTATGATGTCTGCTTTCTGTTTTTTGATCTTCCTAATCAATTTTGGAAGAACCAGGATGGGAGGATAGGCAAACAGCAGATCACTTTGCCACTGGGACAACAAGGCATCAGTTACTTCGTCTTTGGGATGGTAATGCCTGGTGAAGTACCTGTTCACCTGATGGTTGGTTGGTGATAGATTTACCAGGGGAAGACCGAAGTGTGTTGTGATGAACTGAAACAGATCTTTCTTCAGGGATCATTCCCACTCCCGAATAGTCTATCTGCTGAGCCAATTCCCCTGGAGATTCATTAATCTCTTGATCTGCCTTGATGAATGCCAGGTTCTTGTCTTCCTACACTAAGAACTTGATTGCTTCCTTGTGTAATGCTGAAGACCTGGATCCTCACTGTTTGTTGACGTAAGTTTTGACCAATATGTTGTCTGTTCTGATTAGGACATGTTGATCTAGTATTCATGGGCTGAAGTGTGTAGTCTAGATAAATCGCTCAAAGTTCTAATAGGTTGGTGGGAAGGCTCATCTTGCTGTCGACCCTGCACTGGTGAACCTTCTAGTACTGCTCCCCATCTGAATAGACTGGCATCTGTGAAAATCTGTTTTATTACTGTACTGCAGTATTGCTTTCTTTGCAGAAGACTGGGCATTCTAGTCCACCATATGAGGCTGGTTTTTACTGCCAATAGGACCCAAATGGAAAGATCTTTCTTGTTCATAATTTGTAGCTGAAAATGTCTCAGCTGTTGCTGTAAGGGTCTAGTATGTAGCTAACCCCACTGGATGGCATTTATGCTCAAAATCAGCAGGCCCATCAGTTTCACGAGTGTCACCAATGATGAAAACCTGGCCTTGTGATCGCTTGTGGTATTTTCTTCATTTTCTTTGCCTTTGTTTCAGTTAGGAAGAGGCAATTTCATATTGTGTCTTGGTGCGATGTTGTCTCAGAGCTTGACCTGATTAACAAGTTGTCCAGATAAAAGGGTACATGAATGCCTTGTTCCTTTAGTTTTACACCTGGTTTGATCAAGAACTTCATGAAGACCCTTGGTGTCATTGAGAGGCTGAATGGATGTGCTCTGAACTGCAGATGGAACCCCCGTATCGAAACAGAGGAATCTTTAAAAAAAGAAATTGGAATGTGGAGATACACTTCTGTTAGATCTAATGAGATAAGATAGTCCTCTGGTAGTAAGGATTCTGAGATGGATTTCAGCATTTCCAATCTGAAGTGCCTCAGTTTGATGAACTTGTTGAGATACTTCTAGTCTCATATCACCCTCCAATCTTTGTTCTTTTTTCGCACCATGAAGAATATGGAGGATACTCTTTGTCCTTCACATAGGTTCTGCAAAACTTTCCTCAATCCTTGGAAATGGGAAAAGCAAGGCATTGTTCTCGTGCAGATCTAATGAATTCTATGGAGGCTTGTCTAGAAGAGTCCCAACTTGGTCTTCTGTTGCCCTTGATGAATCTCAGTAACGCTCTTTGAGAACGAAAGGAGTAGTTCCCAAGGAGTCTCCTGACAGTGTGACTCAAGTGTCTTGGGCATCACTTTTTTCTTCTCTCTGGTTTCAATAAGGATCTTGTCAAGAGTATCCCCGAATAGACTGTTGCCCTGAAAATGAATAGGCTGGAAGTCAGCTTGCCAGGCCCAGAGTCATAAGTTCTTCTGGTGGCTGCTGAAGATGCTATAGCCCTGAATGCGAAGATTGGGGAATCTTACTTTGTATCTGCTGTGAATGAGTTGGCTTTGAGAACTCTGTCGGCTCTCTCCACTTGGCAAAGGTTGCTGTTTGGGATGAGCTGAAGAGATTTTCTAGACCAGACCATAGCTGCTCTTGATATTATCAAAGCAATGGCAGAGGTCTTGATGACCCTTGAAGTGGCTTCATGAACTTTTTTAGGGTGAAGTCAGCCCTTTGTTTAGGCTGTCCTGAGTCATGCCCTCACCATCTTCTGACAGTAGTTCAGATGACTGTAATATTGCTACTGGAGCATCCACTAGTGGGACCTGAAAAAACTGATCAGTAAATGATGGTAAAGCATACAGTTACTTAATAAAGATTAAAAACTGCCTATTGGCCATAGTTTTTGCCCATTCCATCTTTAATTGCTTCTCAAAAAATGCAGGGAAGGGGGAGACCTTCTCCACTATGCTCGACCTAGCGAAGAACTGTTTATTCCCCTTTGGTCTGCTCTTGGGTTCTGAAGTAGATCGACCTATTTCTTTTTCTGATGGATTCTCCTAAAGAGCCAAGGCTGCCATGGTCTTGGATTGGGGAAACTGGTAGTCCTCTGATTTAAAGAACTTTAGGGGTAGTTCTGGGGGTTTTATCTCATCCTCTTCTGGGATGTTGTATGTCATATTATATTGTATATTATGTGTGTAAAGTGTCGTCAAGTCACAAGTAATTTGTGGTAACCCCTGCTGGGGCTTTCAAGTCACGTAGAAAGCAGATGTAGTTTGCCATTGCCTTCCTCTGCAGAGTCTTCCTTGGTAGAGTCCCATCCAAATACTGATCTTGTCTAGCTTCCAAAATCTGACAGGATCAGGCCATACCGTGCCACCTTTTTGACTTTCACTATCTGCATAAATTTCTGTTTCCCACTGAGAGTTCTCTCTCTATTTTTCTGGTATAGGTTTCCTTTCTAGCTACGTTAGTGGGCCAGCTAGGTTTCCCTTGTATGAAATTGTCCCTTCTACATTTCCCTGTTTGGGAGGGGAAGGACAGGAGAATGAACCAGAGGGAGATCTCTCTTCTCTCAGCACTTTGACAAAAATTGGCACTCTCTTTCCTCATAGTTTGGGTAATCAAGTTTAGGAAATCCGAAGATAATATCACGGTTCCTGATCCCAATGCATTACTCACAGGTAGTCCTTCAACATCATTGCTGGATCCTGGAGCTGTTGCTATTTGAAGATCTGCAAAAACGGCTTGACTGGCTCTCACTGGGTCTTACGCCCATTGATTGGCTTATGGATGTGCTAAACCACTCTGCAGCTACCCCCTGGTTGGTTGGCAAGGTTTCCCAAGTCAGAAGGGCCAGAAATGGCTACCGTGGTTTCCTTGGGTAGGGAGGAATGGCACCTCTTTTGGGCACACTTTTGAGCCTCTGATCTTTTTGCATTGTGAACAGTAGCTGTTACGGTCTCTGTGTGATCTGTACCAACTGCACTGGTGTTGTTACCGAGAACATCAGTGAATGGGGCTTCTAACTCTCTTTCGGAGAAGAAGCCGTCACTGCCCTAACAGTTTTCCATTTTAGAGCGATTGGGAAACACGCTCTGTAATGCTGCCAGATTTGGAGAAAATGGCCGCCATGAGTGATAAGAACTCCTGAATGAAGAAGTCTTTCCCCGAAGTTTCTTCGTGCAGAAACATGAAATACAGCAGATTAATGAAGGAATTAGAAGGAATTGATTAAAGGCATTAGAATTAGAAGTAAGCTGAAGAGAAGGAAATAAAAAACAAATAGGTGAGACAGCACCTATTCTAAACTGCTCTCTCTATCAAGGCTGGAAAAGAACTGAGGAGATAGATGACTCCTACCAAGGAGACAGGAAGTGGAAAGACTTTGTTCCGACCTCCCTGACTGGAGGGTAGGAATCACCCAGGAATATGTCCTCCATCTCAGAGGGAGAAAAGCCTCTTGTTCCTTCAGTATCAGTAAGATTGTTCTTAATTATTTGGAACTCTGGAGGACAGCACCTGACTTATGAATTAACATTTTGCCCAATATTCTGAAGTAGAATAGCTGTTTAAAACTAATGCAGTCTGGACTGTTATATTTACTTAAATATTTTTGCCCTTTATTTGAGCAAACTTATGACTAAATCACAAAGAGTTTTCTGCTGTAATGTTTCACTTATTAAAAACATTCGTATCCCACCTTTCTTTGTGGCTCAAGGAAGCTTCAAAATTACAAGGAGAATAATATAAAATAATGCCCTAAATAACCCCCACTCACCCCGCCTAGTATCTGCAGTCCATTATATGACTTGATATGATATAGAATATGGTAAAGGGTGATGCCATTTATTTACTCCAAGATATAAGTAAATTTTAGCTGTACAAATAATCATGAACATGAAAAAGGGTTTCAGCCAAAACAATTCCTGCATTATGCACATATATAAACATCATTATAGGACAACATAAAACGGAGGAGAATTTTGTAATCCACTTTGGTCTCCACTGCAGAGAGATATAGGGTATAAGAGAAGTGAATAAGTATTACATGATCAAATCTTACCTGGCTCATTGGTCATTGCTGCCCAGGTTAGATACATTGTATAAACTGTGATGACAGATGACTGTAACAACCCAGATCTTGGTTGTGATTCCTACATGCAGAGAGAACAAAGAAAAATAAGCCAAGAGTTTCACAAAGCAGTCCAGGTATTAGCCAATTCTCAACCAAATACTGAAACATACCTGAATTTTAGGCAAAATTGACATTATAGATGCTCCAATACACAGCAACATATTGACACTGATGAATGTCTTATTTTCAGAACAGCCATCTGGGCGAGTATAATAAACATAAAGTAGGACAATTGCCACCAAGGACAGAAGGTAGTTCAGGGCTGTGGCAGACAGCAAAGCTGTGGATAAGCAAACAAAGATATATTCAGACTTGATGAGTGCCTTTAAAGCAAGTTTTATTAGTATGCTGCTTTTTAAAAAAAATCATATGACCAGTTCATGAAATCCAACAATCAAGATAATCTCTGGAAGAAGAGCGTGCTAGCTGACAACAGACCTTAGCAGCATCACCTAACCAAAGCAATATAATTCTAAATCATTACTTCAACTTGGTGATGATTTATTCAGCCTGCAGATTACTGCAGGGCATGCTGCATCTGAAGGGTTCAATCCACACAAGGGCCACCCAATGATTATGGATCTTCCCCATTTTCCTCTCTCTCCAACAGCCATTTCTTACTCTGGGAAAACTGATTTCTTGGGCCTTTGAGACCCAACCAGAGTAAAAACCATGCAGATCAGGAGGCTGCAGTGGAGCAAAATTGCTCCTTTCTTCCTCTTCTATCATCAAAGCTGCAATCATGAAAAAGCAGAAATGACAATTTTGCCCCCTTCCTGTATCCCACTGAAGCCTCCTGACCACAGGGATCCCAAAAGCATGGGAATCAACTTTTCTGGGGTTGGAAATGGCTCCTGGAAAAGATCTACAACCATGAGCATTTTCCATTGACAAATCACTTAACCCAACCCATGGTGTGGGAAAACCTGTACTGAGCAACAGTGTGCAAGAATGTGATTCCATCATTTCTGATCAGGGGCAGAATGCATCCTCATCTTCTACAGATTAACACTGGGAGTTACGAAATATGTATCTCCCAGAACAGCAAGAGTGAAGGAACTGGAGGGGGAGATTCTTTGCTCAAGTATAATTGGACTGATTTTTCCACTACTATACTAAACAACTGATCAACATGCTTCTGATAATGTCAGGACCCTCTAAGAAATCCTTCCATCTTCGTGGCTTCTGTCCAGTTCCACAAAAATATCGCATGACAAGGAAGAGGGGTGCTTATATTACAGAAGACAACTCAATGAACAACAGTTATAAGAAAGTGTAACCCTGTTTTCCTAAGCAACTTGACTTCAAAGAGGAGCAGCACAGTGCTTTGTACTTATGAGTCCTTTAACCAAAATTTAATTAACATGGTAGATAAATACAGTCACCTACCAGCATACCAGCATCTTGAGTTTCCTTCCTCCATTTTTTCAACCCAGGATTCATTCCAAGAGTGGGCAAAATCAATTAGTAAAACCAGCTGGATAAGAATGAAGCAGAAAGCACCAGCCATGCCTACATAAAACCATACTGGGGAATTGGGGGGGGGGCAAGGGAAACACACATTAACTTCGTCATAAACAAAATCGTTCCTCAGTCCACATTTGTATTACTGACTGACAGATACAGTGCCAAAGAGTCACGTGTTTACAAGCAAAAAAACTAAGGTCTTCTCCAAGGAGTATACAATCTAAAAACCCAGATTAGAAAACAGAAGGAAGATGAGATGAACATAAGCAAATGCAACTGCTCATTGTAATGTTTTGGATCTAAACAGTTTGAATTTTATTTCTGCTTGCAAATGTGGGGTTTTAAAAAATTGTTACTGTAAGTTTAAATGCAAGCCTCTGAGGAAAGAAGTGGGGGCTGGATGGGTGATTGGAATCTGCTCTGATTGGATGGTAGCTGTATCCTAGAAGGTGGAGTGAACTATGATTTTTCAACTAGCATATTCATGCTAGTCGAGTCAGGCAAACTGCATGGAGCCTGAGAGAGGGTCTGTATCTGTCTGTTTCTGCGAGCAAGTTAACCAGCCAGGAGATTCTGGTTAAGTCAGTCTTTGGGTGTCTTAGAGAAAGGATTCTGGCTAAATCAGGCATGCTGTGTGGAAGCCTGAGAGCCTAATTCTGTCTAAATCAGGCAAACTTCATACGTGCCCGAGTCAGTCTGTGTATATTTGACTAGGTCAGGCATAGGGACCCCCATTCCCCATCTCACTGCTTACCTGGCTGGCAGGGGGGGGAAAGGTGTGGAAGGGCCTAGGAACTCTAAGCGCACTCCTGCATGGTCTGGAGGCTTTCCCTGTTGTGCTGGGAATGACGTCATCTCCAGCACAACAAGGAAGTAAAGGCCCCTGTGCAGGGGTACTTTGATAAAAATCAGCTCCCAACACTAGTTTGAGTAAGTTCCTCCCATGACCTCCCCAGTCTCTGGTTTGGGCCCCGAGGGACCTGGAAACCCTAGTCATGCTAATTGTCTAGAAAAGTCTGAGTTAATATATGTCTGTGCAGATGAGATGGGAGTTTATTCTGTTAGTGAAGATGAGATGTCTGTGCAGATGAGATGGGGAGTTTATTCTGTTAGTGAAGATCTGTATGGAAAATTAGTCTGTGTGACTGAGTCTGTGAATATACTTTCAAGATATAGTTATTTTTTGTACTTATAAATAAATAATACTTTTGTTTAAGACCAAAAAAAGAACCTTTCCCCCTCACAACTACTCTCATGTACTGATCATTCTGTCAAACTATAACCTTCCTATATTACCAGTTAAACTGAGGAGGTCTAAGGCACAAGCCTTTGATGGCAGTGAAAAACTTTTCAGGAAGTCAGGGAGGCAGCAATATACAGATCATACAAACACAAAAGGGAAGGTGTTCAAGGTAAAAGCTTGGGTAAAGTAGAGAACACATGAAGCTCTGTGTGTGTAGAAATACATGGAGTCTTGGTTGTTGACCTGGGCCCTCCTGAGGTTAAAAGTTTAAGGAAATGTAAGGAGGAGTTGGATTAAAGGTCCAGATGCAAAGGTTTTTAAAAAACAAACAAGCAAGTCATTACACTCATACTTAGCACTTCATTATAGCTGGGAAGAAGAATTAAGGCATTTACTCAGAGGTCCATTCACTTCCTCTGAAATGACAACTCATTACATAAACGTTTCAATTACAGCTGAAAATGAAGACTGGAACCTATTTGTGTTACATCATATTTAAAATGACTTAATACAATCATACCAGTTGTAAAGGGTCCCTCTGGAATGAAAAATGCACCAACCGTGATTGCAACTGCTGTGGCAAATTTAAAGAACCAGAATCTGAAAAATTCAACACAGAAGTATACAAGTATTTTAAGATGCACTTATACCTATCTGTTTACATATATAAAATATGTGAATTTGCATTTCTCAAAGCAGTAACATTTGAAGTATTATCTTTTATATAGCTTGCAGAAATTCCAAGAAAACCAAACTCCTGAAAACCTGACTATTTACAGAAGATACCAGTAAATGATGACAAGAATCTCCTTTGCTTATTATATTTCAATTAGGGCCTCTGGGCTGCAAACCGTCTACTTGGGCCTTAAAGACCTCTTGGTGCTACTAGGGGAAAACTGACTGTCTTGGACAATCAATTTCATCCAGAATTCTGTTCTTCTAAAACAAAAATGAGTCTCCAAAGGATTGTTTCATGGCTGACAGAATAACATACATGCAGTCAGAGAAAGATGGTGGCCTATGAGAATAATAAAAAACAAACGAGCACATCAGGATACACTACATGCAACTGCAAACTTGATCCATTCAAACTGTCCATTTCAGAATATTAGTTACACTGCTTGGACCTGCAGCCAAAGATTTGGACAGTTACCAAAAGTTATAATTCAGTCTCCATAATACTATAAGAATTGCTATGTTGGCTCAGTAATAGGTAGTCAGCTCTGCATGCTGAGGTTTCATTTCAAGCCACCAACAGATGGACTGGTCTGGTGGTTCTTTTTAAAATGTTGTGATTGCCAAGTTCGCAGAACGTGAACTAAAAAAATGCTAAAAAGCATCCCCAAGGAACAACCACAGAAGCCAACAGAAACACACTTGGGGATGAACTACTTATAAACTCGCATCTGATAATAATATGAATAATTTCTTTTATATATAAAGTGCTCAGTGCAATAATGTAAATGGTCAATTTGTAAATACACAAATATTCATATAACAATACAAAAATTCATTCCTCCATCAAGCAAGTAAATACAGGAGTTAAACTTATCGGTCAGACCGTATACCTCCAACAAAGTCACTCAGCGCTGGAAAAAAGTCTCTTAAATTGATGTTTGTTTATTCTTAACTTCCACACTGATCCAAACACCAGAGAATCCCACGGAGCCGTCAATTCAAACGATATGTGGGTATCAAAAATCTTGTGTGAATTCCAGATGAATAACAGATGAAGCTCAGAGAGTGTGGGGACCCAAAGATCCCTTATTCAACAGCTCAGATCATTGAAGAAGGTAAGTGGACCATAGTAAACACAAATAGTGACATCAATCTCTTTTGTTCTCCTCTACAGGTGGAATGAAACAGATGGAATGCGGGACCCCGAAGGATCCCCGACCTGGCCCTACAAGCAGCCAGTACAGACCGACCTCTGGCTGCTTTGAATGTACAGCACATGAGATTTTCTTTTTGAATTTTTGAAAATTTGTTATGGGTGGATTCTTTGTTGGCCCCTGAGGAAGTTCTTGCGGGATGTAACAAGCTGAATGATACTGCTGGCCCCTTGTAGGGCCAGGTCAGGGATCCTTTGGGGTCCCGCATTCCATCTGTTTCATTCCACCTGTAGAGAACAAAAGAGATTGATGTCACTATTTGTGTTTACTATGGTCCACTTACCTTCTCTGACAATCTGAGCTGCTGAGTAAATGATCTTCAGGTCCCCCCACTTTCTCTGAGCTTCATCTGTTATTCACACAAGATTTTTGATACCCGCTTATCATTTGAACTGACAGCTACGTGGGATCCTTTGGTGTTTGGATCAGTGTGGAAGTTAAGAATAAATGAACATCAATTTAAGAGACTTCTTTCCAGCGCCAAGTGACTTTGTTGGAGGTATACGGTCTGACTGATAAGTTTAACTCCCGTTAAACTTTGCTTGATGGAGGAATGGATTTTTGCACTGTTATATGAATATCTGTGTATTTACAAATTGACCATTTACATTATTGCACTGAGCACTTTATATATAAAAGAAATTATTCATATTGTTATCAGATGGGAGTTTATAAGTAGTTTATCCCCAACTGTGTTTCTGTTGGCTTCTAAGTTTGCACAAAGGGCTGGTTTCAGGCTTTTGTGCCTAATGGGACAGGACCTGTAGTGGTCCTACCAAAGATCTAGTCCCTCTAGATGGAAAAGGACAGAAACAATGCAGATGGCATGTGCATACTGGAGAAAGTGCCCTGTGTCAGAACGTACTGGATTGGATTCAAAAGTGGTAATCTGCTGGCATAACAGCAATTAGGGTAAAGGAAGGGCATTTCCATGGCAAAGGACAGAGGTTTTTTTTCCCCTTTCCACTGCAAATTCCTACTTTTATTCTTTGTGAGGGGCCCCCATGATTTGGGGATGCTCAGTGAACCATGAGAGGCAGGAAAGCCCCATGCTGAGCTTTACTCTACTTGTAGTACTTTGAATCCAACCCAATGTCTTCAGGCAACAGGCTTCTCCTTCAATTGCACATTATTTGCGTCACTTTAATCCAGTAGTCTGTACTCTATTGCACAATCAGTTCTTTTCTTCTTACCCGTTATGCACTGCTGCCCTTGGATCACTGCTGCTCTTCACTTTGATCATCAATAAGGAAAACAGGAGAAAGAACATAGCTATACCAAAGCACACTCGATATACTGCTTTGTACCCTACTAGTACATCACAATTTACGTGGCCTTCATCACAGAATCCTGGAATCTGTAAAAAACAGTACAAAATATTTTAACAAATTTTCACAAATAATTGGAACTTTTCATTTTGTAATTGCTAACTATTATTTTAGCAACTGCTTATTAAGAAAACACTCTGAACATCTGCATAAATAATGCAGGCTAGGGCTGCATTCATATGCTGCATTAAGTCAACATTATGCACAATGCTGGCTTAAGCCTGCATTCTTACTCATGTCACATGCAGGCTTTGTTCCAGCATCTACCTCCCCCCTGCCATGAGAACAATGAAATCTAAATTTAAAACAAACTGAAGTTATCCATGACATACAAAGGCACTCTGCTGGGATAATCAAAGTTAGAATCCTAGTTTATGTGGAAAAAACTAAAACAGGATTAAATAGTTATTTAGAATCCCAGTTTATGGAGGGAAAGTCAATTTTGGTTAACCTATGCCTGCATTCATATGTCACAATGTATTTTGCTATTATCCAAAACACCTTCATTTCACTCTCCGCAAGAAGGGAGGAGGAGGAGGAGAGACGCATGTGTGAGAAACCAGAAAAAGCTGGGCTCAAGCACATTACTGCTCAAAGCTGGCTTGACATGACATCTGAATGCAGCCTCTATTACATACGGTTTCTGTAACTGTAAATGATTTAATGAACACTTCTTTTTTTAATTGTATCTTCTAACACTAGAAGAGAGGCATGCAACAAGCTACATTTGTGCCCAATGTTGACTTTATTCATTTATCTTATTTATTTACTTCCATTCCCCACCTTTCTCTCCACTGGGGACCCAAAGCAACTTACATCATTCCCCCCTCCTCCATTTTATCCTTGCAATAACCCTGAGAGATAAGGTAGGCTGAGTATATGTGACTGGCCTGAAGTTACCAGCAAGCTTCTGTAGAAGAGTTGGGATTCGAACTCGAGTCTCCCAGTTTCTAGTCCAACATTCTAACCACTACACCAGGACCTGACAAAAAAAAATTGGATCTAGAAGCTATCTCAAAATTTTAGGGGCCAGACTCATCCACAAAAGATACAATATTTTCAGTGTCATGTGAGTTTTCGCAAGCAGGTCTCTGGAGAGGCAGCTTATGCCTTTCTGGAATTTGTTTCATTATTTACTTATTAAAAAAAATCTTACATCACCTTTTGGCTGCATGTGTGTAAAGCAATGCTATTAATACCTATAAATACTTATTTTTGTAAATATTAATTGTTGTAATAGAGAGTAACATCTTTCTAAATCCAATTATAGACAAAACACAGAGTCACCGATTTTCTGATAGAAAGTTTGCATTCTTTTGTTAAGAGCTTGTAAAATGGATACAGATTTGTTTACATATTTATTTATTGCTCAGTGTCACCTTTCTAAAAATAACAAAAGTTAACATTTGTAAAGCAGAAGCGTTTAAAACTTAAGAAAGTGAATCAGCAGCATCTCGTATGGTAATTTCACTTTGAAGTTTCTCTGTTTGAGAACTGCAACTTTTAGGTCAGTAATGGAATGTCCTAGATTAAGATGTTCACACACTGGTTTTTGAATATTGTGATTTTTTTTGTCAGATTTATGTCCATTTATTCTTCTGTGTAAGGACTGACCTGTTATCTTCACTTTTTTACCATTATCATCACTGTATTTCTTTTCAGACCAACATTTGTTTTTTAATGCACACATTCCAATTAACTGTAGCAGAAGCAGCTTATTTAAAATAGGACTACTCATATTAGTTACAAAACAGGCCAAGAGATAAAGGCACTACACTGGTTCATTAATGTAATGTCTGAATGCAGCCTAGGGCATGTACCATAAATTTGAGTATTTGTTTTTAAAACCCCACAAAATATAGCCCTCAGCTATGTTAGAAAGCCACATATATACTACACTGAGAGCCAGCATGGTACAGAGGACTAGAACCTGGGAGACTCAAGTTCAAATCCCCACTCTTCCATGGATACTCACTGGGCTTTTTTTTTTTTTGAGTTTTTTATTGTAATGTAATACATAACAAAAGTGTAGAGAGAGGAAGAAGGTAACAGTTGAGTAACGGAATTAACATCATAAACTATATACACAAGTTTGGCAACAAGCATACATAACAAAAACAGTTATTTGACCAGTTATTCTCTCTGCCTAACCTACTGCATAGGGATGTCATCGTAAGAATATATTGAAGGAGGAGAATGACACTGCAAGACTATTCGAGTCCCAATTGAGGAGAAAAGCTGGCTATAAATATCTAAATAAGTAGTAGGTTGGATCCAACATCTTCATTCAGTCTTACCTA
Source organism: Eublepharis macularius (assembly GCF_028583425.1). Classification (NCBI taxonomy): domain Eukaryota; kingdom Metazoa; phylum Chordata; class Lepidosauria; order Squamata; family Eublepharidae; genus Eublepharis; species Eublepharis macularius. Next base: position 108,090,057 of record NC_072790.1, read on the forward strand.
ATTGCCTTCCTTATTACAGTTCTCATCATGCATGGCTTTTGTCCACATGGATTGCATTATCCCCAGCATGGCATTTTTTGTGGTCAAAATATCCCCCCATTTTCAATCAGTGAAAAAAACTGGTTGGATCCAACCCATCGTCCATCATTCCTGGTTTGACAAACTAGCTGGTGGAAGCAGGCAGTTAATAACAACCATTGTTGTAGTTATTAAAAGACATTAACAGAATACAGACAGAGTGAGAAACCTAATTCATAATTAGCCCTCCACCTATGTATTCAAAATGCAAATAATATTCTTGAGTTTTCCTGTATGGAAGGGTAGTGCTGCATAGAAAGCTTTAGAGCAACAGTTTTGTGGAAGAAATAGAAGAGCCCAGGGAAATTCTGAACAGCTGTGTGTCACCAGTTTTATCATAATTCTCAGAAGAGTAAACTGACCTTCTTCAGCTGTTCTTCCATTCCTGGTATTAGCATCACACATGCTACACTCACTCCAAGGAGCAAGAAGAGTGCATATATCACTCTTGTTATAGTTGAATTATTACCACTGGGGCAGCATCGGCACAGCAGACATGGGGCACTGCCACACAAACATGGTATCTGATGGAAAGAAATTTTAAAAAGATAACTTTGAGAACTCATTTAAGAATGATGCAATGGATGTGACTACATTAATAGTATGTGGTTAAAATCTTTGCTTGACTATTGCTTTTACAGTGTCATCTTAAGTTGAATTACAGCCTTTTAAGCCTTGGAAGGGTATAACTGTTTAGGATGGTGCAGTTGGTTTCTCAGCATTAGCAGACTGTGTCCCATCAATATACTGTCATATATTATTTTCAATAGCAGAAGCTATAGTGTTTTGGTCTCCCTGGCTTTTATTTCAAGGGATGAGGTCCATATTAAAATTCACGCACATCTTTAGAGAAGCTTACTGAGCTCTTGATTTGATGTCCTTGCACCAAAACTGAAACATGGAAGAAGTCTTCCAAAAAGGTAGATATGTTATATCTACATCATGATACGATATTGCACAGCAGTCTCCCATAAATATTGCATGTTAACTAGCTTTGATTGTGTCATCTACAAAGGCAGCCTAGAGATTATTTATAAAAAGTGATTAGTCATTTCCCCACTGCCAGTTGTACTCAAGAAGACACATACCACCACCAGGTAACAACACATGGCAACATGGTCACTGTGTAACTTCCAATCTGACACACACTTGACATTATTTAACATCTATCTTCAAAATCATTTATATCAAACTGAGAAATTACTTTATTATATCCAGAGAAATCCATGAATGGCAATAAAATAAAACTGAAAACTTGCAGTTAAATCTTAAAATATTTTCTCTTATATAAATCCAGCTTCAATCAAAGTAAGTCTCAACTCTAGGTTCCAGAAGGCTTGAGCACACATTTACTTTTTACCATTAAAATACTTTTTCTTATTTGTACCCAATCCTATATGAAATACTAATGGAAGATGCGAAACAAATAAATATAAAAGAAATAGTCAATTAAAGAAACCTGCAATTAGTTTAACCTACAGATAGTAAGAAGCTTCTGGAAAATACTAAGACAAGAGTGACATGAGACTACCACCCCCAAACCCAAACCATGCATGTATGTATTCTCTGGCCATTCAAATATGGCAATAACTAGCTAAGAGTAGTAGCTCTTTTAACACTATCAACCAAGATGCAGCAGTGGGAAAAAAGGTCTCTAAGCTGTGTAGACTATAAGCCAGTTAAGCTTTTGTTGATTAGAGCAAGTACTGGAGGACTACAGGAAGCTTGAGCTTTTCATAATACAAGCAAGATACACAAGTTAAAACCCAATCCCATTTAGCAAGAGAACTCCATCAGGTATTTTCATTTAGTTTTTATACTCTAGAATGCAGAAACATTACAAACTTTGTGTTCTTGAAGCTGCTATTTAAGACATGACCTTTAGAAAACCAGTCTGTTATTGGCTGAATTCATTAAAACAAATAAAATGGAGCTTGTTTGTCACAGGTACAAACCTAGTTAACTGTTGAGATCCTATGATCCATTTCTCCCCCACCTCTGCACACTGAGATTGAAGACGTGTTTCCAACTAATGTCATAACACTTTAAGGTTTGTTTCTTTCCCAGTTAACGGTGATTCATGTGGTTAAGAATCCCCATATACAAGGGGGGAAAACCCTCAAGTTAGTTAAAGCGCCTGCAATCAAACATCACAACACATTGAAATTAGCTGAAAACATTAATCTTCAATCTTGGCATGCCAAGCTGCAAGGGGGTGTGTGTGAGCATGAGTACAACAATCAGCCTGGTTTGTATCTGTCACAAACAAACTTACTGGGCCATTAAGTATTAATATCCTAAATTTAAGGTATGGCTTATGTGTGTGGACAAATGAGATGGAAATGAAGTTGTATTCCTGAGGTGTATGAATGAGTAACATGCATCAGAACAGAGTACTCACATCTTTGAATGACTGACCATGTATAAAAATTCTTTCCTTGCATCTGAAACATGTCTCCCTCATATGTTATTATTTAGTGATTCTATTCTGTCTGCTGGAAGAGGTAATGTCGGGTGTATCTATATAACATTGTATATTTACATTGTTCAATACCCTTGTGAGTTGTTCTAGATGAAGAACAGAAATCACAATACATATATTTTGGGTAGAAATATTTGGGATGTTTTTCAGGCCCAAAATAATCAATACCAATTTGAGCAGCCTTTCAGCATGGCCAATAAGACTGTCAGCAAAATGAAGCACTGTTTTATTAAATGTCCCAATCCAATCCTCCTCATTCTACACTTACTATTCTGCAGTAGCAATTCACACCAGAGAGAAAAAAGGAACTTGTCATACATGTTTATGTAAACAAGAGGCAAATGCACACAGCTGATTTTCTACTATTGTGCAGATAGAAAGTAACTGTTTTTTTCTTCCCAAACTCAACATTTCCACTGCATTCATTTAATTGTGACACACCTGGACAATACTACTTTTAATGCAGGGCTTCTTAAAAACTTAAAAGACACAATGACAGTCCAATCGTATGCATACTTGCTCCAGTCTAAGTCACCTGAAATCAACGAACAGGTTGAAGTAACTGCATAGGATTGCACTATAAATCTGTTAATTATCCCTGTCAGGTATCAGTTGGTTACAGATTAAGACCATCAACCTGTATCTATGTGCATAAATGCATATTATTTCTACACGTTACAGCAGTAGAGGTTACCATTTTTTGCCAGAAATCTTGGAATGCTGTAAAAATGAGAGGCTATACTGAGATCACCAAATATAACAGATATTTAGCACATTAATATAGTACCTGGCAAATCTAAGAATACCTTAAGTGTGACCCTCTGGACAAGCAATATATATGGGCGGGCTAGGAAAACAGAGATAACTGAAAACGCCCATGGCCCAAACCTAACTAGACAACAGCATGATGGAGAGATGCCACAAAGCAGAGGTGTAGCAAAGGGGGAGCGCCCCTTTGCTGCTGCCACCTGCATCGGTGTACAGCGAACCAGGCGCTCCGGCGGCAGCACAGGTGGGGAGACAAGCTGGGAAGTGGGGAGGCAAGCAGAGAGGCAGGCTGCCTCCCCGCTCGCCTCCAGGTTCCTTCACTGGAGCCGCCAGGTGCCCTGCCAGTAGGGCAGGCAGCAGGGAGACAAGTGGGGAAGCGGGCTGCCTCCTCGCTTGCCTTCTCACCCCTTTGCCAGCGCTGCCAGGCAGCGCTTCAGGCAGGGAAGCTGGGAGGCCAGCGGGGAAGCAGGCTGCCACCTCTGTTGCCTTCTCGCTCCTTCACTGGCACTGCCGGGCACCCCAGCAGTGTGGCAGGCGGGGAAGCAGGAAGGCAAGTGGGGAGGCTGGCTGCCTCCTCACTAGCCTTCTCGCCCCTTCACTGACACTGCCAGGCGCCCTGGTGGCCTGGCAGGCGAGGAAGTGGGGAGACAAGCGAGGAAGCTGGCTGCCTCCTCGCTTGCCTTCTCATCCCTTCACCTGCACTACAGGGCGCCCCGGTTGTGCAGCAGGCGGTGAAGCAGGGAGGCAAGCGGGGAAGGCAGCAGCCTCACAGCTCGCCTTCTCATCCCTTCGCCAGCGGTGGGGTGGCAAGCGGAAAGGCAGGCCCGAGTGAAGGGGAGCGCCCCTGCACGATACGTCACTGAGGGGGAAAGAGAATCACCTCCTGCCCTGGGCGGCAGCAGACCAGGCTACACCGCTGAAACACAGCCCTCCCACAGGACAGCAAGGAAGTTACAACGCAAAAAGAAAAGAAATTACGCAGCTTTATCAAGTCATTAATTCTCATAGTTAACGATGGGGGGGCATATTGTAACTTATTACTGCGCTAGATGTTTTGAAAGATGCGCTTAATATTATAGACGGTTAATAAATAATCAATAGCAGGGATGGAACACAGCTTTATGCGAACAAAATTTAAAGAAAAGAAGCCCCTCCCGCCGCCCCCCATGGCCAGGGAGCATCTGCCGTGTAGTACAAAACACAAAGCGTTGAGACGAATCTGAAGCGGCTGCAGTCACTCTGCCCTTCAGTGCGCCTGCGCTCCTTGCTCCGCGGTCAGGTAGAGACGCCGCTTGCAACCCGCCCCCCCCCCCGCCCCCAACCCCCCGGCCCCTGAGGAAAAAGAGCGGAGGCGTCGAGAATCAAGCACATTACCCAGCTCGCCATGGAGCAAAGGCCCAGGACTGCCCCCATCTCGCTCCCTGTAGGCAGCTGAGTTGCGCGGCAGCCCTTTAAAGATGGAGGCGCCGACACAGTCAGATACTGAAGCCTTGTTTATTCCCCAGCCTGTTTCGTTGGGAGTCTTAGAGGCAGCGCATGCGCATCGTTTCTGTGTAACGGAAGAGGAAGCTCCTCTCTCGTCTCCTCCTACCACAGCCACTGCGGTGGGGCGGACCGAGGAAAGAACCAAGAGGATAGGCGTGGCGTCTAAGTGGAATGTTTCTCCGTCTCTCAGAAGCTAAGCACGGTCGGCCTTGGCTAATAATTGGATGAGAGACCTTAAAGGAAGACCTGGGTTGCGGAGCCAGGCAATGGCAAACCACCTGTGGTAGGCTCTTGCAATGAAAACGCCGGCAGGGGTCACCATAAGTCAGCTGTGACTTAAGGGCACCACTCACACATACACGTGTGCATGCACACATGTGCACACACAAAAAGGGCTGGGATGCGTTTGTCTTATTCCCCTGCAGGATTGCTACCTTTTCTGTGCAAGCAGATACTTGTTTGCAAGTTATAATGAACGCATGTACAAGTGATGTAGAGTACACTTCATTTTTCTGTATACATATGTGGAGTAATTCTCATGTTACATCAACACATCTACAATTGAATGCATGTTGTAAACTGCACGTTTATCCAAGTACTGATCCTCATTTTCTACAAAAAGCTAAAGATTTCAAATGTCTTCTGTACAGGCAGTGACCTATACATATAGGTTGTGACCTGGAAAGGGGCTGTGGCTCAGTGGAAAAGCCTCTGCTTTGCATGCAGAAGGTCCAGGGTTCAATTCCTGCAGGACCAGGCAGGCTATAGGTGATGTGAGTGACCTATACCTGAGACCCTGGAGAGTTGCTGCCAGTCTAAGCAGACAATAGTGACCTTAATGGACAGATGGTATTCAGTATAAAGCAGCTTCATATGTGTATAACCTGGTCATAATAAAAGTGGAAGACTGTGTTTGCTACTAGGATCAAGAAAAATGCTGAACAGGCATTATCAGGAGAGACCATATGCATCTGGGCTTTGTTTATGAAAATGTGAACAATGGTGGAGGAAGAGACCAGTCATATTGTCCTCAGGGGAAATGATGGGGTAAAATTGTATAAACAATGTAGAAGAATTTTGCCCGTCTCCATCACAAGAGATCTCGTCTCTGATGGAAGAAAAGGGCAAATGCCCTCTCCTCTGGGCTATTTACCTAGCTCAGAAACAGCAGCTTTAGAATCTCAGGGAGGGAGGGGGGGATTTGGCAGGAGAGAATCAATGGCTGGTGATAGAAAGAACACACCCCTTCTTATTCTGCCCTGCAAGTACACCCATCTGCACTTCAGCATGTGTGTTACGAGGCAAATAGAAAATTGGGAAGCCAACTTTGCCTCAAAACATATAGTACTGCCCTAACATCTGGAGGTCAGTGAAAGCCATGAAATGTATGCTCACTTTGATGAGTCAGTCTTCTTTAATCTATACTCTTACCAGTTTGAAGACTTTTCCCCCGCTTAAAGATATCAGCATGCAACATGAACATCTAATATAAACATTAGCAGCATGACCTGGTCTGTGTCCTAAATATTTCCCTGGATTTATTTGTATATAAACAGCGTGCAAGGAAAAGCTCTTCTCTAGTATCCCAGTATTTTCAGCACCACATCATTTCCATGGTAACACTGACTATAGTTTCCCAGACTATCTTTTGTTGTGAGAAGCAAAAATAGATTCTTAGAAAACAAAGCTATATTTCTGATAAAATATAAATGAAGCTATGAGATTGTTTTCAATAAAGCTAGAGAAGAGTTTAAATGCTGTATTTTAAAAATGTCTCCTTTGACATGCAGATGGTATTAGGAGATATGGGACAAGACTGTCTATTTAAAGAAATAGCCTTGAGAAACCGCAGTTTCATTATTACTGGTCCTTGCAAGTGCATTCATTTGCTCTCTGAATGGAGAATTTCTTGCAAGAACACGCCTGTGATGGACAGGACTGGCTCCAGGTCCGCCCCTCCTGAGAGACAGCCAATGGGAATGGAAGGAATGCTAAGCCAATGAGAGTTTATGTCTGTTGGAGAAGGAAAGGCTTTTAAGTCTGCTGAGGAAGGAAACAGAGAGAGATAGCTGATAACAAACCTGTTTTGTTACACTGAAACATTCTGTTTAACTCCAATTTGTTTATTAGTTTAAAATCTGTTCACTCCTATGTTCCATCCTGTAAATAAAGAGTTTATTTTTGTTTGGTTTAACCTTGGCTGGCTTGAAATCATTGGCTGAGAAAACATCACATATGCAGGCCTTAAACTCTCTGGTCACATTAAATGGGCCAATAAGTAAATGGTGGCAGCTTAAATAGGGGAAATAACCTCTAAATTCTCTTTTTCCCAATAGCCCTGGGCTTTAGCTTGATAAGGGGAGGTACATACAAGAAATGCGCTGTCTGTCAGAGCCTCTGGAAGAGGAGAGAAGGGACCCTGTGAGAATTTGGGTCAGGGCTCTCTGCCTGCTATAGTTGAGGCTAGACAGGTGGCCTTTATGAACCCCCAAATCTGTGAAGAGGGAGGTTTAGCGTGGATGAAAGGCTTTGAGAGGGTCATTGCCAAAACGCCATTCTACCAAATATAATACAATGAAATAAACGCTGCAATGGGTTCCTGCTTGAATAGACAAATCACAATAAGCCATGACTGAAGTATTACCCCATTAGATCATTGATAGCAATGAGTCCCAACAGCATCAGAGTCCAGCTATACGCTGTATCAATGTTTCCCAACCTTTTTTCCATGTAGGAACCCACAAATTAGTTTTTCAAATCCCAAGGGATCCCTAACTATAAAACCATTCACAGGCCAGAAAATGTTGATGGTGGGGACTGAAAGTCCATTCCTATTAAATTGCTGTCAAGAAAATTTATTTGAAAAATTCCTAATATATATAACAGCTTGTTATGACCCTTTTCTTTCTCTTGGGTAGATTTTGCCTTTGATCTTTCTCTTACACCCTCTGGGTAGATTGCTGCCACCAGGAATATTATATTCCAAGGTATTTTATTTAAATTTCCCCTTTAGTAACTTGCCCAAGGGTCAGGCTTTTTCGTGATACTATGTGGCCCGGAGGAAAGGAATGGGATATAGGGATAATTCCGGGATTTTTTTTTTTAAAAAAAAGCTTTTATTTTTATAAGAAGCATATTGGTTTCATATTATTTCTAAAACTTGATGGTTTCAAAAGAGTAGTTAGTTCTTAAAGTTACTTTACTTAAACCCAGTCACACAGATCAGCTTTCAGGCTTCACATACAGTTTGCCTGCTTTCGATATTAATTTCTCAATTTACAAGTAAGACCTTTTCTCAGGCGCACACAGTTTGCCTGCTTCTCCTGACTGGATGTTCTTTCACAAACACACAGTTCAGGCTTCCACACATTTTATATTTCTCTTAGACAACATACACAAGCTCAGGCTGCGCACAGCTTGCCTGCTTTCTTCTGACTAATGTTTCAGAACTGCTTAAAAATACTCGGGCAGCACACAGCTTGCCTCTCTTGCTCGAACTGAATCTTTTTCTCCACTCTCAGTCCAAAACTGCATTCACTCCACCCACACTCTCAGTCATCAACTTATCATATCACTCACTCATCCCTCTCCTTCACCCCTACACTTAATCTATACCACACCAAGCATTTAAAGACACATATGTGCATTTACTTAAAATCATTACACAGCTCTTTACATGATTTCAAAATTTGTATTTATTTCACAGTTTCTTGTGAAGAATGCTGTCCTACTGGAACACTGGTTGGGAAACACTGCACTATATCATGTCTCTGAAGTCTTTGTAACCCTCAGACCGTGATGCACTGTCACCGTAATGTTGGCATGGTGTAGTCAAGATCCTGTAATGTTTCATGGCTTTGTAGATAAAATGAGAGGGTGTGAGTGGGAGTCCTTTTTGATTCTCCATAGTGTTCCATTGAATGTTTTAACTTACACTACTTTTTCTGCCAATATAACATTACACTGTTGTTGGAATCAGGATCTAAAAGACCTTAGGATGTCACAAAGTCCTCTTCCTTTCCATCATACCCACAATATTACCCATTTATCAACCTTGCACCTGTGGGTTGTACCAGTAAGGATCCTGCCAAGTAATTACAAAAGACTCCACTGGTTGGTTTTTTGAAGCTTTATTGTAAGATCTGGTGTCATGATATTATGAAGGCTTTGTTAGGAATAAGGCACATTAAAAAAAACCAGTCACACACATACTTCAGAGATAACTAGTTCCCCGCCCCCCTTGGCAGGTTGGGCATTCAGGATAGAGAATTCAAGGCTTAGAGAACTCAAGGCCAATTGGCCAGGCTCCCAACTGCACAACCTTGAAAAAGAAACCCTGCTGCACCATCTCCCACCCTTGGGACAGATGGCAGATGCCAACATCTTGACAGTACTAGCAATTGGGGGTACACTGACATTGCATTATTATTGAATGTCCAAGCCATTCATCATATTGATTCACACTATGTAATCTACATTGAAGTCTCAGTGAGAAAGGCAGACTATAAATAAAATAAATCTGTAAAACCATAGTTTTTTGCTGTAGAAGAATACCTAATGCCAGTGTATCTTGATGTTCTGCTAGTACAGAGATTTAATTAGTATTCCAAATTCGCCTTTCAATCCCCCCTAACCTCCCCCCAATAATAAATGGGTCACAGGACTGAGGTTAGGCCTTTAGTTTCCCCTACTATTTAACATAATATAGATGTTAAAGAGCAAAAAAAATCAGAAGGAACCTTGCAGGACTCCATAAGCCAAAGGTAGTCCACCAGCACCACGTTTTGAAACTTACCCTGCAGGAAGGACCAGAACCATCACAGAATGGTGCATACCAAACCCAACCTGGAAAGGTAGTCCAGAAGGATATCATGATCAGTGGCATTGAAAGTCACTGAGAAGTCCAGGATAATCAACAAAGTCTCACTCTGTTTGTCAATTTCCTGCTGCAGGTCATCTAACAGGGCAACCAAGGCTGTTTCAGTTCCATTATCCTGCATTCTACAGACAGTTTGGGCCTAGACTTTTCTGGAGTAAGGTCCCAGGCATGGCTGGCTAGACCAGAGCTTCACATTGACAGCCAGGACCGTGATGTTTCCATCTAGTGGACCAGTTGATCCAGCAATGTAACCATCTCAAACCTCAGCTTAAATAGGCTGGGACTTGATCTGGCTCAGCTGCACTTGCTGGCATGTGTTGAGGCTCCTGAAACTGGTTATACTTTGGTCAGGATCCTGCAAAGAAGTACTGCTCCCAAAGCCCTGTTCTGGATCCAGGCTGGGAGTGTATGCTGCCAATCTGGCACGTCTCCTTCTTTGCGCTGCCTCAGCCTGGGCCTTCTGTCACTGCTAGTGTTGTGGTGAGGGAGTAGGTCCAAAGGGACTATGGGCTCTGGTTTGTGTCCTGCCTTGTAGGGGTCTACTGGCTATCCCAGAGTGGTGGCAAAGTCTCTCTTGCAGGATCTGGCAGGGTGGCCTCTGGCACTGCTAGAGCAGAGTCAGCAGGAGCCTCTGCAGCATCACACGTTTCCTGGTCCCTCTGGTCCTCCTGGTTCACTGGCCTTAGCTCCTCAGGCTCTTCCTTTGAGCCCTCCAAGTCAGAGTCACTAGACTGGTCAGAGGGTGTGATGACAACCATAATCAAGCCTAAAAACAGATTAGAAAGGATCTAAACAATTTGCCTCATCCAGGAAATCTTAAAGTTGTCCATCCACAACTAGTTACTGAGATCACCTGTGTCCAAGATAGCCGTCTTCAGAAGTGAATGCACCACAGCGATTCAAGGAGGCATTAAGTACCTCTCAGGCCCAGTCAGCTCCATCCTATAGCCAAGAAGGGCAAGGGTCATAAAAGCAAGCACTATGCCTCAAACTTCCATAGATACTGTCCACATTTATTTATTTACATCATTTATAGTTTGCCTTTCTCACTTAAATTCAAGGGGGAATAATGCTGCGCAAGTCAGTACAGTCAATATCAATGACAGTTCAACAAACATGTAATGGGAATATGCATGCAAATTTGCACGATTAAAAAACCAGCAGAAATCCAATACAGAGCTGAAGAAATGTTGAAACAGAGCATAAGCAATTCCATGACTGACATATTAAACAACATTGGAACTACCCAGCAGAATAATACTTATAGCAATAGTAGTGAAGTCTATGATCCCTCAATGTGTTCAGCAATGGTAGTAAAGTCTGTGGTACCTCCTTATTCCTTTACTGATGGGTCTCTTGAGATTACTTCCTTACAGTACAGCCCTCCTATCTGAGTAGAAAACCCTCTTGAATAATTCAGTTTTGCATCATTTGTGGAAAGCCAGGAGGGAGAGAGCTTTACGGACCTCTTCTAGTAGGCCATCCCATAACGTGGGTGCCACCACAGGGAATCTATGTGTATGGGCAGCTGTTGACTTTGCCCAAGGGCAAGGTGGCACCTGAAGAAGGCCCTGTTCAAGTGAGCAAAGCTGCCATGGTGGAATATAGGCACAGAGACAGTCCCATAGATATGACGGATATAGATTTTAGTTTCCAAATATATCTCTTTGTTTGGTATCTCTGAATGGGTTGATGTTTACTTTACTTTCCACCTCTACCATGGGCATCTTAATTTAGTACAATATGACTGAGGATTAGCCTTAAATTGGTGTACTTTTCTCAGGACATCTCAACTTATTTATCCCATCTAAGAATCTAGGAACTTGCATCTGATAGCAAGGCTGAGAGATTAGTTGTATCTTCTATACAAACAAGCTCTTTATTTGACAAAGGCAGGCATCTAAAAATAGGCTGTGAAATCTGGGCTATGGATTAGTAGGTCAATTTGTAACCATGACAGTTTAATTTTGAATGGCCTTGCAGTTTTTAGCCATGTTGTCAAAGCTAAGCTTCCATACTTATATCAAGCCCAGATGGTACTCAAATTAATCAGTTTTTCTTGGTACTTTCTCTGCATCAGTTGATTGATTAGATTCTTACTATGCTTCTTGCACTTATTTTAAAATAACTTTCCAGAATCTGTGTGCGCCAGTTATGAAACAATATGTACAATATTAAACGTCTCTGTTGAAGGCAGTAGACTGCACAGCCAAGGCTTTTCATTTGTTTGCTTTGAACAGCAGTCTTCTATGCCTCAGTCGAATCCAGATTTACAAACTCCACCTTCCAAAAGTAGTTTGCCAGGAGGCACATGAGGAATAAAGGATGCTGTTGTGGGGTGGGGAAAGGGGGCAAAATAAGTTAAACTTCTGCTGCAGTATTAGTAATGGGCATATGACCATTTTTTCCCAAAAAGTAATTCTGAACAAGTGTGTATTTCTGTATTTCAGTAATGAAAACTGACATTAATTCAAACTTCCAGTTAGAATGTATTTCAGGGGTACGTAACATGCCAACACCTCTTCTGGTGCGCATCAAGTGTTTTTAGAAAGTGGGTGGGACCAGATGAGGCACTTTGCCAGTGGGGCTTCTGATTGGCTACAGATATCTTATTGGCTGGGTAGATTAAAATAATGTTGTTTCAATGGCAGCTTCTGCCACCATGTTAGTTTTATTCTCTCTCTCTCTCTCTCTCTCTCTCTCTCTCCTGTTTCCTAGTGTATTTTTAAACTACCCTCCTTCCTCCTGTACTTGGGCTTCCTGTGTGTATGTGTGGCTCCACCTTCTGCAGCAGCCATTTGGGGTTGCATCCAGCAATTTATGTCAGAATTTCAAAAGTGTCCATAATCTCAAAAAGGTTGGGGACTAGAGATGGGCACGAACAGCAATACAAACAAAAAAAAGCTATGAACAGCCCAATCTGCTGTTCGCGAGCAAGCTGTTCGTGAGGCTCCATTCCCGGCAAACATGCATTTGTTCCAAGCCCTCTTCGTGGCGTTCGTCAGCCATTTGTAAAGCCAGACAGTCTGGTGCCTTTCAATCAATTTCTCTGGCAACATAGGCATGGACTGTCTGAACTCTGTCTGAACTCCGTCTGGCTTTCCTTCTGGCTTGTAACCCCTCAAAGTAGCTTCCAGCAGACAGTCCCATTTTTGCCACTGTGAAGAGTAAGGTTCACTGACTGTCTTGAATAAGAAAGCAGACACCAAATTGTCTCAAGGTAGTGCTGCACAGAATGCCAGGAGCCCGAGCCAATTCGGCACTGATCAATGCAAATACTTAGAAGTGCTGGCTTAAAGTGTGCCATGTGGAATGGGCCTAAGAAGAAAGGAAGGAATTAAAGGGATATCTATAGTACGTCAACTACACAAAAGAAAATGGAAGGTCATTGATTTGCAAAATCTGGTAGTCATGCACAACTTTAAATTCTGTGCAAAAACATTATTTTAAAAATAGCTTATATGATACTCCAGTGAAACACTCTGGCAAGTGTTCAGCCTTGCGACTCTATACAATTGGCCTTACTCTCTAATTTAGGATAGCTCTTTATTTTGTGAACTGTTTCACATATGATTTGACCTGTGGAAACTCCCTAGAGGGGAAGTTTATTAAACAAGCATATAATTTGCTAAAAAAGTCTTTCAATATTCAACAACAACAAATTTATTATTACAGTCATAGACCAGCAAGCGTAATACAATAAATAGAAAAACATATGGGTAAATAAATCAATAGGTCAGTAAACCAGTATAGTAAAATATCACATTAAAATTATTTAAAAACCTAATAAGCATAAAAACAAATTTGGAAAACTCCCTTTAGTTAGTAATGTAAATTCTGCTCTTCATTTCCAACCATCTGAATTTCTCAACCTTGTATGTTACATTCTGTGATTTATCTGAGAGCATTTTTGAAAGAAGAAAAGCTCTTTGCCTTCCTGGTACACTGAGAGTATAGGCATTATATAAACTTCTCGTTTTTGATTGTACAACTTACACTAAAAAATAACATGTTCTAATAATTCTATCCATCACCACAGGGACACAGGCATTCTGCTATAGGAATTCTTTTGTATCTACCTTTAAGTACAGTGGAGGGCAGAGTGTCCCATTGCATTAATGTGAACGTTCTCCTGAGTTCATGGTTTCCCAAATTGTAGACATAAGGCATAGGTGTTAGTCTATTCATGGTGTCTGAATCAAAAAGAATCTTTTTGATCTTTTTGATTCTGTTTATTTCATGTTGCCTCTCAACCTTGTGGATTCTCTGCTTAATAAACCTTTTTGCTTGATCGTAACCCATACTGAGCAATAATTGTTGCAATAGGCCATAAAAGGCTAATTTCCTATTTAGTATTCAGGCTCAAGATGGAGTACTAATATCAGTTAGCATTAAATTAATGATGCCTTTGGGAAAGAAAATTAGTTTTAACCAGTGTAATATTGCTACAATCCATAATCTAGCCTCCACAGTTGTCAGGCCAGTGTCCAGTTGGATTGCAGCATTTGTGATGCTGGGGGAGGCTGGAAAGATTCCTCTCAGAAATTTTGATTATGTTATTTCCATCGAGGTACAGTTGAATTTAATACTGAGCAAAGCTCCATATGTAAATTGGGCTAAAGATTTCACAGTAAATAATCTGAGTGCAGCTGACAGGCATCTGCCCCCTTTTGTCCAGAAAAAAATTTGGATTGCTCCAGCAGACCTTTGAGCACTCGAGACAGTGTGGGCAATATGGGCATTGCTAGTTGACCCTGTTGCCTGAAAAACCACGCTCAGATACTTAAAGCATTGAACTTGTTCTATGCAGATTGAGTTCAAAAACCATTAATGAATTCTAGATTTTTGAGCAAAGACCGTTATTTTTTGGTATTATCCTGATAATATTGCATGAATGAGCGCATAGCTCTCCTTAGGCCAATGGATGTCCTGGAGAGAATAACTGCATCATCTGCGTAGAGAAGCACAGGAATATGTCTGTTCCCCAGTTTCTGGAGATGGAACTCTGGATTATTTAGATAAAATACCATGTCGTTGATGTATAAATTGAAAAGAAGGGGGCCAGTGTACAACCCTGTCTGACTCCCTGCTTTATTTCTATCAGCTCTGAGAGATGATCTTGTGGACTATATCTAACTTGTATTGAGTTATTTTCATGTAAAGCTTGGATCAGATAAAATAAGCATCTATCAATTGTTGTGGATTTTAATTTTCCCCATAAAATGGGTCTGTAAATTGAATCAAACACTGATTTTAAATCGATAAAAGCTGCATATAAAAAAAAACTGTGGCATTAAAAGAATATTTTGTCCCAGTGCTGAGTTAATAAAACAAAATATTGACTGTTGGGTGTCTATTTTTACAGAATTATTTACATTACAGGTAGAATCCCAAGAGATTGGGTGGCTGCTGTTATTATTCCCATCTACAAAAAGGGCAATAAAGAGGATCCTATTAATTACAGGCCAATCAGCCTATTAAGCTCTATAGGTAAACTATATGCAAAACACCTACAATGGAAGCTTAGGGACTGGATTGAGGTAGAGAGAAGCCTGGCCAATGAATAGGCTGTGTTTAGAGAGGGGTACTAAACGTTAGATCCATGTGTGATCTTTCCATATTCATTTTTTCTTTTCTTTTTTTTTTTTAGAAAATTTTTATTACGTGAGAATATTAATATACAACTTTCAAATAGCATCTCATTATCCTTTCCCCCGCCTTTCCCTCCCCCCTTTTCCAAGACTTCCAACAGCTTTCCAACCCTATAGCCTAATCTATTCCCAATCTGTCCCCTTTTTCTATAACTCCTTATCTCATGTTTACTTACTCTTTTATTCAGCTATGCCCTATCTATTAACTTCAAAAATATTGTTATAAACTTAAAATCTATTATCTATTACTTTATATTAGCTCCACATATATTTAAATTTAAACTAACTAACAGTCGGATAAAATATCTACTTTAGTAATTCTAGCAATATCTGTTAACTCTAAGACCACTTACATTTGGGCTAACAATTAGCTAATACTTCATATGGTAAAGACTCTATCTCTTCTAATAACAAATCCATTCTAATAATTTTCAAATTGCCATAATTCCCCCTTTACATCCCACTTCTTTTCTAAATATGTTTTCAATCTTCCCCAGTCCGTAAAAAATTCCGCTGGATTCTGATATCTCAGCTTCCTTGTCATTTTATCCATTTCCGCCATGTACAGCAATTTATGCATCCAATCTTCAATAGTTGGTATTTCTTGCACCTTCCATTTTTGCGCATATAAAAGTCTTGCTGCCGTCGTCATATAAAATAATAATGTTCGGTATTGAGTAGGAACATCTTCCATGCTTAAGTTCAATAGCAATAGTTCTGGGTTCTTCTTTATTTGAATCTGCAATATCTCATTTATTACTTCTATAATATCTCCCCAGAACTGTCTAGCTATTTCACATGTCCACCACATATGATACAATGATCCTTCATGCTTTTTACATTTCCAGCATTTATCTGACATGTTAGCATTTCCAAGCGCAATCTTCTTTGGTGTTAAATACCATATATAGATCATTTTATAAACATTCTCTTTAATACTGGTACAAGTTGAAATCTTCAGTGTAGTTTTCCATAAATATTCCCATGATTCCATTGTTATTTCTTTATGACAATTACTTGCCCACTTCACCATCTGTACTTTGACCATCTGTCAAAGTATGGTCAAAGTCCATATTCATTTTTTCAAAGGAAGACTAAAACACACTTCCCACCCTGTCCCACAGTAATCCATACCATCTATATGGTATATCATGACCTCAGCTCTTTTAACACAACTTGGACTATGACTAGGCGCACCTTAAGAGCTAGCGTCACACTTGGATCCTCATTCATATTTCTATAACACTCTCATGTTACGAATCATGCTCTCAGTTATGGCCAGCTTCTTTTAAATACCATTCTGATTACATTTCTCTTGTTGGTAACACAGCTGCTGCTTAGCATTCCTTGGACTCGCCATTCCATTAAGTTTTTACATGGGCTTTTGGAGACTTATTCTTTTCCAGTTCTCCATGCAGATGTCTCCCTCCTCCCCTGACTCTTTTTAAAGCTAAGTTTCATTTTTACATAGTGAGTTCCTCTCCTGTCTGTGGGATAGGAAACCGTGTTTCAGGATAGAGTAGAACTGAGATCTACTTAGTATTTTGCTTTTCAGCCTTTTTGTAATTGTACATCTTGCCTATTCATTTTCAGATAGGTTTGTATGCTTTGAGAGGAGACTGCAAGCAAGGATAAGGGAGGAACCTACTCAACCGGAATACGAAACAAACAACACCGAACGCCGGTGTTGACTGTGTTTACTGTATTCTGGATGGTGCTTACTATTGATTGTTTGCTTGCTACATGACTTCTTAACCATTGAGGTGGAGGCATTTCGCCCCTGAGGAGGCCCTTTGTGATGAAACAGCGGAACAAGCTGGTGCTGCATGTAGGGCGTCGTGGCTCTGCCTTGTGCATCCCCTTCTACATCAACTCCACCTGCAACAGTATAAACTTTTCATTACATGGACTTTGAAACTGATATTTATTACTAGAATTTCATACTTCCCTAGTGATTGAATCCTTATGGTGTAGCATCTTTGTATGTGATAATTTGTAAACATATTGATTTAACTGCCAACTTACTACCCTGACTGAGTTAAAATAACATTTTGAATTTAATATTTAAATTTCTATATTTATATATTGTTTCCTAGTTTGGTATTGCATCCTACTTGTGTGGTGTCACGCGTTGGTTTGGTATTGAGAGGAAACAGCAGCAATTCCCCCTTCACCTGGGCTTGAGCTGCATGCCTTGTTCCACTAACTATATGTTATGGGAGCCATATTTATTCCTCATATGACATTTCCAATCAGATCTAGAATGAGGAGTTCACTTTTTACAAAAAAAAAAAATGAAAACAGATGAGGGCAGCTAATCCCTCCCCATCCTTACTTTGCTTCCTTCTATTATATAAGCACCTTTCCCTTTACCCAGCAGCAATACCATCAGTGAACAAACTTACAGCAATCAGACAAGATGGAAAGGTTCATTTTTCCCCTTTTGTATTGAGTTGACACAGTCTAGTTCTGTGTCCAGATTCCTTTTTCCTAAATTGTACGTGACACTGATACAGTTTTACATTTCATTTGTCTCATTGCTAATGGTTGTTATTAAATATGCTTTTATAAATAAAGGATGCTGAGAAAACTAATCCTTTTTAGCACAAATGCTTAATTTTGAAAGGAAGTTGGTCAGACTCAAGACTGTGTATTTACCCATATTTGCTGATGTGATCTGATGGTGAGGGAAAGGCATTATCTCAGAATCATGATTGTTATTATTTATTATTTTAATTTACTAGTCCTGTTCACAGTCACAGTGAATGTACAAACATTCTATCTGTCTATGTGTACTTCTGTTTGTAAGAAAAAGCCAATGTGAACATGGGTTGAATGTAACACAATAATTACTCAATGCACATATATAGAAAAATCAAGCGTACCCTGTATGTAAATTGAATGTGAATTCACTCTAACGTGAACAAAGTGTGACTCTCTCATACACTACCACACTCCAAAAACCTCCTTATACAGGATTGGGGCTTCACAGGTGGTTAAGGGTGGTAACAGCATACCACCTGTCTAACCTCTTTAATCAGGTAGAGAGCCTTTACCCAAATTCACATTAGTTCCTCTCCAGAGGCTCCACTAGACAGGCAGCCCATTCCCTATATTCTTTTCACCCAGGTACTGCCCAGGGCTATTGGGGAAAGGCAGCTCAGTGTTTGTACCCTCTATGTGCTGCCACCATTTTATTAAATTAGGCTAATTGGTTGTAACCAGAATATTTGATGTTCTTGCGTGTGTTTTTTAAAAGTGCACTTATAACCCTATTAACTAACAAATGTCAGCAACCAGTATTATCTCCTGCTACCCTTTAGCATCTCAAAAACCTTCTCCCCCTCTCACTAACTGCCTGAACAGATTTCAACTGTCACTAGCCCAGAATTCCACCAGCACTCATTGGCTGTTTCTCAGTAGAGACAGAGCTGGAACTATTTCTGTCCATCACAAGGCTTGTAACAGTGTTTTAGGGTAGAATTCCAAAACCGTTTCCAAGCTAACTCCTGGTTCAAATGAGTCCATGAGATGTTTTAAAAGGAAAAATCTTTTTTAAAAATTTTATACTTTCTCCTCTCATCAGAACACCAGTATGAATTCTTCTATGTGGCCCCCAAGTACTGGTTATCAAGGATCAAATCACTGCTACTTGGATACACTGCTTTCCAGATGCAGCCTGCTCATTTATATCATTTACCTTTGACCAATATATTTATATCTATGGGGCACAAAATCTTGCTTTCCTGTAAGTACTTTGTCAATATCTGTAAGGAGTCTGTTGAATCAATGCACAGAGAATAAATCATGATAAATGTTCTGCAATAAAAAATGATTGTTTATTCATCTGAGACAAGTCTGCAGGAAAGGATTGACTGTGATTCTTTATGAATGTCATTTAGCTAAAGAACTTGAGGTACACAGTCTTAAACAGCAAATCACAAATCCTATGCATGCTTTCCTGGAAGTAAATCTCATTGAGTACTATGGGATTTGTTTCTAAGAAGGCATACCTAGGCTTCAGCTGCATGTCTAGCATGTTCTTGCATGACATAATGCAATTTAAAGAAAGGTTTCCACAGTGCAGCACTCAGAGATGGAAGGGAAGGAGTTAATAACTGCATGGAATGAGAGTTTGATTGACAGGCAGCTCCCTCTCTTTCTGATTGGCTAGTCAGAATCAGCTTCAGGATGACAGTTGCTGCTGACAAGATTTTGAGTTTAGTTTTTTTTTTAAATTGTATTAATAAGATTAAAAGCCAATTGGTAGAGAAATAGATGAAAAAAGTAAAGAAAAATAATACAAAGAGAGGAAAAAAACAAAGATTGAAAATAACAAAGAAAAAGAATACGTTTTATTTTCCATTTTTCTCTACAACACCTATCATATTTTAACAAATATTATACTTTTAGTTTTAATATCTCCAAAATTTACTTTTCCATACTGCTCCCTTTCTATTGATTTTTCCCAAATTTATCTTTTTAAAAATCAAAATCACAAATCATCAGTTCATTTTTCCTCATCTCACACAGAAAGTCAATAAGGGGTATCCACTTAACGATAAAAGTAGACAATGTTTTGTCAGAGCTGTAAGTTTAGCCATCTCTGCTAACACCGTCATTTTTACAATCCAGTCCTTGATTGAAGGCAATACTGTACTTTTCCATATTTGCACATATAAAAGCCTAGCTGCCGTGGTCATATATTTTCCAACTGTTTATCCATTAGTCTCAACAAAACAGCTTCTGGTTTACATTGTATATTGATCTTCAACATTTTTGTATTATCATATGAATTTATGACCAAAATTTTTCTGCTTTAGGGCAAGTCCACCAAAGATGATAAAATGTTCCTTCATGTTGCTCACATTTTGAATTCAGTTAGTAGTTGAGAGCTGAGGGTGTGAGAGAGTCTTACAAGGAGGCCAGACAAATACCTTTCTGAAGTGAAGGAAAAGATATCAGTTGCCCTAACTGTAACACCTTTGTTTTGAGGAATAATTCTAGTAAAGAAATTCCAAGTGTCAAAGCTAGCACAAGGTGAAACCTGTTTACATAGCCAAGATAAAACTGGGTATGTGTTTTTGGAAGAGTGAATGGATAGTAAGTGGAGACTCCCTAAGTGGATAAGGTTATGTCTCGGGTGAAGAGGAATAATTCCTGTCCAGTGTCTAAAAGGGGTTTGACTCTAAGGAGGACCCCAGGTCTGTTGTAAGGGGAGAACTGTGTCGAACTAACATCTGGAAACCTAAGTTTTAAAAGGGAACTCTGTGCAGAAACGTTGTTAATGAAACCAAAGTATTAAACCAAACACCTCTCATTAATAAGAACATAGAAACTAAGCTTAAAGGAAACCATTTTGCCTGAAACTTAGAGTCTTTCTACACAAGACATCTTACACAGGGACACTCAAGTGTAGGGAGAGGCAATGATAGTAGGGAAGCATAATTTTAAAAGACAGAACCGAAAGCTCTGTCAATTTCACTTTTCTAATCATAGGGTCACCATAGGTTGGAAGCGACTTGATGGCATATAACACATACACAGTAGGGTAGTTTTAAAAGACAGAGCCAGCAGAAATCGCCTCCCCAAAGGCTCTGTCAATGAAATTATCAAACTCTCTGAGGAACGATCTCCACCTGCTCTGTTGTTTTAAACTACCCTCCTGTAGAGAGGTGAAATTGACAGACCCTTTGGCTCTGTCTTTTTAAACTACACTTCCCTGATAACATTGTGTCTCCCTACACTTGAGCATCCCCGTGTAAGTTGTCTTGTGTAGAGAGAGACTCTGAAAGAGTGTTCTGTTCTACCAGCAAGTTTTACCTCAGCACTTTCATTATCTGACTGCCCTTAGTCCATCCCTGCCTGTACAATAAAGTTTCTGGGTTTTTTGAACATTATTCAGTCGCCAGTGCCATTTTATACACAGAAGAAGAGGGCTCCTGCTTTCCCTCCGTCAATCTTCTGGGTTGGGCTTAAAAGCCAAAAATATAACTGTTTATCAGAGTGGGACACAGAAAGAACTTTAAACCCACAACTAGAGACACACTACTTGAGGCAGCTCAGCCAAAGCAAGCAAACTTAGATTTTGGTGAGAAAATCTGCTTCAGAGTGGGGGGAGTGAAGGGGGGGAATCATCATAACCTGATTAAAATCGTATCTCCTTTCTCCTCATTGCTTTGTATTGTGTACAAAGCTCTCCTTCACTGGCAGTTTTCAAGAAGAGGCTGGATGAATATTTGTCAGGGATGCTTTAGACTCATCCTGCATTGGGCAGGGGGTTGAACAAGAAGGTCTATATAGCCCCTTCGAACTCTGTGATTCTATGATTCTGTGTATTTACAGTTGTCCCTCTGGACATACACCAGTAGAACAATAATCTGCACAGTGCATATGGACAGTATAAATTGAAGAGTCTTATTAATTGTTCTGAAACTGATTTAAATATCCATATGAATTGCAACCTTTATATCTGCATTTAATATTTTGAATTGCATTTTTGGACTCCTCCAACACATATAAACAATAATGAAATGAAAAAATATCATTCAGCTTGGAGATTTTCCCATTTTTGAGAAAGTCAAAATTGAAAGTACACAGAGTCTGAACATTTCATGGTCAATTTTATATTTTGAGTTGGTATATTAAAAGTAGTTCTCTTTGTATTTTTGTGAAATATTGAACTTTAACATTTATGGTTACAATTTCTAACTTGTTTCACTGTGTCTATTTTAACCTTGTTATACCCTTACATTTGGCATCATCACATTTCCATTTGCTGTGGGAAAATGTAATTGTTTTGCTTTTCCACTTATTGGTGTAGTGGTTAAGAGCACGGGACTCTAATCTGGAGAGCCGGGTTTGATTCCCCACTCCTCCACAAAGCCAGCTGGGTGACCTTGGGCGAGTCACAGTTCTCTTGAGCTCTCTTAGCCCCACCCACCTCACAGGGTGATTGTTGTGGGGTAATAATAACACTTTGTAAACCGCTCTGAGTGGGCATTAAGTTGTCCTGAAGGGCGGTATATAAATCTAATGTTATTATTATTATTATTATTCATTGCTCAGATGATTCAGCTATGTATTAGTCCATTGAGCACGGATAACAACTCAGCGTATCTTGGTATTTTCTGTCTTGCATGTATTACCTTAGGACATATACATCTGGCAATCACACACATTTGTTTAATTGACTCTGACTTTTAATAAACTTTTTACCCATGGATTTGATAAGAAGTTCATGAATACATTTACATATATTTTTGTCAAATTATTTGACACTCTTCTTATCAAGAAAAATCAAAGCAATACACAGCCATTTTTAACAGCATGATCAGCTTGCAGAGCTATGCTTGTGGCTAATTAATCCCAGTTGGTTTTACATTCATCTGAATTCAATAGGACAGAAATAATAAGAGCAAAAAAACATCCCTTACATATCTGCTACTGAGACTGAGCTGAGGTGGTTATTATATTAATTATCAAAGGATCTGTTTGGCTCTTCATCATGGTAATCATTTGAAATGCGTGTCTTTATCTCTAATTGTACTTCCAAATGACATTGTAATTGCTTGTTCACTTCCAGATTTTCTGTTCTGGAAGTTGTTCCGAGACCGGGTTTTCACAATCGGTTCCTCCTCCAGGCTGAAACTAGGTGGATCATTAGGCTTCGGTCCATGATCCCACATGGCCTTAATAATCATTTGGAACTCTCCTCTTTTTTTATGATCCTCCCTCCCCGCTCTTCCCTGGGTGGTTAGCCCTTTTCCAGCCCTTTTCCTCCCTTCTCCTCCCCTCCCCCTCCCCTTTCTCCTCCTCCCCCCCCCCTTTTTCCTCCCCTTCCTCTGGTTAGTGGTTGTAACCAACACTACTGAATAATATCTTGTATATAAAACTGTTACTTACCTTGTGTAAATTTACTTGCTGTGCTGTGTCTTTAAAAAGAATGCGTGTATGTTATTATGGTCCCACCCTGATATATTTAAGCGTTTGTATTGCCCCACCCCCTATACTCCGCATATGTTGGATAAATTCCTGGGAGTTTAAAACTGTGATTTATGATGTAAGTACTACTTGAATGTCTTCTTGTTATAGTTTTTTTCTCATATAGCGATGCATATTATTGCTTTTGTGTTACTCCTTAGATATTATGGCCTGATGAAAGACGTTATTAGGTCTGAAACGAGAAAAAGAGAACAATCTGGCCGGCTTACGCTCGTTGCCTCAGCTCTCCGTTCCCGCTTACCTTACAGCGGCTCCTACAAGCGTTGGATTGAGACGGCTTGTTGTGTTTGGCCTCAGGGCTTAATTAATTTGCTCCCGCTCATGTCACAGCGGCTTTTGTCTCGGCTCTCCGTTCCCGCTTACCTTACAGCGGCTCTTACAAGCGTTGGATTGAGACGGCTTGTTGTGTTTGGCTTCAGTGCTTAATTAATTCGTTCCCGCTCATCTCACAGCGGCTTTTTTTCAAGCGTCGGACCGGGACGTCTTGCTGTTTTCTGCCTCAAGTTGCTTTTATTGGCTTACCTTCAGCGGCTTCTACACTCTTTGGATCGGGACAACTTGTTGGACCACGGCAGTTACACACGTCTGCTGGGGCCACCGCCCCCTTTTTTCATGTAACTGGGGACTATATCAGCTATAGCTATTATTGGCAATAATATTGTATATTTACTGTTTTCTGGATTTAATGTTCCTTGTATTTTTGTATTACACACTAAACTTACAGGAAGTGGTTAAATTGCCTTGAATATTTTCCGCCTGGGGTGAGCTTTCTTTTGGTGTGTTGCGTGTTCACTGTTGGGAGCATGTTTGTCTGTGGATGCAGGCTCTTTGAGAAATGGCAATTACTATCACATGGCCCCGATCATCAAGTTCAAGACATGATCAATAAATATTTATATCCATTGATCCAGTTCAAATAACTCCACAACTCTGTGCTCTCACTATTTTAGCTGGATAGTAATAGGATGTCAATTAAATTTAGGGATGTCAGTCCCTTGGTGGGGGAGGAGAATCCCCTGCCCGACCTTTCACCCTCCAACCCCTCACCAGGCCAATGGAGGAAAGAAGTGGGAAGGAAGGCAGGGAGCCACTACAGCATGCAGCGAAATGGTGCACATGCATACTCTAGAGTAGACATGGGCACGAATGGGAAAAATGAAAAAGCTGTTCGTTGTTTGTTGCCGACGACGAACATGAACAGACGAACAGTAACGAACATGTCCCGCTAACGAACATATTTGGTGTTTGTTGTTCATGGGAGCCAGAACACTCCCCGTTGGACTTAGAGAGCCCATATTCACAGGGAGTATTTGACGCAAAGCTTTCTGGCAGTGTACTGGCTGGCAATAGAAACAGGCTTGAAGCAGTAGAGACCACACCAAGTAAAGTGAACTACTTACAGGTTTATTCACAGAGATATATACATATGTACAGTACAATAGCCTATACACTTCAGAGTGGCAAAGTGCTTCGCCAGACTCTGATACCTATGCAGGCACATAATACACAGTACTAGTCATACATTTATACATACTCACATCCAATCAGTATGTACCTGTGCACTCAGCACTTTCGGCTGATACAACCTTGCAACCTTGGATGCTCACATGACTCAACTGTCACTTAGATCAGTATGATCAGACCATGCTGGATCTTGCCAGAGTTACTTTCACACTCTGACAGTATTCAGCAGGCTCTCCTCCAGCTATCACCCAAGTTTGGTCAAGATTGCAATACAGATCTTGGAGCTATACACTCCCAAATCCGACACCCCCAGGAAACTCCCATTTGACACAACTGGAGCCACCAGTTGACTTTGGCCCCTTGTACAAGCGGTGGACTCGAAGGCAGACCATCTCCCCTCTGGGGGGGGGGTTTGGCCACTTGCCAGCAGTACTCTCCATGTGCCTGCCCGCCAGGCTGCCCAGAGGCTACGTTCCACCAAGGTATAACAGTGGGATATGTTGGCGGCTGCCGGGCCTGGCGGGCTGGGGGAGGCGGTGGCAGGCTGCCTCCCCTATAGGGGGTGGGGGGTGTGGCCACTCACCAGCAGCACCCCCCATGTGCCCACCCGCCAGGCCTCCCAGAGGCTACTTTCCGCCAAGTCCAGAAGGTGGGTCAGGTCAGCAGCCACCGAGCCTGGTGGGCTGGGGGAGGCAGTGGTGGGCCACCTCCCCTCTAGGGGGTGGGGGGGTTGGCCGCTTGCTGGAGGCACCCCCCATGTGCCTGCCTGCCAGGCCTCCCAGAGGCTACTTTCCGCCAAGGTATAATGGTGGGTGATGTTGGTGGCTGCCAGGCCTGGTGGGCTGGGGGAAGCGGTGGCAGGCCGCCTCCCCTCTAGGAGGCGAGGGGTGTGACCACTCACTGGCAGCACCCCCCCATGTGCCTGTCCACCAGGCCTCTCACAGGTGGAGCAGAGGCTGTTGCTGGCCAAACACACAGGCTGGACATGGAGCATTGGATGTTTAGGTATATGGGATAGACAGGTTTCTTAATAGTCAGGTGCATAGCTGTATGGGATTGGTGTATAGGATAGAGGGATGAATGGATACATTGAATACCTGTATTGGATTAACAGGAAAGACAGATACCACGTACGGGCACATTGGGGAGACATGTGGATTGCATAAATATCTGCGTTATCCCATCATTAGAAAGTTGGAAAGAAAGAACCAAGGGTGGGAGGTGGGGCCTGCCCCTAACATGCAGAAGCGGAGGCTCGTGTGCTGGCCATGGAGGTGGTGGAGGATGCCTCCCCCCCCCGTTGTGGGGGAGGCATTGGTTCCCCTAGGAAAGGGGATTGTGGGCAGACAGGTAGGTGCCCACGTGGGGAGCTGTGGGCTGCTGCTCGCATCACCCATTGGCCTGCTGTCATGGATGTAGCAGCCTATTCAGCGCACCCTACAGAAGACGGCAGTTCCACAGAATCTGCACCACTCAGAGACAGCTTACCTGTGCAGGCCTGGCAGCAGCCATGGAACCAGAGGGAGGGGGTAGAGCCCTAGCCTAGCATGCCCAGAAACCTGACCAGATCAGGCACTAATAATGAGTGTGAGTCCTCAGCCGAGATGCCCACTGAGCTTGGCCCCAGGGTCTGGCAGCAGTCCTGGAACCAGACAGAGGAGCTAGAACCCTATCCCAGCACTCCCAGATACCTGACCAGATCAGGCACTGATGATGATGATGATGATGATGATGATGATGATGATGATGATGATGATCAGTGTGAGCCCTCAGCTGAGGTACCCACTGAGCTTGGCCCCAGGGCCTTGCAGCAGCCTTGGAACAAGAGGGGATAGATCCCACCCACCACACAGAAAAAATCTCAGCTCCAATGCACTCTCCCTGTCTCTCTCCCAAAAGGCTAGCAACAGCTCTGTCCCACTCCACTGCCTGCTGAAACTGAAAAGTGAGAGCTTGGAGCACACTTCCTTTTATAACCAGAGGCCTCATAGAGAAAAGCAGGAGGTCTGTGGTTGGCAGTCAGAACTGCCTAACAGGGTTTGCAGGGATGATATTGGAGTGCCCATGGCTATAGAATACCACCCCTCCCCCTCCCTCCCCCCTGGTCTCTGGTCCCATGTAACCAATTGTAACCAATTTGGAGCTCCATACTTGGAAGGAAGACCTGCCCATCAAGCAAAGTTGGGCTTAGATTGGGATTTCCAGGGCGACAGAAGGAGTGCAGACAGAGTTCAGGCAGTCCCTGCCTCCGTTGCCAAGGGAATTGATTGAAGGTGCCTTACTGTCTGGCTTCACAAACAGTAGACGAATGCAACGAACAAGGCTTGGGACGACCACTTGTTCATTTAGAATGGAGTCTCACGCACAGCTTGTTTGCGAAACGCCAAACGGAGTGTTTGTGGCTTTTTTGCGTTCGTAATGCTGTTCGTGCCCATGTCTACTCTAGAAGTCCTGATGATGCACTTCTGGTGGAAAATTAAAAACAGTGTGGTCTCAGGGGGCCAAATCACCACCAAATATTGGAAAAATGCTGTTTGGGGTCAATTTTGCCCCCACTGAGACCCTGTCACTTCCATTTTTCAACAAGAAGTGACATTTTCAGGGCCTCTGGAGCACGCTCACACTATTTTGCCATGTGAAGAACATGCATCAGCCCCCCCCCCCCCCCCCCAGCTGCCAGCAGCCTCCGTCCCCTGCTCATAACATCATGTTTTAAAGATAAACAGCACAGTGGATACCATGCTGGTATTATCCGGCTCTAGCAAAATGTTATACAGGTGTAATGGCAATCCTGGGAGAAATTTGCCTTAATTGCGGCCAGAACTAAGTACCATTGGTGGTGCATCCTAGAAGAAGCATGACCTAGGGAGAAAGTTTACACAAAAGTAAGTCCTGTGTTATTTAATGAGGCTTACGTCTACGAAAATGTCTTCAGGATTGCCATCCTAGTAACCTAAGCTCTCTCAGTCCTCAGTCCTACCACAGCTATGGTGTAACATTAAGCTAGGAAAAGAGGTGCTATAAGCAAAATTAATACCATTGAATGCAGTGAAAAGACAAAAACCATTGTCATCGAACCCTCACAACCTTCTGTTCCACTTATGCAGCCCTTATCATCAATAGTGGTACATGCGCATCTGCCAGGGTGCTCATAGTTCAGATGACAGAACATGCAGCATCAGGTTGTATCACTCTGTTCTCAAGTCATGCATTCTGCTCCACACGAAGAATATGGTGAAAAGAACTCTGCTGAAAAGTTTTTTGTGGCAAAACAGGAAATTTTGTACAAACTATCAAATCTAATGATAAACAGGGAAAAAATCATATTGATTATACTTCTGAATGTTGCTGGGCACCAAACAACTTCTCCGATTTGTCATTCTTCCTTACCGCACCAGGGTTAGCATCAGGAATATTGATGGAGATCTTACCATGCTATGCATGGAACATAGATTTTTCCAATGTTTCTTCCTCTCTGTTCCGGCATCCCCTCCAACCCCTGGATCATTCCGAGTTGTGGACCTCATGTGGAGAAATAGAGTGGAAGGAAAAAGGGGTGAAATTGCTCCTCCTTCCTCTTCCACAAGTGCAGTTTTCTGGAGGAAATTTGCTGTTGAAGATGCGATAAAAATAGCTCAGTCAACAATTTAGTGAGGGAAAAACATTTGCTTTGCAAACAGTTTTGTGTAGTGGTTAACAGCACAGGACTCTAACCTGGAGAACCGAGTTCAATTCCCCACTCTTCCAGTTAAAGACAGCTGGGTGATCTTGGGTCAGTCACAGCTCTAGGAGCTCTCTTAGGCCCACCCACCTCACAGGGTGTTTGTTGTTGTGTAACTTGGTTAGACTACTGCAACACTTTTCATATGGGCCTGTCCTCAAAGTCAATCTGGATACTGCAATTGATACAATACTTTAGTTATTTTAAAACAAGTTTGTTATCTATATGTTTCTGGAATCAATATAAGGTTTGGAGCATTACATTCATTCACAATGCAGAATCCACACTCTTAAAGCATCACTACTTCCAGTATGAACCTGCACAATAAAATTAAATCCTTTCAGAATTTTCTCTTGGTTGTTCTCATATTTAAGTTGATTAGACTGCCCTCAGCCAATTTGCTAGTGTTTCCAGCTGTATCATCATCTCTCTATAATAGTTTCCCAGAGGAAATTAGGGGGGCTTTCATTTCAGCACATTTTTAGTACTAAAGGTGTTTCTTCTTTGTGTGTGTGTGTGTGGTTCCCTCAAGTCATAGCTGACTTATGGTGATCCCTGATGGGATTTTCATGGCAAGAGACTAACAGAAGTGGTTTGCCATTGCCTGCCTTGGCAACCCTGGTCTTTGTTGGAGGTCTCCCATCCAATTACTAACCTTGACCGACCCTGCTTAGCTTCTGAAATCTGATGAGATCATGCTCACTTGGACTATCCAGGTCAAAGCAAAACTGTTCTTCGGTTAATACACAAATTTCTGTGTGGTAGCTATAAATATGTTCCTATTTCAATACTCTCCTCCACTTAGCATCCATTGGTAGATTGGAGGACTTTTATTTTGTCTAGAATTTTCCTTCCTCTCCATAAGATAGAGGAATAGGGTATCAAATGAGTATCAATACCCAAATCAAGCCTTTAGAACAGGTCAATATTTGACTTTAAATAAATATATGTGACAGTGTTTTCTTGATCACAAACACCCTGCTCAAAACTGTTTATATTATCCCAAATCAGGCTTGGCTGATGCAGCCTCATCTCACAGGATTTTTAAAATCCCCATTTATCTATATGATTCATTCCATGCTTGTTTAGGAATACATGCTCATCACATGATCACTGTCACACACTGAGTAATAAGTTGCATGAATGGGCCATCACAGATGCAATCTTTATTCTCTCTCATATCACCTAAACACAGTGGGTTAAAGCCTACCAATTTTTTGCTGGGGCAAGAGGGACTTGCCTGACTCCTCTCCTTATCCAGATTTCTCCTGTACTGCTTTTTTCACATGCTGGTTCATTCATCTCCAGATGAGCCCTCTGAGGTATCATAAGGGGCAAATAGAGAAAAGGACTAAGCCAGTCCCACCAGCAGGAAGCTGGTAGGACTCAGTCATGTGTTTGTCAATGGACACATATTCAGCTCCCAGTAACCAAATGGAGGGTCATCAAGGCTACATAAAGATACAGCTGCAAACAGGAGTGGGTTGTGAGTTTTTCTGCAGAAGAGCAAGCTCCACTTGCCCTTGCTTCCAGTACTGAAATGTATAGACCTCAGACTTATGCTAATCACCTCTTTTTCTTCCTTGATTTTCAGGACTGCTTTGGGTTTTTGTTTTAATCCTTAACTGACTTGAATATTTATCTGAGCAAAATATTTGATGCTATGTTTTTGTTTTTATTAGCTTTTGAACACATTTTTTTTTAAAAAAAACAACAGCAACTCTTCCAAGAAAGTAAGGAGGTCACTTCAGAATGGCTATGAGAGCCGGCCACTCACTGCTATCAACAGCCCTACTCCGAGAAGTGGGGAGGTGGCCTTGTAATTTATACGGGGTCCAACCAATTGGTGGTGTAAAAATGCAGCTGCTGCTGCAGATCAGAAGAAAGGATTTCCCCTGAGCTCAGTCTGAGGCAGAAGATTATACGTGTGCTTAAAATCTGTACTTCCATGGTGGAATCACTGCTAAAATTATGTATGTCAACACATTTCTCAAGTGTGCAGAAATCAAGTGATGTGCATGCAGGGCTTTTTTTTCAGCTGGAACCTGGTGGAACAGAGTTCCAGCACCTCTTGAAAATGGTCACATGGCTGGTGGCCCCGCCCCCTGCTCTCCAGACACAGAGGAGTTTAGATTGCTTTCCGCACCACTGGAACGGCGCAGAAGGCATTCTAAACTCCTCTCTGTCTGGAGAGCAGGGGGTGGGGCCACCAGCCATGCAACCATTTTCACCAAGGGAGATTTGAACTTTAAAAAAACTTCCCCCTTGTTCCAGCTGACCCAAAGTGACATCATTGTGTGTTCCTGGGAGCATGCACATACTTTGCGCATGCGCATATGGTACCAAGGGCACTACCTCCTGCCAAGAGTTGCCCCCTGTGCTGGCAACCCACTGAGTTCCACCACTTCTTTTCCCAGAAAAAAACCCTGGGGCAGATAACTCCTACTCAGGACTGTTTTGGTGCCATCTCCAGTGCAATCCCAAACCCAGTTGTGTTCCCACAGACTTGTAAAATGACATTTGCTGTAGCTGCTGTGTGGATGTGGGGAAACCGTCCTGGATGTGTTAAAAAAAAAGCACTGTGTGCAAGGATGCCTGAATTGGACCTCTGAACCCAGTTGCATGAATCATTGTTGGAATCCTTTTTGTAGTCATGTTATGGAGACAAAAATGTTATGTTGGAACTGGCTGTTAGGATACATAACTGTCACCAGAAAAGAGGACATAGAATGATATCTTCTTAGCTGCAATTCTAAACAATTGTAGTAGGGAGCAATTTTAAAGCTTCAGCATTGTGCTGCTAATATTTTTCCTAGAATGCATTGGGGAAAAAATATTGAATGGAGGAGGGAGGGGGATACAAAACCCATACAGCTACACAGCCACACTATGAATGAAAATGTCATGGTGTGCTTAGGGTAACCAGTTGTTTGCATCTTTGTCATAACTTGATTATGCAGCTGTCCCTGTTGATATATTCAGTTTCTTATCCACAGTTGTTTATCATGTTGCTTTTAGAAATTCCTTTCCTTACCATCCTGATTTCTGACTGCTCTTATACCTATTTTTTTCATGAAAATGAACATCAGAATCTAATCAGGATAAGAGACTTTATGTAAACTAGGTAGTCAAATAGAATCTTTGAAGGAACATTAATAAATCCAAGGAGCAGAAAATGTCAAAGGTGTGTTTGTGTGTGTGTGTGGGGGGGGGGGGTGTCTGTTCATCTCTAGTAACTTGCTATATAAAGCTCTTTCCTTTGCAAGCTGCTGTGAATCATGATTAGATGAAACAAGTAAACTCTGTAAGAGCCAAAGTGAGCCAAGTACTGGTGTGAGGCATCCCAGTTTCCCTACAGGTTTATAATGTCCATCCTTTCCCAACACTAATCCTTCCAGAAATATGTGCAAGAGTGAAGAAGGAAAGGGGGGGGGAGGTAATTTGGGAAGTGGATACTTTGAACAGACCTTTGAAAAAAGAAAATGTAATCTCTTCCTCTCAGAGCTGTCAGTTTGTTTTAACTGGCTCTGCTCCTTTACCTTTAACGGTACCCTGACACTCAGAGCTGCTAGATTAAAGCAGGGTGTCTTAGAAGATTCTAGCTGCTTTGCAAATTTAAGCCTCAAAACTGTGCATACTTAGCTGAAAATAAGCATCATCGAGCTCAGTGGCTTTTACTTCAGAGTAAAGGATTAGGCAGTAAGATAAACTTGCCTAAACCTTAGGTAAGATTGATGGTCTTGCAAACATGTTCTTTGCAAGATCATAGCTCTTCGCCAGAAAGCTGAGCCAGAGATGCCCAAATTAAACTTTATGGGGTACAATAACTTTCTACCAAGAACATTATGCAACTTGTCCATTACACTAGGATTTCTTTTTCTAATTGTCTAGCTGTCTAAACATATCAGCTAAATACAAGTTTGCAAACAAGCTTTTTAAACATCTGAGATCAACTCTGATATGACATTCATTTTTTAAAACGGGAAAGTTTTTTTTAAAGATAAATCACCAACAAACAGTATATGATAAAGAGTTTAGGAGTCTGTTGAGGGCAGTAAGGGAAGCAGAAGTGATGGCAGGGGAACAAAGAAGGGTTTTGTCAAGGCATCACTGAACAAGTTTGCAAGGATATAGTGTAGATTAAACACTTAATTTAATTTAATTTAATTTAATTATTTAATTTAATTTAATTTAATTTAATTTAATTTAATTTAATTTAATTTAATTTATATTCCGCCCTCCCTGCTTTCGCAGGCTCAGGGCGGATAACAAATACAAACATGTTTAAAAACATTTAAAAACATTAAATAATACATTTTAAAACATTTAAAAACATTAAATATAACAATTCATGCTGCCCAGTGGTTCATACATGCCTCTGTGTTTGCATAGGGGTGATGGTTTAACCCCCCCTTCACGGGGGGGGGCGGGCACTGCCCGGCGTTAGCCATATGCCTGGCGGAATAGCTCTGTCTTACAGGCCTGGCGAAATGCAAGCAAATCTTGCCGGGCCCTTGTCTCGCAAGACAGAGCATTCCACCAGGTCGGGGCCAGGACTGAAAAGGCCCTGGCCCTGGTCGACGCCAGGCGGGCCTCCCTAGGGCCAGGGACACTTAAAAGATGTTTTCCGCCAGAGCGGAGAGTCCTCCGGGGCTCATATGGTGAGAGACGGTCCCTCAGATACGTCGGTCCCAGTCCGCGTAGGGCTTTGTAGGTTAACACCAAAACCTTGAACCTGATTCGGTACTCCACTGGCAGCCAATGCAGCTGGCGTAGCACCGGTGTAATATGCTCCCACACCGGTGCTCCAGCAATGACCCGCGCTGCTGCATTCTGTACCAGCTGTAACCGCCGGATCAGGCCCATGGGAAGCCCAGCGTAGAGCGTGTTACAGTAATCCAACCTAGAGGTGACCATTGCTTGGACCACTGTAGTCATGTCACGGGGAGACAAATAAGGGGCAAGCTGCCTGGCCTGCCGAAGATAATAAAAGGAAGACCTGGCAACTGCAGTGATCTGGTCCTCCATCTTCAAGGAGGAATCCAGAATCACCCCCAGGCTCCTAACCCTCGGGGCCAGTGTAAGTGCTGCCCCATCAATTGTAGGAAGCTGGGGTCCCAAAGCCATCTCCCCACGACCCACATACAGGACCTCCGTCTTCGTGGGATTCAATTTCAGCCGACTTTGTCTCAACCAACCAGCCACAGCCTCAAAAGCACGCTCCAGGGCATCAGGGGCCGATCCAGGCTGCCCGTCCAACAACAGATAAAGCTGGGTGTCATCCGCGTATTGGTGACATCCAAACCCGAAACTCCGCACCAGCTGGGTGAGGGGGCGCATATAGATATTAAATAATAATGGAGAGAGTATCGCTCCCTGTGGCACACCACAAACCAGTGGCCTACGAGATGACACCCTCTCCCCGAGCGCCACCCTCTGTCCCCGATCGTGGAGAAAGGAGACCAGCCACTGCAGTGCTGTCCCCTGAATCCCCACATCGGCAAGGCGGTGGGTCAAAAGCTCATGATCGACCGTATCAAACGCTGCTGACAGATCCAGCAAAATCAGCAGTGCTGATCCGCCCTGATCCAGATGTCTGCGGAGATCGTCTGTGAGGGCGACCAACAATGTCTCGACCCCATGTCCCGGGCGGAAACCAGACTGGAAGGGGTCTAGGGCTGAGGTCTCCTTCAGGAAATTCTGCAGTTGCTTCTCTGCCGCCCGCTCAATCACCTTCCCCCAAAACGGAAGGTTGGAAACTGGTCGGTAATTGAGCAGGTCAGCAGGATCTAATGATGATTTCTTCAGAAGAGGCCGTACCACAGCTTCCTTCAGCGCCTTGGGAAAAACCCCAGAGCTCAAGGACAGGTTTATAATCGCCTCCAAGGAATTCCGAAGCCCGTCAACACTGGCTTTCACCAGCCATGACGGGCACGGGTCCAAGGGGCACGTGGTAGGCCGTACCACCTGCAGAATCCTGTCCACCTCTTCCCCGAAAAGAGGGCTGAAATGATCTAATATGGGTCCCGAAGACGGCCAAGGGGCCTCTAGTTCATTTACTGTATCAACTGTGGCTGGTAAGTCGCGGCGGAGAAGCAAGATCTTATCAGTAAAAAAGCTCGCAAAAGCCTCACAGCTTATCTCCAAATTCAACTTTTGATGGTCTCCACCTGATTGGGAGACCAATGAACGGACCACATTAAATAATTTAGCTGGGCGAGAGCTAGCTGATGCGATGGAAGCTGCATAATACTCTTTCTTCACAGCTTTCACTACCATCTCATAGGACTTCAGATCTTAGATCTGGTTGGTCCATCTTAATTATTTACTTACACAGCCAGTTCAATGTATCTTTATATGTAGATACAATGTAGTTTGTATGGATTTAAGAACTGCTAAAACAATATTCTTGAAAAGCTTTTCTTCTGGTCTGCAGGTGTAAGATGAGCCACGACATTGGTCTCAATCCAGTCCCACTCATCTCCTAGAACAATACAACTGAGAATTTCCACTCCCTTTTCCAAAAATTGAGTATGTGCTTTCCAAATTCAGCACCCATGTCTAGATGCATCATGGAGTCAATAGTTCTTTACAATAGACATTAGAAAGGACCTAGCAGAACTGGAAATATTGGTGTCTTGCTGGCCTAATATATGGGTTCAGTGGGGTTAAATTATGAACCAAATTTGCAAGACAATTGTAAGTCAAGAAATTTCTTTAAGTCAAAACCTTTCAACAGTCAGAACAACACAACTAGATTTTTAAAACTGAACACATAGATGTAACAGAGAACAGAAACTTGCAGCAAATAGTTTTTTTGAATTCACATAAGCAGCAGGCTGTTTCTTGGTGACACTTTGGGTGAGTAAAGTCCAATTTCTGTTCCATCAAGTACCAGAGTCTTTTGATACAGACCACTTGATTAAAAAAACAAACTGGAACCCATGCTTCAGTCTTCAATTTAGAAATTACTGTCCTTATTCAAGGTGATACAAGCACCTAGAATGTTATGCCTAAATGGGTCATCTGGTGAAGGGCAGACAAATATTCAGCATGAGGCAGGCAATAAACTTGTGCAAGACCATAAGAAGAGCCCTGCTGGATCAGGCCAGTGGTCCATCTAGTCAAACATTCTGTCTCATGCAATGGCCAACCACCAGGTATAGAGGCCTTCCCTTGAGGCAGGGCCGGATCTAGGGTTGCCGGCACCCAGGGCAACCCAAGTCTGGCACCCTGGTGCTGATGATGTCACTTCTGTGATGTCATCACGCAGGGACAGAGCGTGCTGCCAGCGGAGCAGTGGCAGCACAGGTGGCTGGGAGGCTGCCAGTACTATTCACCTGCCCCGCTGAGGGGGCATCTGGCTTGCCACGCGCTCCCTGTCCTGCGGGGCAGGCGAATGGCACAGCGGCTGCTCAGCCCTCCGTGCCACTTGCCTGCCCCACTGAGGTTGCGGCCAGCTTGCCATGCGCTCCCTGTCCTGCAGGGCAGGCAAATGGTGCGGGTGGCTGCTCAGCCGCCCATGCTGCCGCTAGTGCGCTCCTGGCGGCTGGCAGCTGCACCCAACGCCCCCTCTTTGGCAGCGCTGGGGGCAGCCTACCCCCTGGCCCCCCATCAATCCGGCTCTGCCTTGAGGATACCTCTTGGAACTGGTATTCAGAAATTTACTGCCTCTGAATGTGGCTCTTCCCTTTAGTCAGGATGGCTAGTACTACTGATAGACCTATCCTCCATGAATCTGCTTTAACCCGCCTTTCAAGCCAGCAGTTCCTATGGCCATCCCTACATTCTCTGGCTGCAAATTCCAGATTTTAAACAAGAAACACAGCTCAAGTCCCCCTGGATTTGGCCAGGGGGGCTGAGCCCCCCTGGGCAGCCAGTGAACTACATGGGGGGGCTGAGGGGCTCCAGGCCTTTCGGATTTGACCGGGGGGGCAAGCAGTGATAAATGCACATGAGGGACTCAGTTATAATGGCAGATGAAGCACAGGATTATCCACCCTTTCTGTTGTATCATATTACAGTTTCCATGATTCTTTGGGGCATGGTTCCTGTTTTTTGCTCTTATGTATTTCTGTGTTTATTAAGAATTTATAATTTTAAAAAGGAGTTGCAATTTATATAAAGAATTTACAAATAAATGTTACAGAAGAATTAAGAGACTCTAACAGAAGATATAAGATTCTGAAAATCAGGCTCTTGGAAGGCAAGGTTTACACACTAGCAACAATATATGTGCCAAACAATGCAAGAGAAAAAAAATTATGAAAATGTTTTCCAATCCATTTTTGATTTTCAAGAAGATAATGATCTTTGGAAGCATGAATGAGGTAATGGATCTAAAAAAAAGATAAGTGGGGGGGGGGAAACCAAAGAAGGCAAACTTCCCAAAAATGTGTTTAATTATATGGAAATGTTACAATTAGAAGATGCTTGGAGGATCAAAAATCAGAATACTGGAGACTGTACTTTCTTTTCTGACAGACACCAAACACATTCAAGTATTGATATATGCTGAATATCATGTTAATTTCCCATGCAAGCAAAGTGATGCTCAAAATTCTAAAGCCGCGACCCCCGGGGGCCCCCGGCTTATATATATATATATATATATATATATATATATATATATATATATATATATAAAAATTACACACTCCCTTAAAATACCTATGGCTATGGCCCACACTAAGTAGCTTAGTCCTTAACCATGGCTGGCCGCACCCATTTTCAATGTAGCAATGTAGCAACAGTCAGATTGCAAGGCCTGTGTTGGAAACAACTACAACATAAGTGCTTGGCTTCAATTTACATTTGGAAAACAAAATAATGGCCCAGAGACTGGAAACACTCAGTCTATATTACAATCCCCCAAAAAGAGGATGTCAAAGAGTGCAGCAACTATTGGACTATCATGTTAATTTCCCATGCAAGCAAAGTGATGCTCAAAATTCTAAAGCCGCGACCCCCGGGGGGTGTCGGGGGGAGCGGCGCAGCCGCGACCCCCGGGGGCCCCCGGCCCGCCGGAGGCGGGGCGGGGGGTGTCGGGGGGAGCGGCGCAGCCGCGACCCCCGGGGGCCCCCGGCCCGCCGGAGGCGGGGCGGGGGGCGTCGGGGGGAGCGGCGCAGCCGCGACCCCCGGGGGCCCCCGGCCCGCCAGAGGCGGGGCGGGGGGCGTCGGGGGGAGCGGCGCAGCCGCGACCCCCGGGGGCCCCCGGCCCGCCAGAGGCGGGGCGGGGGGCGTCGGGGGGAGCGGCGCAGCCGCGACCCCCGGGGGCCCCCGGCCCGCCAGAGGCGGGGCGGGGGGCGTCGGGGGGAGCGGCGCAGCCGCGACCCCCGGGGGCCCCCGGCCCGCCAGAGGCGGGGCGGGGGGCGTCGGGGGGAGCGGCGCAGCCGCGACCCCCGGGGGCCCCCGGCCCGCCAGAGGCGGGGCGGGGGGCGTCGGGGGGAGCGGCGCAGCCGCGACCCCCGGGGGCCCCCGGCCCGCCAGAGGCGGGGCGGGGGGCGTCGGGGGGAGCGGCGCAGCCGCGACCCCCGGGGGCCCCCGGCCCGCCAGAGGCGGGGCGGGGGGCGTCGGGGGGAGCGGCGCAGCCGCGACCCCCGGGGGCCCCCGGCCCGCCAGAGGCGGGGCGGGGGGCGTCGGGGGGAGCGGCGCAGCCGCGACCCCCGGGGGCCCCCGGCCCGCCAGAGGCGGGGCGGGGGGGCGTCGGGGGGAGCGGCGCAGCCGCGACCCCCGGGGGCCCCCGGCCCGCCAGAGGCGGGGCGGGGGGCGTCGGGGGGAGCGGCGCAGCCGCGACCCCCGGGGGCCCCCGGCCCGCCAGAGGCGGGGCGGGGGGCGTCGGGGGGAGCGGCGCAGCCGCGACCCCCGGGGGCCCCCGGCCCGCCAGAGGCGGGGCGGGGGGCGTCGGGGGGAGCGGCGCAGCCGCGACCCCCGGGGGCCCCCGGCCCGCCAGAGGCGGGGCGGGGGGCGTCGGGGGGAGCGGCGCAGCCGCGACCCCCGGGGGCCCCCGGCCCGCCAGAGGCGGGGCGGGGGGCGTCGGGGGGAGCGGCGCAGCCGCGACCCCCGGGGGCCCCCGGCCCGCCAGAGGCGGGGCGGGGGGCGTCGGGGGGAGCGGCGCAGCCGCGACCCCCGGGGGCCCCCGGCCCGCCAGAGGCGGGGCGGGGGGCGTCGGGGGGAGCGGCGCAGCCGCGACCCCCGGGGGCCCCCGGCCCGCCAGAGGCGGGGCGGGGGGCGTCGGGGGGAGCGGCGCAGCCGCGACCCCCGGGGGCCCCCGGCCCGCCAGAGGCGGGGCGGGGGGCGTCGGGGGGAGCGGCGCAGCCGCGACCCCCGGGGGCCCCCGGCCCGCCAGAGGCGGGGCGGGGGGCGTCGGGGGGAGCGGCGCAGCCGCGACCCCCGGGGGCCCCCGGCCCGCCAGAGGCGGGGCGGGGGGCGTCGGGGGGAGCGGCGCAGCCGCGACCCCCGGGGGCCCCCGGCCCGCCAGAGGCGGGGCGGGGGGCGTCGGGGGGAGCGGCGCAGCCGCGACCCCCGGGGGCCCCCGGCCCGCCAGAGGCGGGGCGGGGGGCGTCGGGGGGAGCGGCGCAGCCGCGACCCCCGGGGGCCCCCGGCCCGCCAGAGGCGGGGCGGGGGGCGTCGGGGGGAGCGGCGCAGCCGCGACCCCCGGGGGCCCCCGGCCCGCCAGAGGCGGGGCGGGGGGCGTCGGGGGGAGCGGCGCAGCCGCGACCCCCGGGGGCCCCCGGCCCGCCAGAGGCGGGGCGGGGGGCGTCGGGGGGAGCGGCGCAGCCGCGACCCCCGGGGGCCCCCGGCCCGCCAGAGGCGGGGCGGGGGGCGTCGGGGGGAGCGGCGCAGCCGCGACCCCCGGGGGCCCCCGGCCCGCCAGAGGCGGGGCGGGGGGCGTCGGGGGGAGCGGCGCAGCCGCGACCCCCGGGGGCCCCCGGCCCGCCAGAGGCGGGGCGGGGGGCGTCGGGGGGAGCGGCGCAGCCGCGACCCCCGGGGGCCCCCGGCCCGCCAGAGGCGGGGCGGGGGGCGTCGGGGGGAGCGGCGCAGCCGCGACCCCCGGGGGCCCCCGGCCCGCCAGAGGCGGGGCGGGGGGCGTCGGGGGGAGCGGCGCAGCCGCGACCCCCGGGGGCCCCCGGCCCGCCAGAGGCGGGGCGGGGGGCGTCGGGGGGAGCGGCGCAGCCGCGACCCCCGGGGGCCCCCGGCCCGCCAGAGGCGGGGCGGGGGGCGTCGGGGGGAGCGGCGCAGCCGCGACCCCCGGGGGCCCCCGGCCCGCCAGAGGCGGGGCGGGGGGCGTCGGGGGGAGCGGCGCAGCCGCGACCCCCGGGGGCCCCCGGCCCGCCAGAGGCGGGGCGGGGGGCGTCGGGGGGAGCGGCGCAGCCGCGACCCCCGGGGGCCCCCGGCCCGCCAGAGGCGGGGCGGGGGGCGTCGGGGGGAGCGGCGCAGCCGCGACCCCCGGGGGCCCCCGGCCCGCCAGAGGCGGGGCGGGGGGCGTCGGGGGGAGCGGCGCAGCCGCGACCCCCGGGGGCCCCCGGCCCGCCAGAGGCGGGGCGGGGGGCGTCGGGGGGAGCGGCGCAGCCGCGACCCCCGGGGGCCCCCGGCCCGCCAGAGGCGGGGCGGGGGGCGTCGGGGGGAGCGGCGCAGCCGCGACCCCCGGGGGCCCCCGGCCCGCCAGAGGCGGGGCGGGGGGCGTCGGGGGGAGCGGCGCAGCCGCGACCCCCGGGGGCCCCCGGCCCGCCAGAGGCGGGGCGGGGGGCGTCGGGGGGAGCGGCGCAGCCGCGACCCCCGGGGGCCCCCGGCCCGCCAGAGGCGGGGCGGGGGGCGTCGGGGGGAGCGGCGCAGCCGCGACCCCCGGGGGCCCCCGGCCCGCCAGAGGCGGGGCGGGGGGCGTCGGGGGGAGCGGCGCAGCCGCGACCCCCGGGGGCCCCCGGCCCGCCAGAGGCGGGGCGGGGGGCGTCGGGGGGAGCGGCGCAGCCGCGACCCCCGGGGGCCCCCGGCCCGCCAGAGGCGGGGCGGGGGGCGTCGGGGGGAGCGGCGCAGCCGCGACCCCCGGGGGCCCGGCTGTCTTTGTCTTTGTCTTTGTCTTTGTCTTTGTCTTTGTCTTTGTCTTTGTCTTTGTCTTTGTCTTTGTCTTTGTCTTTGTCTTTGTCTTTGTCTTTGTCTTTGTCTTTGTCTTTGTCTTTGTCTTTGTCTTTGTCTTTGTCTTTGTCTTTGTCTTTGTCTTTGTCTTTGTCTTTGTCTTTGTCTTTGTCTTTGTCTTTGTCTTTGTCTTTGTCTTTGTCTTTGTCTTTGTCTTTGTCTTTGTCTTTGTCTTTGTCTTTGTCTTTGTCTTTGTCTTTGTCTTTGTCTTTGTCTTTGTCTTTGTCTTTGTCTTTGTCTTTGTCTTTGTCTTTGTCTTTGTCTTTGTCTTTGTCTTTGTCTTTGTCTTTGTCTTTGTCTTTGTCTTTGTCTTTGTCTTTGTCTTTGTCTTTGTCTTTGTCTTTGTCTTTGTCTTTGTCTTTGTCTTTGTCTTTGTCTTTGTCTTTGTCTTTGTCTTTGTCTTCGTCTTCGTCTTCGTCTTCGTCTTCGTCTTCGTCTTCGTCTTCGTCTTCGTCTTCGTCTTCGTCTTCGTCTTCGTCTTCGTCTTCGTCTTCGTCTTCGTCTTCGTCTTCGTCTTCGTCTTCGTCTTCGTCTTCGTCTTCGTCTTCGTCTTCGTCTTCGTCTTCGTCTTCGTCTTCGTCTTCGTCTTCGTCTTCGTCTTCGTCTTCGTCTTCGTCTTCGTCTTCGTCTTCGTCTTCGTCTTCGTCTTCGTCTTCGTCTTCGTCTTCGTCTTCGTCTTCGTCTTCGTCTTCGTCTTCGTCTTCGTCTTCGTCTTCGTCTTCGTCTTCGTCTTCGTCTTCGTCTTCGTCTTCGTCTTCGTCTTCGTCTTCGTCTTCGTCTTCGTCTTCGTCTTCGTCTTCGTCTTCGTCTTCGTCTTCGTCTTCGTCTTCGTCTTCGTCGGGGGATTTATTTTTGGCAACTTCTTCTACATGCAAAACTTAAACCTTTTGTGGTACAAAGTTGTAATGTTATAAAATGGTAAAAATTTCATAAAATTGTAATTTTTCTAACAATCCAACTCAAATAAGTGTATAGATAATTCAAACAGTATAGCTCCTATAATCATATTAGGCATAAATATTAAACATAACTTTTAAACATTAAGTAAAAAGTATTAAATACTCTGTAGAGATGGGTTGAAGGTTTTATCTTAAATCCTGAGCAGCTTGAAACCTTCAAGTGAGAACTGAAAACACGTTTCACTGTTTCAGATAAACCATACATCAGTACAAAATAAATGGGATGGATGTTTTTGTTCCACTCTCCCAACCAGGAGACAGACTCCTCCTAAGAGTTTAATGGCTTCTTTCTTTAACAAACGCTAGTCTTTTTCATTAAGTGAGGTATCAAAATATAAATGTTTACTTAAATAAAACAGAAAAATAGAACAGATGAACACAACAAGAATTGTTTCCTAACATTTCTTAATGAAATCTAACTCAGTCAGATTAACAATGAAATGCATTCAATTTACCGTAACACATATTACAAGGGTAACTTTCCTGCCTAGATCTTCATGAGATTTCTTTTGGCCAAAACCCTGATCTGCTATTTGGATTACCGTTTTTATATATTATCTTAGGCAGAAATCTAAGATCTTTTCATATGATAACATAGATAAATATCAAACCAATCATAATTTAATTCTTTTTTACTATTTCCAATCATGTGACATTCTACCTAGCCAAAAGTACCACTATGCCCAGCTGCAAGGTAAGAGAGATGGATAGTAAAAATGACAGGAAAAGTTACATGACCAGATCATCCTTGGTCTCTGCTAACAATTACAGAACATTTATCTGATACTGTTCACTATTTGTAATTGGCTGTCAAAGATAAAGAAGCACCAGTTATACACCATACTAGAAAAAGAACTACAGTGAAGTTCATACAGCGTTATTTAGAATGCACATGTTTTACTAAGTGTGTGTTCTAAACCATAATCAGCAGTCTACTGGTTTGAATCCCACTACTGACATGAGCTCAGTAGGTGGCCTTGGGTCAGCCACTCCTCTCAGCCCCAGCTCCATTGTGGGGATAAGAATAACACTAACTTGTTCACTGCTCTGGGTGAGGCACTAATATTTGTAGAAGAGTGGTATATAAGCACAGTTATTATTATTATTTATATTTCCATGACACCATCCCTTGACCTGTGAAATTAAGTATTTCGATAAATATGAAAGTGATACAAAATATAAATGCATTGCATAATGTGTGAGTGTACATATACAAACTTTAAAAATTGTATTGGATAATACCGCAAAGCATGATTACTGAGAAAGCTGCTTTCACTGCTTTCAGTGTGGAGAGCTGCTTGTAGATCAAAACAACCTGGCGAGCTGTCTTCATGCAGAGTGCACTTGATTCTCTTGGCTTTCAATTCTGCTTTCGTTCAGCATGGGTAAATCAATGTGTCAGCAGTAAACATTTGTATCACTCCTCTCTGAATGACCTTTTAAATTTTACTGCCTATCGTGTCAAAGCAATTAAAATTAACAATACAGTTAATAAGCTGCTAAGATCAATTAATGGCTCTTAGGCTTTATTTATTGATCTAGTGACATCTTCAAAACCCACTGGTAACAGACTATACATCTCTTCTATCCACAAGATATACACAAGGATTGATAACATATTCTTATCTTCTAAATTATATATTTAAATGACATATTCTTATCTCCTAAATTAATTAGTCAAACTCTTTACATCAAGGATTGGTGACAAGTTGTGGACAGACTATGCTTGGACAGGATGTACACTGAGAATAAATGACATCAAACAAATTGGAAACTAAATAAATCACTTTTATATAACAAATAAATTTCTTCTGAAGTCTCTTTAGAAATTAAACAATAGAAACAAATAAACTATCTGGCATTCCTCAAATCCACGTGTAGGATGCTATGGAAGTGGTACTTAGAGGGAAATTAATCTGCATTGCCTCCTGTCATGAAGAGCAAAAAGAAAACATTAGAAATGAAATGATATCTAGAATAAGAAAACTAGAAGATGAACACAAAAAAGGCCACCCAATCTATAAACTTGCTTGCATGAAAATTAGAGGAAAAAACCTCCTCCCATTCTATACAAGCTATTAAAGGCACCCAGGAAAAACTCAAACTAATTCTGTAAAATTAGCCGATGTATTTGCTGAATACTACCAAACCATTTGTACATCAGACAATCCTGACACTAATCATATGGTTACTCTGATGTAACCATACCGTCACAGCCCCAAGACCCTTGACCAAGGAATCCAAA
This sequence comes from Eublepharis macularius, assembly GCF_028583425.1. NCBI lineage: Eukaryota > Metazoa > Chordata > Lepidosauria > Squamata > Eublepharidae > Eublepharis > Eublepharis macularius. Next base: position 108,133,925 of record NC_072790.1, read on the forward strand.
GCAAGATCGGACTGGCCATCTGTAATGATTCCAAGTAAATGTGTGCATGTATCTTTAAATGCTTGATGAGATAGGTGAAGAGTGGGGGGTGAAGGAGATGGATGAGTGAGTGATATGATTGGTTGAGGACTGAGAGGGTGGGTGGCGTGAATGCAGTTTGAGACTGAGAGTAGAGAGAAAATTTTTAGTCAGAAGAGAGCAGGCTAGCTGTGTGCTGCCTGAATATGTTGAAGTGTTTATGAGAGAAATATAACCTGTGTGGAACCTTTTGTGAAAGGACACTCAGTCAGGGAAAGAGAGGCCAGCTGTGTGAATGAGAGTACATGAAGTAACTTTAAGAACCGAGAACTACGTTTATGAAACCGATACACTTCTTGACTAAATAAAAGTTTATTTTTGTTTTGTTATATCCCAGTGTAGCTGTCATTGCTATATCCCATTCCTATCTTCAGGGCCAAATAGAACCACGAAGGAGCCTGACGCTTAGGAACGTTACCATAGGGAAAATTTAAATAAAATATCTTGGAATAAAATATTCCTGGTGGCAGCAGACTACCCAGAGGGTTAAGGGATAGATTAAAAGAAAAATCTACCCTAGAGAAAGTAAAGGTCATAACACCATCCATCAGCAGGTAGAGCTGAGTGTCATCCGCATGCCGGTGACAACCTAGCCCAAAGCTGCGGGCTAACCGGGCAAGGGGGCACATATAGATGTTAAATAGCATCAGGGAAAGAATCGCCCCCTGAGGGATGCCACATACCAAAGAATGGTAAGCAGACATCTGTTCCCCGAGTGCCACCCTCTGTCCTAGATTGTGAAGGAAGGAGTTCAGCCATTGCCGGGCTGTTCCACGAATCCCCACATCAGCAAGGCAGTGGGTCAGAAGATTATGATTGACCATGTCAAATGCTGCTGTAAGATCTAAAAGTATCAGCAGTACCGACCCACTCCGGTCCAGGTGTTGCCGCAGATCATCTGTGAGGGCAACCAGAGCCGTCTCTGTACCATGGCCAGGCCTGAAGCTGGACTGGAATGGATCCAGGATAGAGGCATCACCCAGGTATACCTGCAGCTCTTCCGCTACCGCCCTCTCAATTACCTTACCCAGGAACGGAATATTCGAAACTGGGCGATAATTGGCTGGATCAGCAGGATCCAGTGATGGTTTCTTTAATAAGGACTGCACCACTGCCTCTTTCAGTGACTCTGGAAAAAAAAACAGAACTCAGAGAAAGATTAATGATGTCAGCTAATGGTGCCCAAATCCCATCACCACCACTTTTCACCAGCCATGATGGGCATGGGTCCAGTGGGCACGTGGTAGGTTTCACAGCATGCAGGACCCTGCCCACCTCCTCCTGGGAGAGTGGCCTGAATTGATCTAACATCAACCCTGAGGACAACCAAGGGGCCTCCAGTACACATACTGCATCAACTGTGGTGGACAGATCCCGGCGGAGTAACAAGATCTGATCCGCAAAATAGTCTCCAAAAGCCTTACATCTTATTACCGAATTTACATTTTTATTTGTCCCATGTGTGAGGGATGTTAAAGACCAAATCACTCTGGAAAGTTGTGCTGGGCGAGAACTAGTGGGCGCAGTGGAAGCTGCATAGTAGTCTCTCTTTGCAGCTTTCAGTGCCATCTCATAGGCCTTCATAAACGTCCTATAAGATGTTCTTGTCACTTCATCATGGAGTCGCTGCAACACCCGCTCTAGCCGTCTCAGCTCCCATTTGATTTGTCGTAGCTCATCAGTATATCAAGGAGCGACTCTAGTTCGGGGGCAGAGAGAGCGACGGGGAGTGATCTCATCAATAGCTTCAGAGAAACGGGCATTCTAGTCCTCTATCAGCTCATCCACTGAGCCACCAGGGGGCATCGGATCCTGCAGAGCGTTCTGCAATTCAATTGGATCCATTTGACTCCACGGGCAAGCATAAATCAGTTCGTTGTCCAAGCAGGAGGGGGTCATCGTGCCCAGACAAGCCCTCAGGATGAGGTGGTTGACTATGGCACAGCTATAGCTTCATCCAGATCCACCTGTATCCCGAACCCAAAGATCAAATACACTGTGTGTCCTGATCGATGTGTGGGCATTGATACAAACTGGGAGAGTCCTAATGCTGCCATGGAGGCAGCCATGTCCATGGCCTGTGAGGAGGTAGCATCATCAGCATGGACATTGATGTCCCCTAAGACCAGAAGCCTGGGGTATTCCATGTCAGGTTCTCAATATGTTTTAATCAAAGAGACTCCATTTTAATCTTGTCCTTGTATTAAGTGTTTCTTTTGCAGGTGAGAAGCCTCTCGATAGCAACTTACAGAGATGAGAGGAATGTTATGTCTACGTCTATCTGCCTTTTTGACACCCTTGAGAAACTTTCACTTTCTCACCCTCGGGCTGTTTGTTTTGAGAACTGTGGAAGAGGATGGGGCCTGTAGGGAACTGCTTATTCTGTACCTCAGCCTTTGCTCTTCACTCGTAACAATTTCCAAGTTCAGCCAAGATCTGTGTATCTTGGAATGTGTACTTCTAATGGTTGTTTATCTTCAGTAAAGCCTTTTGAAATCGATGGACTTTTGTCTCATTGCAAGGGGTAGGCTGAGTTGCAACTTTTAGTAAGCCACAGTCTGACATTTTGTTACGAATCACCTCTGTTCCAATGCCTTGGCTGGAGGAGACGGATACCAAGGCCGAGCCCGACAGGGACCCTTTATTTGATCCATATGTCTCCAGCATGGAAGGAGAGGAACCTACTCAACCCATTCCAGGGGGAGCGGAGTCTGGTCCTGCTACAGTGTATTCCCTCGAGCCTGACCAAGCTGGCACCCAGGACGTCTGGAGGGACTTGGGAGTTTGACCACGGGCGGTGGCGGAACCCCTGATATCGTTGCCTACACCAAGGCAGTGGGGCTCCAGGCCTAGAGAAATGAGGGAGAGGAGAGCAAGCACGATTTTCTCCAGGTCGCTTATTGACGTGAGATGGATGGTCAGTTCGTCAATGGAAGAAGGACCTAGCATTGTTTGAGAGCTTCCCAAACGCTCCCGAACACCCATCAAGGCGCGAACCAGCTACCAACCATAGTATATATGGAATAAAGAGTCTGAGCAGCTGGAAGAATGGGATCCCAGGAGTACCGAGACTACCCAGGACTCCGGATGCTCCAGAGATATCATTGCACCCGCTTTGGTCAACGGACTAGCACTGCCAGTAAAGGAACTAGAAATGCCAGTTATTTTCGAGCAAATGGACGGCCCCAATATGAACCCAGTTACCACTGAAACAAAACCTGTGATAACAGGTATGGGACAGCATTGGGAAATGAGATCATTTGTGATCAGCTCTACAGCCAAATACCCACTGATCTTGGGCAGTAGATGGTTGTGGGACCACAACCCAGACATCAATTGGCCGGTCGGGAGCATTACATTTCGGCAGAACGGTTGCAGAAATCATTGTTGGAACCAAAATTGGGGTACCGATCCTACCCAAATGGAAAAAGCCCTCCTAACCCAAGAGGAAATCAATCAAATACCTAAAGCGTACAGAGCCTATCTACAAGCTTTCACTGAAGAAGAAGCTAACAACTTACCTCCCCATAGGAGGACCGATTGTGCAGTGGAAAATCTCCCAGGAGCCACTCTACCTAAGGGCAGATACATCCAATGAGTCCTATAGAAAGAGTGGAAGTACGCAAATTTATTGACACTAATTTGGAAAGAGGATTTATCCGACCGGCTAACAGCCCTCATGCTGCACCAGTACTATTTGTGAAAAAAAAGGATGGGGGATTGAGACTATGTACTGATTTCAGAGGACTCAATGCAGTCTCCTCCACAAATGCTTACCCAATACCCCTCATCAGAGATTTACTCAACATCGTGGCCCAAGGTAAGATCTTTACAAAATTGGACTTAAAATATGCTTACTTCCACGTTCGTATAAGAGAGGGGGATGAGTGGAAAACTGCATTCAATACGCCCCTAGGGCAATATGAATATTTAGTCATGCCTTTTCGCCCGACTGGAGCCCCTTCGGTTTTCATGTCCATGATCAATGAAGTAGTACATGATTTCCTATATAAAGGAGTGGTCGTTTATCTAGATGATGTGTTAATCTATTCAGAAACAGAAGAAGAACATGTACAATTAGTACAACAAGTATTGACCACCCTCATGTGCAACAAGTTGCCTATCAAATTGTCCAAATGTGAATTTCACAAATCTGAACTCAGTTATCTAGGATATTGCATTTCTAAAAATGGACTTAAAATGGATCAAGGCAAAGTGAAAGCAGTACAATTTCTATCGAGAATTTATACAGAATTTTGCCCAGATAACTCTCCCTCTCAACGAATTACTAAAAACAAAAAACAAAGGGGAGCAAGCCAAAAAACCAACCTCCAAACTGTTGTGGACCTCACAATGCCAATTAGCTTTTAATCTGTTAGAACAGCAATTTATATCCGAACCAGTTTTGCAGCACCCTGATGAAAATCCCCCTTTTATTGTGCAAGTAGACGCCAGCGATACGGCGATAGGGGGAGTCCTCTTGCAAAAAGGGGACGACAATAGCCTTAAACCCTGTGCTTATCTCTCATGCAAATTTTCAGAATCTGAGAGAAATTGGAATGTCTGGGAAAAGGAAGCGGTTGCAGTTAAGGCAGCGCTCTCCTCATGGAGACATTGGTTGGAAGGGGCCCGTCATCCTTTTGAAGTTTGGACAGACCACAAAAATTTGGAAGCATTGTGCAGGAGATTAAATGCCAAACAGTTGCGATGCAGCAACAAAACACAATTTCCCGTGCAATAACAATGTCTCCCTATTTTATTTACATTAGTTGCATAATTTAACAGAAAACTATACCACATGTAACCAGTCCTAGGAAAAATTATTTTACAGGCGTCATATATGCTCCAAAGTCAATACATAAAGTGTCCAGTGCTTCAAGTGCTCTATTAATATTGCAACAGGTATTAAAGTGCAAATGCTTCCTAGCACCATGTACACACTAATTCTTTCATTCAAGCTCGCCTTGTATTCCAACTGGAATTGGGTATAGTCCAAGATTTAGTTCCAATAAACTGTGTAGTTCACAGATTACAAGTAGACCTTTGCGTGTATTCTTTAGGTGTACATTGATAATTCTGTGACATCAGTATTCTAACGGAAGGTCCAGATCACCATTGAATCCGTTTCCAAGCTCTTTCTCAAAGAACACAGTTGCTGGAAAAACATGCAATAACACATATTACACACCATCTAACAATAATTTACATTTACAATACAATAATAAATATTGTATATACAATCAATATCACATGTACTCACTCAAAGGTTCATGCAGCTACCACTCCATACTAGTAATCAATTTTCCAATTTTCACCATTTGCAATCCATTACCTCCTAATCATCTTATCTACAGCAGCCCATCCATGCCCAATTAGTACACTATATTACATATATTGAGTGAGTACATGTGATATTGATTGTATATGCACTGTAAAAATTTTTATTGGATTAGAAACATTCCATATCATTTACAATCACATTCCCTGAAATTTTCCAATTCTAACCCCCTCCCTCCCCCCCTTTTTATTGACTTCCAACAGTTTTCTAACCCCTCATTCTATTTTCCCTTTACTCATATCAACTTTGATACATTTGTTAAAATATACTTTCAAATTCTTCTAAGCTTATCTATCATAATTGTGCTATTTCTATGCTCTATCTTATTCTTTCTAGTCTCTTCAGTACGGGACAAACAATTTGCCCCTCATTATACATATCTTCTAATACTTCTATAAACATTGCATACATTCATGATAAATCAATCAATTTGACTTATATTCTATATGTTGCTCTTTACTTCATTTTACATATCCTTTCTATCTTAATTATCTTATTTCACCATTGTAAAGCTATCTAACAAAAATAGTCAATATATATCCATTTAACATAAGTCAGTCTACTAAATCCACATTCCGTATGCTAGTCTATATTCATACTCCCTTGTACAATTATTATTTGCTTTCAGAGAAAATATTTAATGTAATTTCTATCCTTATAGTTCTTATAGTAATAGCACTACTAGTACTCTATATAATAATTAAATATGATATTTGCTTAGAATTATTCTGTTAACTCTCCACCCCGGTATAGTCACTTCCCTCTTCTTATATTATATTTCAGTAATTTTCAAACTGCCAGTTCTCCTCCCACCTCCCATTTTTTCGCCAGATATTGTTTCAGCTTCTCCCAGTCCTTGTTAAACTGCCCTGGGTCAAGGTCTCTCAGTTTCCTTGTCATTTTATCCATCTCCGCCATGTACAGCAATTTGTAGGTCCAATCCTCGATAGTTGGCACTTCTTGTACTTTCCACTTCTGCGCATACAAAAGTCTAGCTGCTGCTGTCATGTAAAATAACAATGTCCTGTATTGTGCTGGAATGTCCTCCATTCCCAAGTTCAGTAGCAGGAGTTCTGGGTTCTTATTAACTTGAAATTGTAAAATCTCACTCATTACTTTTATTATTTCCCCCCAGTATTGCCTAGCTACACATGCTAGCTATTGATTGTATATTGCATATACAATCAATATCACATGTACTCACTCAAAGGTTCATGCAGCTACCACTCCATACTAGTCATCAATTTTCCAATTTTCACCATTTGCAATCCATTACCTCCTAATCATCTTATCTACAGCAGCCCATCCATGCCCAATTAGTACACTATATTACATATATTGAGTGAGTACATGTGATATTGATTGTATATGCAATATTTATTATTGTATTGTAAATGTAAATTATTGTTAGATGGTGTGTAATATGTGTTATTGCATGTTTTTCCAGCAACTGTGTTCTTTGAGAAAGAGCTTGGAAATGGATTCAATGGTGATCTGGACCTTCCGTTAGAATACTGATGTCACAGAATTATCAATGTACACCTAAAGAATACACGCAAAGGTCTACTTGTAATCTGTGAACTACACAGTTTATTGGAACTAAATCTTGGACTATACCCAATTCCAGTTGGAATACAAGGTGAGCTTGAATGAAAGAATTAGTGTGTACATGGTGCTAGGAAGCATTTGCACTTTAATACCTGTTGCAATATTAATAGAGCACTTGAAGCACTGGACACTTTATGTATTGACTTTGGAGCATATATGACGCCTGTAAAATAATTTTTCCTAGGACTGGTTACATGTGGTATAGTTTTCTGTTAAATTATGCAACTAATGTAAATAAAATAGGGAGACATTGTTATTGCACGGGAAATTGTGTTTTGTTGCTGCTATACTTACCGTGTTGCTCTATATTTTGTGCTGATTAAACAGTTGCGATGGGCTGAGTATTTTTCCAAATTTAATTTCACCCTCAAGTTTTTGCCCGGCAAAACTAATTTTCTAGCCGATGCTCTGTCACCCATGCCCCAACATAAAAGCAAACGGGAGGAAACGATAGACACAGTATTTTCATCGACGCAACTAGGAGGTGTGGTCACAACACGCAGCCGCGCAGCACAACACAACACAGATCAGGGGTGGAGACAAAAACTGAAAAGCAAAGTGGAAAAGGAGGGGGAGGAAATCCCCAAAGAAAAGCTATCTCAATCCAAACAGGGAGAATGGCTATGGAATGATCATTTCTATGTGCCCGTTAGTTTACGGAAAGAGGTATTGCAGCATTGTCACGATGCCCCAACGGCTGGTCACTACGGATGTTTAAAAACACTTCATTTAGTACAAAGGCAATTTTGGTGGCCAAGTTTACGCAAGGATGTCTCCCAGTATGTAGCTTCCTGCCCCATTTGTCTCAGCGCCAAGTCTAGAAAAGGGAAACCTCCTGGACTACTACAGCCCCTTGAAACCCCAAGCAGACCTTGGGAGATCATTTCCATGGATTTTATCACTGACCTCCAAGAACCACACTTGCATTTTAGTAGTGGTGGATTTGTTCTCAAAACAAGCACACTTCATCCCTTGTACCACTATACCTTCTGCAAAGAAATTAGCAGACATTTTTATGAAGCATATTATAAAATTACATTCTTTTCCATCAAAGGTGATATCTGACCGCGGCGGACAGTTCATTGCCAACTTCTGGCGGGAGCTTCTTCAACTCATGGGAGTGGAACAAGGCCTTGGCTCTGCCCACCATCCGCAAACCGACGGACAATCGGAAAAAATTAATCAAATATTAGAGCAATTTCTCCGCTGTTATATTAATTTTCAGCAAGACAATTGGTTTGATCTACTGCCTTTAGCAGAATTCTCTTATAACAACAGTGTTCATTCCTCCACAGGAGAAATGCCTTTCAAAATAGTTTATGGATATGACTTTAAACCTTTTCCTTTTGAAGCTCTTCCCCCTCCAACAGCACCTAAAGATATAGCAGAATGGTGGGGAGATGCTGCACAACAATGGACTGTAATTCAAACAAATCTTGAAAAAGCCAAACAAGATTATAAAAAATACGCTGATCACCATCGTGTGGCCGAATGGGAACTACACCCAGGAGATCTCGTTTACCTTTCAACAAAGAATTTAAGAGTCGCTCAAACAAGCCGTAAATTAGCTCTTAAATTCCTCAGACCTTTTCTCGTTCGCAAAGTAATCAATAAAGTGACTGTAGCCCTTGACTTACCAAAAAATTTACATCGGGGGCGTGGCGTCGGAGCCTTTGGGTATGGACGCACATTGAAAGATCTCTGTCTCCTTCCTCCCTGTAAACCCCGGAAAACAGCTGATATTGCTTACCCTGCATTATATATTTGAGAAAGCAGACGCAGAGGGAAAAGAAGATCTATCCAAAATCGGCAAGAAATTTGCAGCAGCTCTTTTACAGCACAACTCAAACTATGCCTCAGGAACGCAGCAAGGCTGAGCTATCCAAAATGGCCGACAGGAAACTTGTAGAAACAAATGCAGCAGCAAAAACTAATAACCACTCCCTCGAGGCACAGTTTGCAAAATTTGAAGAAAACCTGCTCAAACAAATGACGCTGCTCATCCAACTGCTATCTACACAATTAAGAGAAATCAAATTAGAACTTCAAAAGACAAATCAAACAGCTGAAAGTGCTATGGAACTTAGCATCATGTCTCAAAGAAACGTAAGAGAAATATATAATAAACTAGAACAGCAGGAGGAAAGAATTCTTCACCTGGAAGTGTCAGCTCGTTACAGAAATCTCAAGCTCCGTGGGATTGAAGAGTCCCTTATAGAAAATGAAAATATAATCAGAACATTAACACCTTGGCTATCTAAGCTGCTGGGCATTAAGGAAGGCACAAACCAACTCATAACAAAAGCTTATCGCATCAGATTTTTAAGCCAGCAGAAAAAAAGAAATATGCCGAGAGATATCATTATTGAAGTACCAGATACTAACATTAGGAAGAAAATAATCAATGAAGCAAGATCCAAAGGCTTTCTATTATTCAATAACACCCAGATACAAGTATACAGTGACCTGCCTAATGAAGTTCTCTTAAAGAGAAAAGAACTTAAACCCACAACCGAGAGTTTGAGGAGAGCAAAAGTACAATACAAATGGTGGAATTACACGAAACTACTGGTCTATCACAAAGGACATCGTCTTATTGCTTTGGACTACGACTCTGCAGCATCAATGTTAAATGAACTGAACCTAGAAGAACCGATGGAAACAAGCAAACCAAGTCAAAAAAGAAAATTTTCTCAGTCAACATCTTCATCCCCTCAGAAGGGAAGTAAAATTTCAATAAGAGACAATTGATTTAGACACTTAGCCACAATGCTAAAATTTAAGGGAAGCGTTATCATAATACTCTTTATTGAAGATTCAAAACGGGGTAAGAAAGGGAGGGGGGAGTTCGGTCCTTTCAATGTAACTCCTTTTTTAGTTAAGCCCGGTAAGTTTTGGTATATACCAAACTAGTGTATGAATAGAACACACTAGCTAAAAGGGCTTTGGGGAACAAATCTATTATTTTTGTGCAGTTTGCAACAACTGGCCAGGGGATTTGTGGGAGGGAAAGGATTTGAAATAGATCTCCCATTATTGTGATCTTAGAGCTAATCAACCAAGAGTTCCATGGGAGGGAAAGATAAGATAACTAGGGAAAGGGGAAAGGGAAACATCAAGGGAGGGGGAGAAATTTATAAAGCTCATTTGTATTGCTAATTCAGACTTAAAGGGCAAAGTTGGGTGGGTTAGGGAGGAGGAGGGAATAGAAAGGAAAAGAGAGGTGGGAAAGGAGGGGGGAAAGGGGGAAAATTAAACGAAATAAGTTGATTTATCTAAACAAAGGATATAAGAAAATAGAACAGAGTAAGGAGTTAGAGAAAAGGAGTGGACAGCTAGGGAAAATCAAATAAATCCTTCTATATTACATTCAAACTACTTAGTGTGAAACTACAACACTGCAAAAAAGAGGGAAAGAAAAGGGTAAGAGGTCAGTGGAAAGGAAATCAAACAATTTATTTTCAATAACTATTTGAAGTGTGAATAAAACACTTCACCAATAGAATCATTTCTCTTATTTTATTTTGGCCTATTTTTGTCTTAAAATAAACAAAAGAGAAAGAGGCAAAGCTTAGAAACGTTCAAGGGTAATTGCTAAGTTATATAAAGCTGAATTCATTGTTCAAGTTAATAAAAATCTCCATAAGTTATAAACACAGAAAATCATTTAACTTTTACTTGTTTAAATTTACTTGATACCTGTACCAAAGAACACTCTAAAGATTATTTATAGATCCTATTGATATAGTCACTACTGCAGCAATCTGTGATCTCTTCAGACAAGGTTAGAAGGGAAAGTATATACACCAAGCTTAACAAGTCAAAATAAAACTTTTCAAGTGAACAGGAATTTACTAATCTATTAAAACCTTTAATACTAAGTATCCACAATTCATCTTAGCTACTAAAGATCCTTCATATAAAGCTAGCAAGTTCTTCTATAAATTGAATCCTACCAAACAGTACAAAACTACCACCTATAAATTAATTGCCATAATTGGAAGAAAATTGATTGGGGGGAGAAATACCACATCATCAATTAATTAAACCCTTATTCTCGATTTTATCAATCTACCTTGAGATAGTGCTATTACCAAATAATTAATTAAAATACATTTTAAAAAGAGGGGGGAATTCATCTGAACAATTCATTAGATTCAATATGTCATCAAATATTAAAATCACCTCTTTTAATGTTCGTGGTCTAGGTAACCCCATTAAAAGAAAACACATTTTGGCAAACTTAGCTAAAACAAGGTCAGACATCATCTTTCTTCAAGAAACACATCTCCACCCCATAAATAGTCAAAATATAAAAGCAAGCTGGATACACCTTCAATACCATGCAAAAGGCACTTCTAAGGCGAGGGGAGTAGCTATCCTAATCTCTAGAACCATTTCTTTTCAACATCAAAGCACATTAAGTGATCCCAAAGGGAGATTCATTTTTGTAAAGGGCAAAATAGGATCACAAACTTACACCCTAGCTTCAATTTACGCCCCAAATTCAAATCAAATTGCGTTCTTGGAAGACAGTTTAAACAAATTGACTTCTTTTCAGGAAGGTGAACTGATCTTGGGAGGAGACCTGAACTACATAGTAAACCCAAAATTAGACAGATCCAAACCTAAAAAGAAAAAATGTAAAAAAGAAACTTCAAATACTAAGCTAGCAAAGCTTCTAGACAATAACTTTCTAACAGACGTATGGAGACATTTACATGGTATAGAAAAGGATTTCACATACTATTCATCTAAATATAACATCTATACTAGAATAGATTACATTCTAATTTCCAGTACAGCAATAAATAGGCTACTTTCCTCTGAAATAGGTAATATCACCATATCAGACCATGCCTGGACTAGTTGTACACTGATGGCCACCCAAGACACATTGAAACAAAAGCATTGGTCATTCAATAAATTACTCATTAACAACCAAAATGCTATCAAAGAAATTAGCAATAACATTGAGCTGGCTATAAAAGAAAACACAACAGATGATGTTAATTCATGCATTGTGTGGGATACAATTAAAGCAGTTACTAGGGGCCATATCATTTCTTTATCATCACAACTAAATAAGAAGAGAAATGTCATGAAACAGGAATTAATAGAAAACATCAAAGCACTAGAACTCAAGCACAAAAAAACTGGTAGCAAACAGACATATAAAAAGTTATTGATTCAGCGTAAATTATTAGAAACCTTAGAAACGAACAAAATTTTGAAAAATCTCCAATATGTTAAGCAAAACTACTGGTATAACAATCCGAAATCATTGAGGTTACTATCATATAAAATAAAAGAAAAAAAATCATCCAATATCATTAAACAGATATATGATAAAAATGGGAAACTACAATTCAAAACAAAAGAAATTCTTGATACTTTTGTCAATTATTATAAACAACTTTATTCATCTAAAATACCAAATGAAGAGAAAATTACACATTTCTTAAAATCACTCAAAAATTTAAAACAATTGGATGACGAACACCGTTTACTCTTAAACAGCCCCATCACACATCAAGAAATACTTGATGTTATTAAATCACTCAAAAATAACAAAACTCCAGGACCTGATGGCTACCCATCAGAATTTTATAAAAAGTTTGCCACACTAATTGCTACTCCACTAATACATGCTTGCAACACAGTTTTAAATATCGGACAAATACCCCCATCATGGCTCACTGCAACGATCATAGTAATCCCTAAACCAGGTAAAGACTCAACTAAAACAACTTCTTACAGACCTATTTCATTACTAAATCAAGATTATAAAATTTTTACAGCTATACTAACTAAAAGGTTGAATTCATTTATTACACATTACATACACCAAGATCAATCAGGTTTCATTCCAAACAGAGATTTAACTAATAACATCTATAAGACACTCAACTTAATTTCACACAGTCAAAAAAAACAATTAGAATCAATATTTCTATCTTTGGACATAGAGAAAGCATTTGATTCTTTAGAAATATCGTACTTAAAACAAGTTTTACACTGCATGGGATTTGGAGAGACATTCCTCAAAATAATAAATGCTATATACTCACAAGCAACTGCCCAAATAACAATTAACAATCATCTATCCCACAAAATATTAATTCAAAGAGGCACGAGACAAGGGTGTCCTCTCTCACCAATCTTATTTGCGTTGGCTATCGAACCGTTGACTATAGCTATTAGGGAAGACCCCAAAATACAAGGAATTAACATAGAGAACAATCAATATAAATTAAGCCTTTTTGCCGATGACATGGTTGTATATATTACAAATCCCATAGATTCTCTATACCCACTCCAAAATAAACTACTGGAATTCGGCTCAATTTCGGGCCTTACAGTCAATCAATCCAAGTCACAGCTCTTTCCAATATTGCTCCACGCAAACACTGTTACACATATCAAACAGTCTAGTCAGTACCACTGGAACCATAAGCAAATGTCATATTTAGGCATAACCATCCCTAATAACCTTAACCAATTGATGGAACTAAACCACATCAAAACAATCAACCAAATTAAAGCAGATCTACATAAATGGGGAAGGATTACACCCTCATGGTTAGAACGATACCACCTAATTAAGTCATTTGTACTTCCAAAATTACTCTTTTTTTTGAGGGCAATACCGTTAACAATTCCACAAAAGAAAATTAAATCATGGCAACAATTATTAAACCAATTCTTATGGGGGAAGAAACATCCAAGAATAGCCTTTAAAACTCTTAAGCTAAGAAAACAGCAAGGAGGCTTTAAATACCCTGATCTAGAACTCTATCAGACAGCCACCAGACTATTCAATACATTACAAATTTTAATTACAGCAAATAAGACTGACTGGATCGCAATCTTGGAGTCAGAACTTAAACATTGCAATATACAAAATATGTTTTGGAACACAAAAAAAGATCGACCCCACAAAATAAATAACCCTTTTCTAGAATCAATAATCAATACCTGGGATCGTACAAGATTCAAACTTATACCACAATTCTCAAAATTCTCTTCTTTTATAAAACAGCATTGGTTCCCTCCAGGGCAAACTAAAGCCTTTAAAAATATATGGCTCCAAGCAAGTATGATCCGCATAATTGATATAACAACAACAAAGGGAATCATAAACAAAATAGAATTAGAACAAAAAATAAAACACAAGATTCACTGGTTTACCTATTTTCAACTCTCAAACATGCTACAACAAATAAAAATACAAGAATTACTTAAAAAGAACGCAACCGATTTTGAACTCCTACTTGATACCAAATCACTCAAACAAAAGGGATTAATTTCTAAACTATACAACATCCTTTTATCTCTCAACCAAATTAAAACTCTAAAATGCCAAACAAATTGGCACTTAGATTGCAACATAGAGCTAACACCTGAACAATGGAGAGAAATATGGACTGCAAACATTCTAAAACCTAAGACAGTTACCTCCCAAATCCAAAATTACAAAATCATTCGCAGATGGCACATAACACCAAGAAAACTTTCACTAATAACTAAAACAAATCCTCCACTCTGCTGGAAAGAGTGTGGAAATATAGGAACGTTTAAACATTGCTGGTGGGAATGCCCCCGCATAGAACCTTTTTGGAATGATATATTATGTTATATAAAAGAAATAACGGGCTACAAAATCCCCCTTGATCCAAAGATCATATTCTTGAATGTATGGGATACTTTCGAAATTCCACAAATAAGAAAAGATCTAATTAGCAACCTTTTGGTTGTAGCTAGCTTTACATTGGAAATCAAAGACGGTTCCCACAGCAGAAAAATAGTTAGAAAAAATATGGGACCACTATATACAAGAAAAAATACATGACGAATTATACCAGAGTGAACACTATTTGAAAGAAACTGATTTTACTGCAAAATGGTTACCATTCATTGAATTCATTTCCAATACAAATCACTCTCCACCTAAGCATTTACTTTTTGTTACTCAGATTTGAAGCAACGACTATCAAATAATTGAAAAAAAATGCTAGTTGTCTTTGTTTTAACTATATTGGCATGACGTTTATTATCTAATTTCCTTATTCCTGTATAAAAACTAAAGCATTTCACAAATTTCACATCTATGCATATAATTGTATATAGTTCACTAAGACTTTGTTGTTGTTCTATTTTACTTCTGTACATTGTTTTTGTTTGTTTGGTTGGTTTTTTTAAAAAAAATAAAAAAATTGTTATTAAAAAAAAATTTACATCAAGTGCATCCTACATTTCACATTAGTTTGTTGAAAAAGGTTTCCCCTCCAAATCAATGGCATGCCACCACTCCACCAATACCCACCTTAATTGATGATCAGATCCATTATGAAGTGCAAGAAATTCTGGACTCCAAAATTCGTCACAATAAATTGTTTTACCTAGTTAGGTGGAAGGACTTTGACTTTGGACATGAGTTGGTGGAATCTATCCATATTTGTGCCCCTAACTTGCTGAAAGCTTTCCATTCTCAATATCCTCTTAAACCTGGGGGAGGAACATCTTGAATGGGGCAGAATGTCAGGTTCTGAATATGTTTTAACCAAAGAGACTCCATTTTAATCTTGTCCTTGTATTAAGTGTTTCTTTTGCAGGTGAGAAGCCTCTCGATAGCAACTTGTAAAACAAGTATGAGAAACCTGTATCATAAATGTGTTGGAATATGTGTGTGTTGCAAGGTCTGAGATTCAGTTATTACGGGGTTAATGTGTTTACCTACCATGCTATTGTTTAGATTGACCTGGAAGGGGAACCTGGCTCAAAACCAATAATCTGCAATCCGGGGAAACTTGAGAGTGTTTGTAAACTGTTATTGGTCAACAGGTCAGGTGATTTTCTTTCAGGGTCAAGAAGACAGAGGAAGAAGATTCTCCATTCAGTTATCCCAGCTCTTTGTTTGTAACCAGTAGTGAGAATGTAGCTCCAGGCATTTGTTATTTTGTAGGCAATCCTGTTAACCTTTTTTCCTTTCGAAGTAAATGATTTTAAAAGCTAAACTCGTCTGCTGACTCTCTATTGATTCAAGATCCATTGCACCTCTGAAGAAAAGCTATTTTTAACCCTTTTCCCCAACAAAGTGGACCAGTTGAAGTAATTATTAAGGTAAAAAAGATGCTAGCGATTTGTGTATATTGTTCTTTGAACCACAGCAGTATGGTATGGCTTTGGATAGGCAATATGAGATCACTAACTCTCGAAAAAGGCAAACCTTATGAGTTATATCATCCTGCTTTCAGATAATACTGCCAGTCATTGCTGCATCTCAAAATAGACTAGGAGACTCAAAGTTATCTCAGAAGTCTCAGTCAACTTGAGAGGAACAATCCTTAGTGAAACTACTCCTTTTTAGCTCTCCAGAGAGCCAGCTAAAAAGAAGAAAGCAAACAAATTAAGTAACTGCAGACAAAAGTATCTCCTTTACAAGTACAACATAATTCTCTCTCTCATTGTCTCACAGCAAACATGAGAAGGGGGTGGGGGTAGAAGACACTGTTGTTCCAGTCAGGAAAAAGGTGGGGAAATAGCTTCCAATGCTACAAAAAGAAACTTTTCAGCAACTTGAGGAAGCCAAGCAAGAAGTGAGAAGGAAAACAAAAGGGAAAAGGTGGGGAACTGCCTCCAGAGCTAATAAAAAAACCCACTTCATAGAGCAAACTGGATCCCAGCAACACCAAGAGAAGAGGCAGAGTGGCAAACACTAAAGTCTTCACAGCTATTCTGCTGTGTCTGGAAAGAAATGGGCAGAAAGTCAGCTTCATGGCTGCAATAAAAGGGAGGAAAGTAGGGAAATTCTACTGTAGCAATGCGCATAGCATACTTGCTGCAGAGGAACAAGTGCAGGGAAAAATACCTCTGCACTAGAACCTACAACTATATAGTCAAGCTTTTAAAGTTTCCTCAAAATCTGAAAATCCTTTAAAGAGTTATGATGACCTCGTCCAATCCTTAAGGCCACTTTTGGTAGGTGCTCGAGAGGGAAAACTGGTCAAGACCAATTTGTCATCTAAACCTTAGTTTGATCAAAGCTGTATTTGTGCTAAAGATGATTTAATCTATGCCTATAAGCTAGCACTGAGAGCTGATGAAAAGACCAGACAGGATGCATATCGTTCTCTTTCATTTTTAAAAAAGAAAGATAAATCACTGGTTACCCGCTGTAAGAAAGAACATACCAGAAAACTGTGGGCCAATATAACTGAAGCAGCTACGAGCAAAAACTCAGTGGTGTTCTGGAAACTAGTGTCAAACCGCGCCTCCACAGCCGCCTCCCCCTTGGCTTCCTGTATGTATGATGATCCTATTCAACCCCCTCCTGCCCTAACAATAGAAAATCTGGCCAAATGTCCCCCAGTTCATGCCGAAGAGGTAAAAGCTTATATTAGCCAGTTAAAGAATGCAAAAGCCCCTAGGCTTGATGGAATATCTCCAGAATTACTAAAAACAAATAAGGACTGGTGGGCAACTTTCCTAGCCTCCCTATTTACTTATATTGATGAAACCGGCTACATCCCCAATGATTGGGGAATGGCTATAGTAGTCCCCTTCCATAAAAAGAGAAAGAAGGAGGATCCATCCAATTATAGACCAATCAGCTTACTAAGCATTGTAAGCAAGTTGTCTACAAAACATCTGCTGGAGAAATTTTTAGACTGGCTAAAACAGGAGGATATAATTGCTGATGAGCAAGCTGGGTTTAGAGCTGGCAGGTCAACAATAGATCACTGCAACACTGTGTAGAGAAATGCAACACCTTGTAGAGAAATACGCTACAGGAGACCAAGCATCACTTTACCGGGCATTTGTTGATTTAAAAGCAGCTTTTGACACAGTCTCTAGAAATAGACTTTGGAGGAAACTGCAGGCCTCCTCTATTGATAGGCGACTGCTATTCCTTTTTGGGGCTATGCACAACCAAACTGCCCTGAGTGAGGTGCAGCTGAATTGGGCATTTGACCGACCCCATTCAAACTTACAGGCAGGTGTGCCTTCTAGCCCCCTTTCTGTTTATCTTCTACATCAACAATTTGGTAAACCTTTTGAATGACCCTGGATTGCACCCTCCCAAATTAGCAAATAGGCACATTCACGTACTGCTCTATGCAGATGATGCTGTATTACTTTCTAGGACCCCCATAGGGCTGAAACGAGCCCTAAAAAATTCTCCCAATTCTCTGATACTGAACACCTTCTAACTAATTACCAAAAAACTAAGATCCTGGCTTTTGGTAAAAATTCAAAGATCAGACGATGGGAGCTTCAGGGGCATCAGTTAGAACAAGTTAACAGCTTCAAATATTTGGGTGTAGTTTTGCAAACCTCAGGTACCAAAACAACACACAGCAGCTTCATTGCTGATGTGGGAGAAAAAACAGCACATGGTATACTGAAATTCTATCGATCACAAGGGGAGCAGTATGTACTGGCTGCACTCAGATTGTTTAAAGCCAAACCATTGGCCCAATTAGTATACGGATCATTCTTGGGGCTGCCATCCTCCTCTTTCTCTCAACTTGAGAGAGTGAAGTCCAAATTCCTTAGAGCCCTATTACAAGTGCCCAAATGCATGCCTAACTCATGGGTTAGACTAGAAACAGGAATGTTAAGGGTAGAGGCCAGAATCACCATCCTTTCCATTTTCAAATGGCTGTCAGGACGTCTAAACCCGCAAGGTCTGCTCCTTCTGTTATTCCAAGACAAATTTCAATCTAATTGGCAAAAGGTGACTCTGAAATCCCTGGGAAAATTGGGTCTTTCCCCTCAAAGTTTGCTAGTCATGGGGTTAGACCGAGCAAAATCACTCATTAAGCCGAGAGTGACAGACATTGAAAGACAAACAGATTTACTTAGAGCACCAGGTTTTATTTCTTCAGATACTACTAAATATATTGCCGCTCCTGCAGCCTATTTTTACTTTCTTGAATCCAGTAACTCCAGAAGGGCATTTACTTTAGCTAGGAGTTCAACTCCACCCTCTGCCATTCTGGAAGGAAAATTTAAAGCTGTCCCTTACTCTCTTAGGCTTTGCTCCTATCCCCTAAGAGAAACTGACTCAATGGAGCACATCTTCTTTAACTGCCCAAGTCACAGTAAAATTAGAGCAGAAACCATCAGTCCATTAGTAGAAAGATTCCTTGGAAGTTCAAATAAAATCAAACTTGATTATCTTTTGTCTGATCGGAATCACCAGACAACACATCAAGTAGCAAGATTCTGTGGCCAGGTCTACAAGCAACGTAAATCACATAAGGCAGACTGAATGTATTTTAACCTTTTAAACAACTAATTTATGATGATCTTATTTTTTTACTCTTATATTTATTCATCGTTCTTCCCCGGTATCCAGTCTCAACTGCTTTTAAACTGATTTGCAAATGGTTTTATATGTACTGGTCGCAGACTGTAATAATAAACTTGACTTGACTACCTCTGCACTAAGAACAGCAGAAATATCTGAACCTACTTCATGGGGTGAATTATCCTAGCTACCACCAGAAGAAGCTGAGAAATGGAGAAAAGCGGAGGGTGTGGTGTCGGTGTTGAAGAGAATGATAGCACTTTGAAAGAGCTCCGTCTCTCCCATGCCTGAAATTTAAAATTTATGTTGAAAAGGTAAAGTAAAAATATTTACCCTTCCAACGTAAAGATACGCTAAGAGATCCGAAAGGCAGATTCATATTTATTAAAGGCACTATAGAAAACCAAATTTAACACATTTGGCTCAATTTATGCCCCAAACCAAGACAGCCTAATGAAATTCTAAAACAAAGTTCATTAGAATACACATGTATCACTTAGTATAATGTGCTCTAAACCATATTTTCATGACAAACCCACAGAAACAGCAGCAACATAATCTAAGAGTATAAGCAACAAATAGAAACAGAAGGATTAAAAGTATCCTGCTCACTAGGTTGGAGGCAAGTTCTGACGACAACAGGGCCAACAACAAAGATTCTCAGGTCAAACTCCATGGTCAAGTAACAGATTCCAAAATCAAAGACTGTGACCCACCAAGGCTCAGGCAGCCAGAACCGAAGAGCTCACCAACAGGCAAGTCCAGAATACCACAATTGTGACTAGCTAAGCCCATGCTAGCTGCGTCCTTATAAAGGGAGTTTCTCCTACAGGTGAGGCTGGGTTCATTAAGCTTCTTTCTCCAAGCTGGCTCATCTCTGCTACTCAGGAGGAGTAGATCAGATCCTGTACTGGCTCTCCTGACATTTCCTCAGCAGGGGGAAGGCCGTGGGCTGCCAGGCCTGCGCTCCTGTGCTTGGTCCATGCCTCTGCCCTTACCCTCAGCCTTCGCTGCTCCTGGGGTTCTTTGGGAGACAGTGGCAGTTCTGGCAGCAGGCAGGTCCATGCTAAGGCCGCCTGGCTTGATGACACTGTGGTTGTCAACCCTCCTGGAGATCCCCACAAATTACAACTGTTCTCCAAATGACAGGTTTTAACATTCTCTGATCTGATCTACTCCTCCTGAGTAGCAGAGATGAGCCAGCTTGGAGAAAGAAGCTTAATGAACCCAGCCTCACCTGTAGGAGAAACTCCCTTTATAAGGACGCAGCTAGCATGGGATTAGCTAGTCACAATTGTGGTATTCTGGATTTGGCTGTTGGTGAGCTCTTCGGTTCTGGCTGCCTGAGCCTTGGTGGGTCACAGTCTTTGATTTTGGAATCTGTTACTTGACCATGGAGTTTGACCTGAGAATCTTTGTTGTTGGCCCTGTTGTTGTCAGAACTTGCCACCAACCTAGTGAGCAGGATACTTTTAATCCTTCTGTTTCTATTTGTTGCTTATACTCTTAGATTATGTTGCTGCTGTTTCTGTGGGTTTGTCATGAAAATATGGTTTAGAGCACATTATACTAAGTGATACATGTGTATTCTAATGAACTTTGTTTTAGAATTTCATTAGGCTGTCTTGGTTTGGGGCATAAATTGAGCCAAATGTGTTAAGTTTGGTTTTCTATAGTGCCTTTAATAAATATGAATCTGCCTTTCGGATCTCTTAGCGTATCTTTACGTTGGAAGGGTAAATATTTTTACTTTACCTTTTCAACATAAATTTTAAATTTCAGGCATGGGAGAGACGGAGCTCTTTCAAAGTGCTATCATTCTCTTCAACACCGACACCACATCCTCCGCTTTTCTCCATTTCTCAGCTTCTTCTGGTGGTAGCTAGGATAATTCACCCCATGAAGTAGGTTCAGATATTTCTGCTGTTCTTAGTGCAGAGGTAGTCAAGTCAAGTTTATTATTACAGTCTGCGACCAGTACATATAAAACCATTTGCAAATCAGTTTAAAAGCAGTTGAGACTGGATACCGGGGAAGAACGATGAATAAATATAAGAGTAAAAAAATAAGATCATCATAAATTAGTTGTTTAAGCTGCCTTATGTGATTTACGTTGCTTGTAGACCTGGGCACAGAATCTTGCTACTTGACATGGTGTCTGGTGATTCCGATCAGACAAAAGATAATCAAGTTTGATTTTATTTGAACTTCCAGGGAATCTTTCTACTAATGGACTGATGGTTTCTGCTCTAATTTTACTATGACTTGGGCAGTTGAAGAAGATGTGCTCCATTGAGTCAATTTCTCTTAGGGGATAGGAGCAAAGCCTAAGAGAGTAATGGACAGCTTTAAACTTTCCTTCCAGAACGGCAGAGGGTAGAGTTGAACTTCTAGCTAAAGCAAATGCCCTTCTGGAGTTACTGGATTCAAGAAAGTAAAAATAGGCTGCAGGAGCGGCAATATATTTAGTAGTATCTGAAGAAATAAAACCTGGTGCTCTAAGAAAATGTTTGTCTTTCAATGTCTGTCACTCTCTGCTTAATGAGTGATTTTGCTCGGTCTAACCCCATGACTAGCAAACTTTGAGGGGAAAGACCCAATTTTCCCAGGGATTTCAGAGTCGCCTTTTGCCAATTAGATTGTCTTGGAATAACAGAGGGAGCAGACCTTGCGGGTTTAGACGTCCTGACAGCCATTTGAAAATTGAAAGGATGGTGATTCTGGCCTCTACCCTTAACATTCCTGTTTCCAGTCTAACAAATGAGTTAGGCATGCATTTGGGCACTTGTAATAGAGCTCTAAGGAATTTGGAGTGCACTCTCTCAAGTTGAGAGAAAGAGGAGGATGGCAGCCCCAAGAATGATCCGTATACTAATTGGGCCAATGGTTTGGCTTTAAACAATCTGAGTGCAGCCGGTACATACTGCCCCCCTTGTGATCGATAGAATTTCAGCATACCGTGTGGTGTTTTTTCTCCCACATCAGCAATGAAGCTGCTATGTGTTGTTTTGGTACCTGAGGCTTGCAAAACTACACCCAAATATTTGAAGCTGGTAAGTTGTTCTAACTGATGCCCCTGAAGCTCCCATCGCCTGATCTTTGGATTTTTACCGAAAGCCAGGATCTTAGTTTTTTGGTAATTAGTTAGAAGGTGTTCAGTATCAGAGAATTGGGAGAATTTTTTAGGGCTCGTTTCAGCCCTATGGGGGTCCTAGAAAGTAATACAGCATCATCTGCATAGAGCAGTATGTGAATGTGCCTATTTGCTAATTTGGGAGGGTGCAATCCAGGGTCATTCAAAAGGTTTACCAAATTGTTGATGTAGAAGATAAACAGAAAGGGGGCTAGAAGGCACACCTGCCTGTAAGTTTGAATGGGGTCAGTCAAATGCCTAATTCGGCTGCACCTTACTCAGGGCAGTTTGCTTGTGCATAGCCCCCAAAAGGGACAGCAGTCGCCTATCAATAGAGGAGGCCTGCGGTTTCCTCCAAAGTCTATTTCTAGAGACTGTGTCAAAAGCTGCTTTTAAATCAACAAATGCCCGGTAAAGTGATGCTTGGTCTCCTGTAGCGTATTTCTCTACAAGGTGTTGCATTACTAGGCAGTGATCTATTGTTGACCTGCCAGCTCTAAACCCAGCTTGCTCATCAGCAATTATATCCTCCTGTTCTAGCCAGTCTAAAAATTTCTTCAGCAGATGTTTTGTAGACAACTTGCTTACAATGCTTAGTAAGCTGATTGGTCTATAATTGGATGGATCCTCCTTCTTTCCCTTCTTATGGAAGGGGACTACTATAGCCATTCCCCAATCATTGGGGATGTAGCCGGTTTCATCAATATAAGTAAATAGGGAGGCTAGGAAAGTTTCCCACCAGTCCTTATTTGTTTTTAGTAATTCTGGAGACATTCCATCAAGCCCAGGGGCTTTTGCATTCTTTAACTGGCTAATATAAGCTTTTACCTCTCCGGCATGAACTGGGGGGCATTTGGCCAGATTTTCTATTGTTAGGGCAGGAGGGGGTTGAATAGGATCATCATACATACAGGAAGCCAAGGGGGAGGCGGCTGTGAAGGCACGGTTTGACACTAGTTTCCAGAACACCACTGAGTTTTTGCTCGTAGCTGCTTAAGTTATATTGGCCCACAGTTTTCTAGTATGTTCTTTCTTACAGCGGGCAACCAGTGATTTATACTTCTTTTTTAAAAATGAAAGAGAACGATATGCATCTTGTCTGGTCTTTTCATCAGCTCTCAGTGCTAGCTTATAGGCATAGATTAAAGCATTTTTAGCTCAAATACAGCTTTGATCAAACCAAGGTTTAGATGACAAGTTGGTCTTGACCAGTTTTCCCTCTCGAGCACCTACCAAAAGTGGCCTTAGGGATTGGACGAGGTCATCATAACTCTTTAAAGGATTTTCAGATTTTGAGGAAACCTTAAAAGCTTGGCTGTATAGTTGTAGGTTCTAGTGCAGAGGTATTTTTCCCTGCACTTGTTCCTCTGCAGCAAGTATGCTATGCGCATTGCTACAGCAGAATTTCCCTACTTTCCTCCCTTTTATTGCAGCCATGAAGCTGACTTTCTGCCCATTTCTTTCCAGACACAGCAGAATAGCTGTGAAGATTTTAGTGTTTTCCACTCTGCCTCTTCTCTTGGTGTTGCTGGGATACAGTTTGCTCTAAGAAGTGGGTTTTTTCCTTAGCTCTGGAGGCAGTTTCCCACCTTTTCCCTTTTGTTTTCCTTCTCACTTCTTGCTTGGCTTCCTCAAGTTGCTGAAAAGTTTCTTTTTCCAGCATTGGAAGCTATTTCCCCACCTTTTTCCCGGCTGGCACAACAGAGTGTCTTCTACTCCCACCCCCTTCTCATGTTTGCTGTGAGACAATGACAGAGAGAATTGTGTTGTACTTGAAAAGGAGATACTTTTGTCTGCAGTTACTTAATTTGTTTGCTTTCTTCTTTTTAGCTGGCTCTCTGGAGAGCTAAAAAGGAGTAGTTTCACTAAGGATTGTTCCTCTCAAGTTGACTGAGACTTCTGAGATAACTTTGAGTAATTGAGAGGGCGGTAGCAGAACAGCTGCAGGTTTACCTGGGTGATGCCTCTATCCTGGATCCATTCCAGTCCAGCTTCAGGCCTGGCCATGGTACAGAGACGGCTCTGGTTGCCCTCACAGATGATCTGCGGCGACACCTGGACCGGAGTGGGTCGGCACTGCTGATACTTTTAGATCTTACAGCAGCATTTGACATGGTCAATCATAATCATAACCCATTGCCTTGCCGATGTGGGGATTCGTGGAACAGCCCTGCAATGGCTGAACTCCTTCCTTCACAATCTAGGACAGAGGGTGGCACTCAGGGAACAGATGTCTGCTTACCATTCTTTGGTATGTGGCATCCCTCAGGGGGCGATTCTTCCCCCGATGCTATTTAACATCTATATGTGCCCCCTTGCCCCGTTAGCCCGCAGCTTTGGGCTAGGTTGTCACTGGTATGCGGATGACACTCAGCTCTATCTGCTGATGGATGGTGTTATGACCTTTACTTTCTTTAGGGTAGATTTTTCTTTTAATCTATCCCTTAACCCTCTGGGTAGTCTGCTGCCACCCGGAATATTTTATTTAAATTTTCCCTTTGGTAACGTTCCTAAGCGTCAGGCTCCTTCTTGGTTCTATGTGGCCCTGAAGATAGGAATGGGATATAGCAATGACAGCTACACTGGGATATAGCAAAACAAAAAAAAGCTTTTATTTATTCGAGAAGCGTATCGGTTTCATAAACGTAGTTCTCGGTTCTTAAATTTACTTCATTTACTCTCATTCACACAGCTGGCCTCTCTTTCCCTGACTGAGTGTCCTTTCACAAACATGCTCAGTTCAGGTTCCACACAGGTTATATTTCTCTCATAAACACTTCAACATATTCAGGCAGCACACAGCTAGCCTGCTTTCTTCTGACTAAAAATTTTCTCTCTACTCTCAGTCTCAAACTGCATTCACTCCACCCACCCTCTCAGTCCTCAACCAATCATATTGTCAGAAACTGTTTTAACCTAAGTAACGCCATATTTAATCGTGTAGTGTTTAGACTTCTTTCCCTCCAGGCAACACCTGCAAGGAGCCTATTCCATGGGAAAGGATCCTGTCTTATCTGCTGTTTCGACCTTGGCCAGCTCAGCGCACCTCTGAGAAGTTTTGCTGTATGAACTCGGGGGGGAGGCTGGGCTCCAGGAGTGTGAAATGTAACAACCTTTGCTCTATGATTCATTCCTAGCAACGCTTTGCTTGGCCAGGATCTCTAATCCTGGAATATGCACATCTGGGCTTGAATGCTGTCTTTCACAATAAACCTTTTGAGATCAAAAGACCTCGTCTTCTTGCAGAAGGGAGTGAAACAGACTATCAAGTCTGGAATGCCACACATATCACTCACTCATCCATCTCCTTCACCCCCCACTCTTCACCTATCTCATCAAGCATTTAAAGATACATGCACACATTTACTTGGAATGATTACAGATGGCCAGTCCGATCTTGCTTTGGATTCCTTGGTCAAGGGTCTTGAGGCTGTGACGGTATGGTTACATCAGAGTCGCCTGAAATTGAATCCCCTGAAGACAGAGTTTCTGTGTCTGGATCATGGGGCAATTGAGCTGGGAACCGGCTCCCAGCTGTTGATGGGGTACAACAATTGAAACCTTCCCTGATGGTGAGGAGTCTGGGTGTGACCTTGGATGCTACACTTTCAATGGAGGCCCAGGTCATGACTGTTGCCAGGTCTGCCTTTTTTCATCTTTGACGGGGCAGGCAACTGGCGCCCTATCTTTCACCACAGGACCTGGCCACAGTAATCCATGCAACGGTCACCTCCAGGCTAGACTACTGCAACTCACTCTAACCTGGACTGCCCTTGGGTCTGACCCGGAAGTTACAGCTGATCCAGAATGCAGCGGCACGCATCCTTACCGGAACGCCCATCCAAGCGCACGTTCATCATGGGCTGTGCCAGCTGCACTGGCTTCCAGTTGAGTTCCAGATCTGGTTCAAGGTGTTAACCTTGGTATTTAAAGCCCTTCATGGACTGGGACCTCCATCTGCGGGACCGCCTCTTCCATTACGTCCCCTGCAGGGTGTTGCGCTCTGCAGACAAGCAACTCCTGGTGGTCCCTGGCCCAAAGGACATCCATCTGGCCTCAACCAGGGCCAGGGCTTTTTCTGCCCTGGCCCTGGCCTGGTGGAATGCTCTCCCTCTGGAGATCTGGGCCCTGTGGGCCCTGTTACAGTTTTGCAGGGCTTGTAAAACGGAGATGTTCTGCTGGGCCTTTGGCTGAGTGCCAGCGAGTGTCCTTCTTCTTCCATCTAAGACCACCATTTCTTCCGGAGCTGCCCTCAGCCATCTGCCATGCCTGTATACGGACTCCCAATATTTGTTTAAATAGCCTGCTCCTGGACTATTTTAATTATTTTTAAAAAAATATGATTGATTTTATGTTTCTGTGATTTTAATGTATTTTTTAATGTTGTTAGCCACCCTTAGCCCATCTGTGAGGAGGGCAGGGTATACATCAAATAAATAAATAAATAAATAAAAAAGTTACGGTGAGCTTTTGAGCTGCTTGATGTCTGTGGACAGGACCATTTAGGGGGTGCTCAATAGGTTTTCTCAGTTGCATTTTTTTCAAGAAAGTAATCTGTTTAAAACTATGCCCCTCTTGAGGTCTGTGCCCAAGGCGGCTGCCTAGTTGGTCTAATGGTAGCATTGGCCCTGTCTATAGTTATGGCAAACAGAAATGGGGAAAGGGGACAGCCTTGTCTAGTTCCCCTTGCTATATGGATATCTATTGAATGTACATTGTTAGTCCTAACTGTAGCTTTTGGAGAAAGATAAAGAGCATTAATGGCATTTTAGAATTGGTCGCCAAAACCCATTTTTTGAAGTAAAAGTTTTAGATATGGTATTTCCACTTATCAAATGCCTTCTCTATATCAAAGGCCAGAAGTAATGCAGGGGTTTTGTATGCTTCACAGAAATTAATTATAGTTAAAGTGTTACGTGTATTGTCTGGTCAAGGTGAATGTAGTTGGTTATTTAAATTTAGACAATGTTTTGGCAAATATGCTTGTAAAGATCTTTTGGTCTTGATTCAGTAAGGGTATTGGTTGAGAAGATTTAGTATTTGTAATATGGTTGTCCTTTTTTGGAGTAACTACTATTTCAGCCTCTGACCATGATAGAGGGATGCTACTGTCATGGCCCAGCCTGGGCTCAGTGAGAGCGAGGGCTCCTCCTCAGGAGGAGAGGGGCTTCGTGTAGCTAGCCAGGACTCCTCAGGAGAAGAGGAGCTCCATGCAGCCAGCCTTGACTCAGCAGAGGCTGGTAATCAGGAGCCACAGCTGTTGGCTAATCGGAGCCTACAGCCAGCAGCTGAAGCAGAGCCATCAGTACTCTCCAGCCCCAGCACCACAGGGGAAGTGCAGCCAGGGACTTCCACAGGGGAAGCTCAGTCTGGGACTGCCAGCACCACAGGGGAAGCCCAGCCAGAGGCTTCCACCCCCCCCCAGGTTCACCCACACCCAGAGAACGCCGCAGACAGCGCCAGAGACTGGAGCTGCAGGAGAGACGGCGCAGTGCTCGTCTCCTGAGCTGACGCCAGCTGCTGGAGAGTGATGATGAATAGCTTCAGGATGGAGCCCCAGCAGCTGGCAGAAAACCATGCCTGGCTATAAAAGCCAGTCAGGAGCAACAGCCAGGCGTGGAAGCAACGTCTCTACTGCCAGCAACCACTTCGCGCACCGCGCACCGCGCACCGCGCACCGCGCACCGCGCACCGCGCACCGCGCACCGCGCACGTGCCCGTGCCCACTGTTGGACCTGACACTACTGGTAACTGACCTTGGACTGTGCCTGACCTTGCTCTTGGACTCTGGACTCAACTCTGGCATTAGCTTGTGCTCTGACCACTGCTTTGACTTGGCTTTTGGCTCCTGAAAACTCCCTCTGGACTTGGTATCAAGGTTTGGACCTGCACCACCCTGCTTGGGCTGGCCCAGCCTGTGACAGCTACCTCCTAACATAACAGAGTTGCATGTGGCAGTTAGTGGAGTTGAAAGTAGGTGAATGTATTTTTTTGTAAAAATTTGGCAGGGAATCCATCCCTGTCTGAAGCTTTGTTATTTTTTTCAAGGATTTGATAGTGACTGTAACATCTTCTGTTGTGACTGGTTGGTCCAGATATTGTTTATGTTCTTGTGAGGTTTTTTCCCCAAATTTCCTGTGATGATAAATAATTTAAAATATGATTAGTGTCAGAATTGTCTGATGTACAAATGGTTTGGTAGTATTTAGCAAATACATCGGCTAATTTTACAGAATTAGTTTGAGTTTTTCCTGGGTGCCTTTAATAGCTTGTATAGAATGTGCGGAGTTTTTTTCCTCTAATTTTCATGCAAGCAAGTTTATAGATTGGGTGGCCTTTTTTGTGTTCATCTTCTAGTTTTCTTATTCTAGATATCATTTCATTTCTAATGTTTTCTTTTTGCTCTTCATGACAGGAGGCAACGGAGATTAATTTCCCTCTAAGTACCACTTCCATAGCATCCTACACGTGGATTTGAGGAATGCCACA
The DNA here is from genome assembly GCF_028583425.1 of Eublepharis macularius. NCBI lineage: Eukaryota > Metazoa > Chordata > Lepidosauria > Squamata > Eublepharidae > Eublepharis > Eublepharis macularius. Next base: position 108,162,887 of record NC_072790.1, read on the forward strand.
TAGTTTGTTTCTATTGTTTAATTTCTAAAGAGACTTCAGAAGAAATTTATTTGTTAAATAAAAGTGATTTATTTAGTTTCCAATTTTTTTGATGTCATTTATTCTCAGTGTACATTCTGTCCAAGCATAGTCTGTCCACAACTTGTCACCAATCCTTGATGTAAGAGTTTGACTAATTAATTTAGGAGATAAGAATATGTCATTTAAATATGTAATTTAGAAGATAAGAATATGTAATCAATCCTTGTGTATATATTGTGGATAGAAGAGAAGTATGTATAGTCTGTTACCAGTGGGTTTTGAAGATGTCACTAGATCAATAGATAAAGCCTAAGAGCCATTAATTGATCTTAGCAGCTTATTAACTGTATTGTTAATTTTAATTGCTTTGACACGATAGGCAGTAAAATTTAAAAGGTCATTCAGAGAGGAGTGATACAAATGTTTACTGCTGACACATTGATTTACCCATGCTGAACGAAAGCAGAATTGAAAGCCAAGAGAATCAAGTGTACTCTGCATGAAGAGAGCTCGTCAGGTTGTTTTGATCTACAAGCAGCTCTCTACACTGAAAGCAGTGAAAGCAGCTTTCTCAGTAATCATGCTTTGCGGTATTATCCAATACAATTTTTAAAGTTTGTATATGTACACTCACACATTATGCAATGCATTTATATTTTGTATCACTTTCATATTTATCGAAATACTTAATTTCACAGGTCAAGGGATGGTGTCATGGAAATATAAATAATAATAATAATAACTGTGCTTATATACCACTCTTCTACACATATTAGTGCCTCACCCAGAGCAGTGAACAAGTTAGTGTTATTCTTATCCCCACAATGGAGCTGGGGCTGAGAGGAGTGGCTGACCCAAGGCCACCTACTGAGCTCATGTCAGTAGTGGGATTCAAACAAGTAGACTGCTGATTATGGTTTAGAACACATACTTTGTGAAACATATGCATTCTAAATAACGCTGTATGAACATCACTTTAGTTCTTTTTCTAGTATGGTGTATAACTGGTGCTTTATCTTTGACAGTCAATTAAAAATAGTGAACAGTATCAGATACATGTTCTGTAATTGTTAGTAGAGACCAAGGATGATCTGGTCATGTAACTTTTCTTGTCATTTTTACTATCCATATCTCTTATCTTGCAGCTGGGCATAGTGGTACTTTTGGCTAGGTAGAATGTCACATGATTGGAAATAGTAAAAAAGAATTAAATTATGATTGGTTTGATATTTATCTTTGTTATCATATGAAAAGATCTTAGATTTCTGCATAAGATAATATATTAAAATGGTAATCCAAATAGCAGATCAGGGTTTTGGCCAAAAGAAATCTCATGAAGATCTAGGCAGGAAAGTTACCCTTGTAATATGTGCTACGGTAACTTGAATGCATTTTATCGTTAATCTGACTGAGTTAGATTTCATTAAGAAATGTTAGGAAACTTAATTCTTGTTGTGTTCATCTGTTCTATTTTTCTATGTTTTATTTAAATAAACATTTATATTTTGATACCTCACGTAATGAAAACGACTAGTGTTTGTTAATGAAAGAAGCCATTAAACTCTTAGGAGGAGTCTGTCTCCTGGTTGGGAGAGTGCAACAAAAACATACATCCTGTTTATTTTGTACTGAAAAGCAGTTTCTCTAAAACAGAGAAACGTGTTTTCAGTTCTCACTTGAAGGTTTCAAGCTGCTCAGGATTTAAGATAAAACCTTCAACCCATCTCTACTGAGTATTTAATACTTTTTACTTAATGTTTAAAAGTTATGTTTAATATTTATGCCTAATATGATTATAGAAGCAAAACTTTGAATTATCTATAAAAATATTTAAGTTGGATTGTTAGTAAAATTACAATTTTATGAAATTTTTACCATTTTATAACATTACAACTTTGTACCAAAAATGTTTTGCATGTAGAAGAGGTTGCCAAAAATAAAATTCCCCATCCCCATCCCCAGACGAAGACGAAGACAGCCGGGCCCCCGGGGGTCGCGGCTGCGCCGCTCCCCCCGATGCCCCCCGCCCCGCCTCCGCCATCAGTTATCAAACTCAGTTCAAGGTCTTGACTGTGACATGGCCTTGGCCTGGCATATCGGTAGGACAACCTCTTCCTCTATGTTCCACCACAGCAGCTTTGCTCACCTGATCAGGGCTGTATTCAGATACCGTCGAGGAGGGAGGGAGAAAGCTGCCATTTGTCTACTGAATGTAAAGCCTTTGTCCTTCACATATGTGAGAAGCTGTTCTCTTCCACATATGTGACAGGGGGAGGTAACCCCCCCCCATCCTTGCCTTTTGAGTGCTGACATCTGCAATGGATGCCCTGGCTCCATTTTTGGGGGTTCACCAACCCACACTTTACAAACCAGTGGGTGAAGAAGACATCATTTGTGCATGTTATCTACCTACCTCTTTGTGGCTGCATAGCAGACAGATGTTTGGGATATAAACTTCCCTGTGTCCCAAATACCTGGTACCAGGTCACAGCGTTCGCAAATATGAATGCTGTGCTGTCACAGGATGGCATTGTCAACGATATCAAAAGGCACTAAGAAGTACAGGAAAACAAACAAGGATGCAGTTTCCAAATAAGAGGATCAGTGTAGGGCATTCATCAGGGCAACAAATGATCTTAGTCTGCCATGATGAGGGCAACAATCAGACTGAAATGGATCATCTTTATGACGTGGCAATGGGGGTGGACAGGGTTGCCCAAGAAGCCATGGAAAATGGTTCTTCACCATTCGTCCCATCCCTCTTCCATCAACACTGCCTCATCTGGAGGCTATCCAACAGATAATGGGCTAATATGCAAGTACAAGCCAGCAGCAGGAGGCAGCACCACAGTGAAGCCAAGGACTATTGCTGCCTGTCTCCCTCGGCTCGTCTTTGCCTCACTTGCCTCATCATTGGTCATCTGTGGCTGGTGTCTCTGATCAAGAGGGATCACTGATGGGGCAACTGAGGCAAAGGCAAGCCAAGTGAGGAGGATAGGCAGCAGCTGCAGCACCAGGCTTTTCTGCACCACTAGACCACTGGCTGATTCTTGCCTAGCCAGCCTTATTGGCCCTCCTGGCTGCCTGGCCACTGACGTGTGTGTGTGTTGTGTGCAGACAAGTGGTACCCCAGACCACCATCCCATAGGAAATTTTCTCCTAGAGGCCATAATGGCAAACCTGATCTTGCTTAGAAGCCCTTTATCTGTTACATTCTAGAGTATGATATTTGCTGCTTCACCATCCTCAGCCTCCCCAGTCTTACAGTTGCTGACTCCTGCTTGTGCCAGCAGATTTAGGGGTAATATCAGAGGATGGTGTGGTTTAGGAAGGAAAGGAACCTCGGTGGCATATAATGTCATAGAGTCCTCCCTCCAAAGCAGCTATTCCAGGGGAGTTGATCTCTCTTATCTGGAGATCAGCTGTAATTCCAGGAGAACTCCAGGCTCTATCTGGAGGTTGCAACCTTACCCAGTCTCCTTCTCTTCAAATCAGCTCTGCTGTTCCCTCCTGTATGCTTGAACCGTCTCTCCAAGCACCTGCTGACACTTTAGTCAAAACCCTCTTCAGATACCAATACTTCATGCAGCTTTCCAACCAAGCTGTCACAAATTTTTGCATCACTGATTTTGTTCACATTAATCCACTGTTCACTGTACAAACACACACACCCTTCGCATCATTTTTGCACTCACCTTCATTTTGACCCTCTAACTGAATTGGTCTATGGGAAGCAATCCTTAAAGTGGATTCCTTTTTTTGGTTTATTATATATATTAATCGGACATCTCTTAATTTTTTAAAAAATAAATAAACAAATAAATAACTGAAAAAATAGGACATATTTTTTGATTGTTACTTGGAGCATCCAGCCAGGTAACTCCTCTTCACCTGAGGCTAAGTCCCGGGCTACCAACAGATAATTGTTGGGGTGGAGGGAAGCGAAAAACATGGTCTGGGTGTGCTTTCAGTCCCGAGTCTGCAGAAAACTGCAGTCTGTTTTGTGCTGTTCCGTGAGCATATTGGCATAGAAAGGGTTAATTGAAGGGTGCCAGTCCAGAGTTTTCATTTCTAAAATATTGTTCTGGAGTGTCTCTAACACATCCCACTGTTTTTTGTGGCACTGGCCTTTCTTTAGTGCCCGTTCCGGGCTGTTTTGTGCTGTTCCGGGAGCTTTTTGGCATGGAATGGGTCAATAAAAGCGGGGCAGTCCAGAGTTTTCATTTCTAAAATATTGTTCTGGAGTGTCTCTAACACATCCCACTGCTTTTTGTGGCACTGGCGTTTCTTTAGTGCCCGTTCCGGGCTGTTTTGTGCTGTTCCGGGAGCTTTTTGGCATGGAACGGGTTAATAAAAGCGGGGCAGTCCAGAGTTTTCATTTCTAAAATATTGTTCTGGAGTGTCTCTAACACATCCCACTGTTTTTTGTGGCACTGGCATTTCTTTAGTGCCCGTTCCGGGCTGTTTTGTGCTGTTCCGGGAGCTTTTTGGCATGGAACGGGTTAATAAAAGCGGGGCAGTCCAGAGTTTTCATTTCTAAAATATTGTTCTGGAGTGTCTCTAACACATCCCACTGTTTTTTGTGGCACTGGCATTTCTTTAGTGCCCGTTCCGGGCTGTTTTGTGCTGTTCCGGGAGCTTTTTGGCATGGAACGGGTTAATAAAAGCGGGGCAGTCCAGAGTTTTCATTTCTAAAATATTGTTCTGGAGTGTCTCTAACACATCCCACTGTTTTTTGTGGCACTGGCATTTCTTTAGTGCCCGTTCCGGGCTGTTTTGTGCTGTTCCGGGAGCTTTTTGGCATGGAACGGGTTAATAAAAGTGTGCCAGTCCAGAGTTTTCATTTCTAAAATATTGTTCTGGAGTGTCTCTAACACATCCCCCTCTTTTTTGTGGCACTGGCATTTCTTTAGTGCCCGTTCCGGCCTGTTCCGGCTTTTACCCTGTCCCTTGATCCGATGCTTAATATAAGAAGCAAAACGAAAGAAAATTTTAGGGGGGTAGCCCTGTTGGTCTGCAGTAGAACAGGATCGGAGTCCCCTTAGAGACCGATGAGATTTTCTGCGAATAAGCTTTCGAGAATCAAAGCTCTCTTCTTTAGACAAAACGAGAGACCCCCCCCCCCCTTTGATTCGGTATCACTCCGTCGAAGCATCTAATGCCTAAAGAGTGCGACAAATGCGTGCTTTTGAACTCCTCAGGAAAGCGCCTCCTTCCAAGGCCGCCCACAAACAGCCTGTGATTTACTACAGAGAGGGAAAAGAGAAGGAGGAACTTCGGACCCCAACCAAGTGGACATCCAAAGCGAGAAGCTCTCAGTGCAGAGCTCTCCCCAGCGGCCGCCTGGCCTCCGGAGCTCCTTTTGGGAGCATTAGACTTGGCACTGGCTGGCGTGCGGAGAGCGGCGACTCGGCAGGATGGCTTGTAAACCCTGCCCGCCTCCCGGATTTCATAGGAGCTCTCCGAGAAGCGGCTGAGCCCGAGTTCCCGCCTCCTTCCCTTCCTCATTCATTCCCCACTGCTGGCGGCAGGTACAGTATGAGCGCCTCCTTCCTGGTTATTAGACGCAAGCTTGCCCGCCTCAGCGACAAGTCATGGAAGCCTGAGGTTGTGTGAGCCGAGCGGAGAGAGGCGACGCCGGGAAAGTCTTCCTGCCCCAGAAGAAGTGGCTGGTAGGGACAGGACGGGACGGGGCTGGGCAGCGCGGGAGGAAGAGGAAGAGGGGCCCTTTGGTCTGGGACGAGCCAAACTTTTCTCCGGGGCGAGGGGCTGGCAGGCGAGGGCGCCCTGGAAATTGCTCCCCCACTCGCTCTGTGTTGGCGTTACGCAACAGAGGCGATCTCCCAGTGGCACGCAAATGCCTTTGAAGTATGCCGCGTGAGTCATCGCTTTCGGGGTATCTCCAGCCTAGCACGGGCGAGAAAGTGCTTGCCCGCTGCTCCGGAACGGTTGGCAGGCTTTACCCCGTGCAACCCATTAGTAAGACTTCTTGAGCCGGGCGCAAATGGGAAAGCACAAGTTTGGCTTGTCTGTCTTTCCTAAAGCAGGGGGATTTGGCGGATAAGCAAACACTGCCGGAGGAAGCCCCCCCCCCCCCCCGTTTGTATCTAAAGACCATCCCTGGGGTGGAGAGCGTCATCACTCGCGGTGCTCATGGTGAGGTCAGGAACGAATTTTCCTCCGGGCCCCACTGGCCAGAGATAGCGGAGGTGTTTTGTTTTCCTCTGGACATACAGTGGGGCGTCACTTGGGGAGATGATGGGGGCAGACATAGCTGTGAATTTCCTCCAGTGTGTGTGTGTGGGGGGGGGTTGGACCAGATGACCCTGGCGGCCCCTTCCTGCTCTTTGTTTCTATATTTCTGTTCTGCATGCTGTTAATGCACACGTGCGCATGTGGTTAATGCAAGGGTAGAAAGCCAAGGAGAAATTTACCGGTGCCAGTTAATGCAAGCCCCCTAAGTTATTTTGTTGCTGCGTATTTGCGAAGAGCAGAAAGGTGATTATAAATGCCCGAGTATTAAGTTACCTGTGGGAAAACTGGAGGGTTTAAATGCACTTGTTCCAGGTTTCCGAATTAATTGATGGCAGGAAGGTTGACTTACAATAGCAGTTCAGCCTTCCTGGGTTTTTGTGTTTGTGTGATTTTGAAAGCTCATTCTAGCTAGCATAGGTATTTCCTTTGAATTTTAGATGCATGAAAGAGCAAATACCAAAAAGTGTTCCCCATGAAATTCCATCTAGCAAAAGCCTGGCTCTAGGCAGGGTGGGTGGGTGGGTTGCCAGCTTCTACTGATGCAATATATTGTCACCACCAGTGAGGTAGGTGAGGCTGAGAAATAGTGACTGGCCCAAAGCTCCCTAGGATGCTCAGTAGCATAATTTCCAAATTGACAGGTGTGTTGTGGTTTCTTGTAGATGTAGATGATAGGTTTGGCAAGCTCTAACCTGTAATCTTTACTAGGTTACTTGGGGGAGGGGAAGAGTGTACACATGCTCAGGGGCACTTTCGTTTATTAGTTCATGTGGAAATAGAAAACAGAAGTCAGAGTGAATTCTGTTGAATGCCGGCTGTTAGAGCTGATGTCATGTGTGGTGACAAAGATTGTGAGCTGGGCAGACCTTGGCTGTCACCTCACCTCAGCCATGAGCTTGCCAGACAAATATTTCTCTCTCAGAGCTCCCCCTCATCTGCAATAGGAATAAAATGCTGTTTTGTATTATGTTACTGAAGTAATTGAGAGCTTTCTAACATTATTAACTGCACAAAGCTTTTCCTGTGTATTATAAAATAATAGATATTATTAAGCCACAGATGTGGTATGATTGTTGAAATTTGAACCTGGATCTCCCACAGGCATGGCTACAAACTCTACCCACCACACTAATAATTCAGTTGGTTACCACGATGTGGGGCTAGGAGGAAGCCCTTGGTTGCCTTCTATAAGTGGTCCCTGGAATTCTAAGCCCTGTTAAATACAGACTGCTGCTGGTGTTACTGTTGTTTGGGTTTCAAAAGCTGAAGAGCTGTGATGTGTTCCTAGCACTTTGCCCCATTCCTTTCCATTACCCTGTTGCATTTGCATCCCTTTCAGATTTCGCTCTTAGTTGAACTCAAGAAAAAGTGCTACTAATTCTCAGTGGCAGTTTATTCTCTTGCACAGAGAAAAATAAAATCACAGCAACATGCATTGATATGTTCCCTTAGCCAAGTAAGTGATAGGAAGAAGAAAGGACATAATTGGTTTGACATTTTAGGTTATTACAGGATAGTTCCGCTGGGGAGAAGATTGCCATAAACACTAATGGGATTAGTTTAGCTGGTCCTTCAGTAGTGAGGCTTAGAACAAGATATACAGGCCTGTGAGGAAGAGGAGGGACAATTGGAAAGTCTCCCCCTTCCCCCCCCCATAGAATTCTCTAAAGTGCAAATAGCTTGAGCAGGATGATTCTCCCACCCTCTACCCTTTAAGTGTATTCAGTTTCCATTATCAGGACGGATCCCATCTAAATTCTGTGTACAGAAATTCTAAACCCCCTTCGTCCCTGTCCTGCCGCAGCCGGAAATGCCTTCCAAAATGCTGCTTCCAAAATGCCTTCCAAAAAAACAGCATAAAGGAGGAGCTGAAAGGCTGCCACAGGAGGGAGAGAACTAGTGACATTTTCCATGGGATCCAGCTCAATATCCTATGAAGCAGATTTATAGTACACTCTCAAACAGGTCTCAGAAGCTTACTCAGGTCTATTCCATGGGGCTTAATCCCAGGAAAGTCTTCCTAGGATTGCACTGTTAGTCATCATCAAGATATTTTAGAGGCTTTCTTCTGGTTTACTTACAAAGTTTTATATTTCTGCCCCACCCGTAAGTATGTAAAGAAATGCCAGCAGCCATTGTGCTCTGTCATTCAAATTACAACTTGTGTATAACCTTTCCTTTCATCTTAATATCCTGCAAGATTTTTTCTATGATTATACTATAAACAAGGTAAGTCTCATTTGGGATAGCATTAGAGCTACATTATTGCAAGGAATTTCATATTCTTTGGTAATATCCAGAGGCACACATGATCTGTACTCATGGTTTCTGGGGTGTGGAAAAAACGGACCATTAAAAAAAATTATATAGTTTAAAAAACACTGTCTCATTTAAAAATATATTTTTAAAAATCAGTGGCAAATTGACACAAGAGCATTAAAGATTACATTTATAACCTCTTAAAATTGAAACCATCATTTTCCTGCATTTCTGTGCAAAAGAAAAATGCATGAGGAAAATTACATAACTTCCCAGATCCAGCAGTATAAATATGACATAATGAGTCATGTGCAGCATTTTTTATTGTGGGAAGTCATCAATATTTATGACTATATCCATCAAATAGCCTGGATGTTTACTTTCCAAGTCACGCAGAAACACTATTCTGCCTAGTAATAACCAGTCTTCTTTCTGGAAAGTCCTGGGCATTTGACCTCCAATCTAACAGAGCCAGGATTTTTTGAGTCTATATGATTTGGCTGGATGGGGATGTGGGAGGTGTGGACAGGCCTCCCCTTAATTGTTTGTTTATTTATCTATTTATGTCATTTATAGTCCGTCTTTCTCACTGAGGCTCAAGGCGGATTACAGTACAAGCTTAGTATAATCAGTATCAAGTACATTTCCATACAGTATATCAAGTACATTTCCATACAGTAACAAGTACATTTCCGTACAGTGTCAAGGATACTTCCATAAACAATGCCTTAGGGCAGTTTTTTACCTGCACGCATACTGAGGGAAGGAAACAGAACCTCTGTTATACCTTGTGGCAGTGGTTTTCAAACTTCTTGAAATGAAACCCATTTCTGAACTTAATGTACGGTTCAGGACTCACCAAATATCTTGTATTTTCTGAGATCCACTTGCAAAGTACTTTCTCGCTCTCCAACTTAAAATGCAGGAATCTCAATCTTTTAATACTGTGCAAGTTTTTTTTCTCATGTTTAGTATTTGAATATATAGTACTGTAGAGCAACAGGCTGTATTTCATGTCATGTTGCTCATTGTTCAGAGGGAAACCCAAACTGACTATTCACGGTTGTATGTTGCTATACAGAGTTACTCCAGTCTAAGGGCAGCCCATTGATTTCAGTGTGCTTAGACTGGAGTAATTGCATAGGGTTGCACTGTGAGCCTCCCAAAGCTGCCTTTCCCAGCTCACCGTGTTCCTCCCCCTCCCTCCTAGGCTTGTGGCCCACCTGAGAGAGAGTCATGATCCACTTTTGGGTCCTAACCCACAGTTTGAGAACCACAACCCTCTGTGCTTGTGGCGGGCTGCATCAAGCCCAATGTATTTCTGAAAAAGATATTTTATTTTGACTGTTTAGAAGCATCTCTCAAATACTGGGTTGAAACCTTCAAGTACAATTTTTGGTGACCTGAAGTTTTTCTCTTCTTTCTGACTTAATGAATAACCTCAAATGTTAAATATGTTTGACATCGTTTTTAACTTACAGAACAGCTGCATGATCAGGCAAACATTCAGGAGGTGCTTTATTTCTTAGCATGAAGTTTTAGACATGGGAAATGATACTCCTTTTGAATTACGCTGCCACTGGAAAATACCCAAGTGTGTTATCTTTTTCTTAGCAGTGCCAGGTAATCATGTTACTCCACTCCAGTTTAATCTTGTTAAAAAAGTTATAAAATGCTTTTTATTTTTTTTTCCTGAAACACAGTATAAAAATAAATGAGCTTTCCAGCACCATAGATTAGGATGTCTTTAACTGAGAAATAGTCTCCAACCTAACCTAGCAAGGGACCGTTGGAAGTGGTGGAGGACTCTCCCCCACATATAGCAACTGGGGTTCTGTCCCTGAGTGTGGCAGTATGTTGCACGACCAGTGCTGTCATGGAGTCTCTTTTTCTCCCCCTATTCTTGTAGGGGATCCTGGCACAAATACCGTCCTCATGTCCCAGTGATTATATAGATGTTCAGCAGGCAAGGGGGTAGATTTCACACACCCTGTTGCCTCCCTGGATCTCTGGATCAAGGCAACAAAGTATGTGAAATATTGTTTCTTATGTCTGCTGGTTGTTTTAAAAATGTAAAGCACTTTGGAACCATGCAAGTTGTGTTTCAAGCATTAGCAGATTAACAGTAAAATCTGATGGAATGTTTTCCTACCTGGATGCACTTGGTTGTTTGTCACCTGAGGTGGTCAAAGAACAAATATGGGCTGCACAGCTGACAGCAATTAAAAGTCTGTTCTGCGCCTAAAGAGACATGATAACAACAACCTTCTTTCCAAGATTTTAGTGGCTGTTTGTTTTTTGTCTATATTAAAATCATAAATCTTATTTTGATAGGGGTTGGAGTTTAAAATAGATGAAGCAATTTTTTTCTTCCGAGATTCACTTATGATGAGTTATTGAAGTGTAATCTTACAAGTTCTCAAGGAATCTTACACTGGGGTCTGATTGAAGCATGATGAGGCTACAGATAAAGTAATTACCTGTGTAGTAGGTGTTTCATACATCTGTCATCTTGCTGAAGAAGTGCTCATTGCATAGTCTGGCTCATTAGCCTTAGTACATTAGCAGGTTGTCTTCCTGAGGCACATCTCATTGGCATGCTACTATTTCATGCAGCTGGTACAGCACATGCTATAAGTTTCTATTAAATGAGATGGCCACTGCATTGAAATGGGTAACAGTTCAATCCTAAGCAGAGTTACACTCTTCTAAGGTCACTGAAGTCAGTGGTCTTAGAAAGGTATAGCACTGCTTAAGATTGTGCTATAAATGTTTTCCATCAGTCCTATTTCACAGTGTTCCTTGTAATGATATTGGGCTTCTTGTTTTGATGTCCTTCTGCTGTATTGTTTGCATGGTGGTTTTCCTTGCAAAAAAATATTGCAGTTAATAACCAAAGCCTACATTCACCTGCTGTTAAAATAATATTTTAGCTGAAACTGCCTGTAGAACATTTCCTGGCTTTGTTATTGCTTGTTACTTCATTATATTTGGTTACTGATGTTAATGTTGCTTCTTTTTTGTAGAGTTTTTGTTGTTATCCATTTTCGTGGGCCTGTGTGTATTATATGTATATATCACCTTTCTTTTTTTTCAAAATAACAACTCAAGGTGGCTAATAAAGGAATAGGAAATACAAATTGGTGGAAGTGTATCTCCATGTCCTGCACTGACAGATTGATGGGTGGCAGTGGGGCCTTACTTTCTCTTGATAAGTTGCAGGAAGTATGGCTGCTGACGGAGTCTGAGAATGGAGTCAGTAAGGGGCCAAGTAGCCCAATGGCAAAGGTCATCTTCTTCCCCTTCCTTCTCAGTTGTAGATTATAGCTGTATAAAATAAAATATGCACGATAGGTCTTGTAATGATGCTTCCAATTTAGTTTCAGACCAACTTCAAAGACTTCTTAGTCTTCCTCCCTGCAATGTGGTGGGATTTGATATATTCTTGTGTTTATTTATATAAAGAGTTTCCCTAATAATTAAAATCACAGAATGGGGATCCTAAAAATACTTGCTATTGTTATTATTGGCCAATTGTTCTGACATATAAAATATTTAAAATTTTCTATTCTCAATGTAACCTCCTTGCAATTAAAGTCAATTGTGCCTGATGATGTGAACTCTGACTGATGAAAGCTAATGCTGAGATAAATGCTGTCAGTCTTTAAAATGCCACTAGACCCCTCTTTGATTTTGCCTCTTTTCCACTATCTACTATAGGAGGGTTATTTTCCACTGTAATAGTTATTAATATCATGGAACAGTGGCCTCTCTGTTTCATGCTTGTCCTGAGCACAGCACATGGAAATATAGACATAGGCATATTGTGATGTGTCCTAGCCCTAAGTTAGCCTACTGAATCCCTGTCATATGCAGCTTATTTATTTTCTGGGCATCAGAAACATTTATCATGGCTCTCTATAAGCCAGTTTTATTGACCTACCACCAAGTCTTCCACAGCTTCCTTTAAAAAGAGGTTGCAATCTGGCCCTCAGTTCTAGATGATCTGCTAATTATTTTAGATTTATTAGCCCCAAGATCCAGGGCATTCTGCCTTAATTTGGTTTACCACAAAACTTTCCATTATTAGTTGAAATAGTTTTCTAACTTCCTTAACCCTCATGGCTCTCAACCAAGGAACTTTGAAAATTATAATTCTGTAGAGGGAGAGAGAACTCTTAACAAAAAATTTTAAGCATTTTTCTCAGATTACAATTCGCAAAGATCTTTGTCAGACATCTACAATCATTAAAATTTCAGATTAGTTTAAATTGTTATGTAGTTTTGCTCTACAGAAACCCAACTACTGTCAATTAAACCCACAATAACAAATATATTTAAAAAATCCCACAATCAGCAGCAGAAATAAAATACTCAGACTTAAATTACATGCAAAACATTACAATGGAGGTTAAAAAAAAGTTGCACAAAAGTTAAATCTGTTGAAATTTCTAACTGAAATTGCAAGTATAATGTTTCATGCCTTGTCTTATAACCAGTGATTTACTTAAGAGTCAAATTAAAGAACTAGAGTTCAGAGTAGTGGTTAAGAGTGCCTCATGTGGATCTGAGAAACCAGTTCAAATCACCACTCTGCCATAGAAACTCTCTGAGTGACCTTGGGCCACTCACACACTTTCAGCCTAACCTGCCTCACAGAATTATTGTAAGGATAAAATGAGGGAGAGGAGAACTATCTAAACCTCTCTATGTCCCCACTGGAGAGAAAGGCAGCATATAAATGAAGTAAGTAAGTAATAAAACTCGATCTATGTTCATAACAGAGATGGGAGGGAAATTTTTATTGTTCATTCAATGTATAACATCTGAATAATCAGATAATTCAGAATGTCATGGCACTTCTATTGATTGAATCAATGTTTTTTTTAAATGACGAAGTCTTAAGTGGATTTTATTTTTTTAAGCTTCAACTTCCTGTAGTTATTCACATCCCTTTTGCCTAGCTGTAAAACTCGAGAGTTTTTTTAATCAAAAAGCTGTATTTCTTTAATTTTGCATCTTCACAGTTCAGTGTCCATTTTTCTGTACCCTTTGCAAATGATTAAAGAAAAAAAGAAGACATACCTTAAAAAGAAATTCCTGCCATTATGAAGCTTTCCCTTTGATCATTGTTTATGGTTGGTTTACAGCTCATATGACAGCAGTTGCAGCCAAGCTGATTAGAATTAGATTTAGAGAATAGCTTTTATAAGACTTTGAATCAAAAGCTTAGTTGAAGTAAAATACAATATAGCTCCCACTCATGTGATTGTCTCAGGGAAATGTGTCATATTTATCTGGATGGATTCCACGCCCCCTCCCTTGAAAATCCAGGCTATTTATCTCTGATACTTTTGATGTCTTCAGGATATCTGGTGATTTTTCTTTCATGGTGTTTGAGGAGGAAAGTTGCCACCCTAGTGGAATGTTACACCTTTTAAAAGGCTTGTTACAATTTGCCTTATCAAATTTGCTAGCAAAACCTGTGCTACCCCATCTCTTTATAAGACTAACCAGACATGTTCCCATCCCTCCCCCTGCAAGAAGGATATTAACTTTCTATTCTCTTACTATAGAGAGAGATCACGGGCATGTTTTTAATGCAAATAAACAGGAAATCAATTTTCTGAATTGCACTGGTGCTTGGCTTTCCTCTCCCTCTCAAACAATATCCATGTGGATCAAATATACATTAGGTTTTAATCCATGTATTAGGAATGGCTCAGGTATGATTAACATCTGAATACCAACATTTTGCTTAAATAACACCTGTGTTTAATCCAAGCAAGCATGACCTAACTGTATGGGGCTTAAAATTGATGGTAGCAGCCCCATGCTTTAAAATACAGCTCATTGCTGAAGAAGGGCACGGTGTGAGTGGCAATTCCAGACCTTTCCCCATCTTAAACCCTCCCCTAAATCTTGCTTCTTTATTGGCTGGGCTCTCAGGCAAGATGTAAATGACACAGGGAGGAAAGAAAGTAAGTATATAGCAAACAAAGCGGCAAGCAAATAAAAGTGGGAGGTGGGGGTGAGTGGTTTGGGGCCAACTACATGGGCCAGGAAAGGATTCATTACTGCCTACCTGCCTACCTTTTTTATCTGGAAATCACTCCAGCCTTCTCTAGGCACAACTTCCATTCTAACATGCTGTCCTCACATCTACTTAAATTCTGACACTATACACACTTATACTGATTAGGGGGAGAGGAGCAGTGCTGCTGTCATTTAACATGCCTTACCATTGCAAAAGAAGTAAAGGAGCAGTCCAGTGTACTCAGTTTCTCTACCACTCTATCTTGCATTGCTGTAGAGGATACGGTTGGGAGTGGTCATCATTGTCTATTACATTTGTAGTGTTACCAGTGCTGGATCAGACCTTGTAGTGCAAAAGTCATGGTAAAAGGGAAATTCACAGAAATAATCATCCATATACACTACACAGCATGGAAGTTGCTTAATGTGTACGTGTGAAGGAAATCACTGCATGAATGTTGAGTTCAATCAGATGTCATTCTCAGTTGTATCTGTGAAAGAGACTGTATGGTAAGGACACCATCCAAAGTCAGTGCTGTCATTGATACAGTGCTGTTTCAGAAGAAAAATGTAAAACATACCTGTAAACTGTGGATTAGTTTAATGGCTTTTTCCAAATAACACCTTGACTTTGCTGTATCTGTTCCTGGCAGTACTTACTGAGTTGGATCCAAACAAAAATAGGCTTTCCCCTCTTCATATGGTCTCTATATCATTCCTTGGGGGGTCTCCTAATCCTCAAGAACAGCATTTAATGGAGATTAGTGGGTTGCAATGGGATGGAGAAGGTAGGAAAGTGTCATCTTGCTGATGGAAAATTTACTTTGGATCCAAAACTCTTAAGAAAAAAAATTAAAACCCAGAGTTCCAGTTTGCCATAAGGGACCCTGTCTTGCATCTAAAAATGCTGATTATGGAATGGATGTGAACTAATTTTTCTACAAAGGAAGTAATTGTTTATTCTTTCACATGAGATTAACCTGGACAAGAAACAACAATAAAATGGCTAGTTATAAAACATCAGCAAATGAAGCAAGGAGAGTCCTGAAGACTCTCATTGCTTCTTTGACTCTATTAAATAACCTTTCAAGCTTCATATGAAATTGAATCATGTAGTCCTCTGGACTTCATTCAGATTTGGCATATTCACACAGACAAGATTACCAGATACATATCTCGTAATAACTATGGTTGGGCATTAGATTAATTTATTAAAAAATGATTGTTAGTTGACCGGTTAAATAATTATTGAGTATTTTTAAACGATTTAATTTTATTAGAATCTCAAAAAATAAACATCAAGAAGTTTGATAACTTATGATTCATTGTCTGTCTTCTGTGCAGGCACACATGGAACTACACATGCGCCGGCCTGCCAATCAGTAGGTTTTTAAAGCTAAAGTCCACTAGGGGGTGCTCGCCTCCCCAGTGTGCGTGCGTGGGCTTTCCTGCCACAATGGCACTGGGAAGCAGCCCCCCAACTCTCCAGTTCCTTCTTCGCTGCTGACCAGGAAGGTCTTGATTCATTCCACTCGTACTAGAAGAGGAAAGGAGAAAGGAGACATGAGATTGTTGTAGACATGTTAGATAAAGCTCTTTTTAAGAGGTGCATGACCTGCACAACAAAAATGACCAAGACAGAGGGTCATTTAATCTGCCTAGAGTTCCTCTGACCCATCTTCTTCAGGCACTGGAGATCACCTGACCTTAGACTGAGCCTCGACTTCGTCTATGGAGCTGACATGGATCCGACACCATTCGGTTCACTCAACAGCATCATCACTGGATCTGGCTCGAGACCCAGAGTCTTACTGAAATTCCTCGGCCCCATGCTCCACCGTCGAAGTCACCTGCTAGATCTGAGCCAGTGCCATCTGCAGTGGTCAAGAAGAAGAAGCAATCAGATCCAAGTTGTTCACAGTTGAAGGGATGAGATCCTAAGAGATTGACCTCGAAGAGCTCGGATACAAAGTGCTCAGATACGAAGCGCTCGGATCTGAGGATGGTGGAGCCAAAGAGTTTGGTTCCGAGGATCTTGGATCCAAAGACTATGGATCTGAAGAGCTCAGATCCAAAGTACATGGATCGACCTACAGCGACATCTGAATTTGTGCATCCCCCAGCCAAGAAGGCCAGCACAAAACCAAACATCTAGAATCTGCCCTGGAGGACAGACCGCAGACACCATCTTTTCATTCGAGGTCTCCATCATATCATTCCTTGGATGAGGAAGGAGAGCTGCAGGAAGGACTTTTACCTGATTACTCTTGGCAGTCTGATCTTGAGGACCAGCAGTTTTATTCTTTGACATGGTTGCATCCAGTGCCATCTAATTATGGTTTGGATTTTGGAGAACCCTATTGTACACACTCTATATCGTCAGAATTCGAAGCTTTTGAGGAACACAGAGGGTCAAGGTCGCCCTACAAGATTCCTGAGTCTGCTATGTCCTATCAACTTTCAGAAAGCAATGAGAATGGAGTCCCAGCCCAACCTCAGATCCTTCACCAGATGAGGTGGTCATGGGGACTGGCTAGATTTCTCCCAATGAGTATTACCAACTATATACTGAACTGATACTATGTATGGCATAGTTGTTGGAAATAGAGGTGTCAGCTGTGGATCCGAAACTAAAGGATAAAATCTTACAGCACCTCTATTCAGGAAACCCTTCTAACGTGGCTTTCCCTATCATTGAAGGTCTAGTATAACGGAGGAGATTCAGATGCACCAGAGACAGGGCGCTCATACTGCCCCTGCTGACAAAGATAGCAGAAAACTTGATTCTCTAGGCAGAGACGCCTTGGCCATCTTCTGGGCCAATATTTGATCATTTCAGTCACTCTCTGGGGATGAGGTTGACAGGACCCTGTGAGCAGTGAGGCCTACCACGTGTTTCTTGGACCCATACCCATCATGGCTGGTAAAGGCTACGGTCCTCCTTGGAGGCCATTGTTAACTTATCTTTGGGCCCTGGGGTCTTTCCTGGAGCATTAAAGGAAGCCATGGTGAGGCTTCTCTTAAAGAAACCATCTTTGGACCCCACTGGCCCGGTCAGTTACTGCCCAGTTTCGAACCTCCTGTTTCTCGGCAAGGTGACTGAGTGTCAGTTCTAGGGATGGCAGTCCATGGCAGATAGATCCCCAAGTCCCTCACAGCAAGCACTCCAGTGCATTGGTTAAAAGACTTTTATTTAGAAATCCATTAAGTTCATGGATACATCCATAGATGGGAAAGTTGGCAGGAATGGTTATACAAGCATATGCACTATTGATATATGGAGCACTATTCCCCCCTTCCTTTGAGCAATTTGCATTTAGGTGCAAAACTCCAAAAGTTCCCTAAGAACACAATAGCTTAGTCTGGACAGAAAAAAGCAGAAGATTACAAGGAATCAAAATTCCCTCTCTCCCTTGTGAATAGTTACATTACAGCTGCAAGGTCAGTAAGCATATTTTCAGAGATAATAGTTGCTTGTTCTGGGAGCAGGGCACTTTCATTTTCAGGCAGGTCAACCTTGGTATGATTATGTGACTACATTACAAAGCACAAGTATATATGAACAAAACACATTTATATGAACAATGCATGAGCTCAATATATCAGATCAGAGAATACATAAATGGCATGGATGTGTGCAGACATGACACTGAGTGGGCAGTAGTGGAACAGCTGCAGGGTTTCCTGAAGGATACCTCAGCCCTTGATCCCTTCCCGTCCAGGCTCTGCTCAGGACATGGGACAGAGACATTGCTGGTTGCCTTCCTAGACAATCTTCACAGGCATCTGGATCAAGGTGGTTTGGCACTGCTCATACTATTGGACCTTTCAGCAGCATTCTATACAGTTGAGTATGATCTTTTGACCCATCGCCTCACCAATGTGGGGATATGATGGACTGCCTTGCTGTGGCTTATCTCTATTCTCCACAGTCAGGGACAGAGGGTGGTACTAGGGGAGAAATTGTGATCCCACCACCCTTTGATGTGTGGTGTCATGCAGGGGGCAATACTCTCCCTGTTATTGTTTAACATTTATATGTACCCCCTTGCCTAGTTGGTGCGAAGTTTTGGAATTGGGTGTCATCAATATGCAGATGACACCCAGTTGTATCTGATAATAGGTGGCCAGCCCGATTCAGCCCCAGATGTCCTGGAGTGTGCTTTTGAAGCTGCGACTGGATGGTTGAAGCAGTTGGCTGAAACTGAATCTGACAAAGACGAGGGCTTGAACTTGAGCCATGGGTGTTTAGGTTTGGGACTCCAGCTCCTGACTCTCGATGGGGCACCGCTTGCACCAATTCCGAGGGTTAGGAGCTTGGGGGTGATTCTGGATGCCTCCTTGAAAATGGAGGCGCAGCTCGCAGTGGTTGCCAGGTCCTCTTTTTTTTCATCTATGGTAGACCAGGCATTGTGTCCCCTATCTCTCGTCCTGCGACTTAACTACAGTGATCCAGGCAATGGTCATCGCTAGACTGGATTACTGTAACTCACGCTATGCAGGGCTGCCCTTGAGTCTGACCCAGAGATTACAGCTGGTTCAAAATGCAGCTGCACATGTTATTGCAAGAGTGCCAAGTGGGGCACATATAACACTTGTGCTGCACCAGCTGCACAGGCTGCCAGTAGAGTACCAGATCAGATTTAAGGTTTTGGTATTAACTTATGAAGCCCTGTGCAGACTGGGACCAGCGTATCTGCGGGACCGCCTCTCTCCATGTATTCCTCGGAGGACGCGTCAGTCAGGAGGAAAACAGCTGTTGGTGGTCCTTGGCCCCAGAGAGGCTCGCCTAGCCTCAACCAGAGCCAGGGCTTTTTTGGTCCTGGCTCCAACTGGTGGAACTCGCTGTCTATTGAGACCAGGGCCTGGCAGGATCTGTTATCCTTTCACCGGGCCTGTAAGATAGAGATGTCCCACCAGGCATATGGTTGAGGCTTGGCCAGGCCTCCACTGGCCTTTTAAGAGGGGAAAAGAAACAGTCTAAACCTTCCTAATTCGGTTTGTCCACCATCTGCAGTCATAATATTAACTACTGCCATCTGTTGCCCGTTATATTGTATGAAATAATGCTAATTGAATTTTAAATGTTTTATTGGTTTTATGGAACATGTGATATTTATTATGGTTTTAAATGATGTGATCCGCCCTGAGCCTACTCACAGGGAGGGCTGAATAAAAGTCCAAAATAAATAAAAATAAATAAATAAGGAAGTTATAATCTTCGGTTCTCAGCGTAAAAATTGCAAACTACACAGCCATTATGGAAGCCTACCAGATTTTCCTATGGAACCGATTGACATCGTTCTTTGTAAAACTTCCTGAGGATCAGAAAATAGTAACCAAGGTCATTCAGGAAGAACTTTCTATGCAGCAGATTAACGCAGGTGTAATTCTGCTGACACTTCTGCCAGGGCTCTGGCATCCTCTGTGGTGTTGAGACACCGTGCATGGCTTCATACTACAGCACTGCTCTTAGAAACAAGAAGTAAAATTGAATATCTCATGTTCTAAGGGACAATCTTGTTTTTGGCTGAGACCAATGATTACCTCTCCCAGAAGAGGAAAGACCGCCAGACGGCCTGCTCCTGTGGCCTGCTCCCTAAACAGCCTCTGACTCAGCGATACCCATACCGACAACAGTCTTATAGGTTACACAGTCTTATAGGTTACACAGATACCAAGCGATACCAACCATATACCAATGTTTACAGACAGCATCAGTCCCAGCAGGGACAATAAAAGAGAAGGCAGTCTAATAACTACACTCGACAGGGCCAACAACCGCCTTTCAATAAGGAAGTGCAAGAGCAAAAACAATTCTGACTAGAACTGGATCAGCTGGTCATTTTGGGAAATAGATTGGCTACGTTTTCTTTGGCTTGGGAAGGGATTACTTCAGATAAGTTGGTGTTACAGATTGTTAAGTTTGTTTTTAAAATTGAGTTTGCCTGTTACCCGGATCAGACTCTCCCTGATTTTTCATCACATTTCTGTTCCGAGAAACTACAGACAGAAATTGGGGAACTGATTGAAAAGGGGTCCATACAACAAGTTCCCAGTGGGGAGTCCCAATGGGGCTTCTGCTCCAAAATGTTTTTGGTGGATAAGAAGGATGAAGGTGTTAGATCCATCCTGGACCTTGGACGGCTCAACAAATACATACACACTAAGAAATTTAAGATGGTGACACTCAATATGGTGTTACAGTTACTGCCTCACGATACATGGTTTGCAGTCTTGGACTTAAAGGATGCTTATTTCCATATTGTTATACATCCCTATCACAGATGATTCTTGTGCTTGATTTATAATAACAAAATATTCCAATAACAGACATTACCCTTTGGCCTTTCTACAGCCCCAAGGGTGTTTACTAAATGTATGGCCGTTTTAGCGGCCTACCTCAGGAAGCAGGATTGCTTCATTTATCCTTATCTTGACGACTGGGTCCTGACAGCTTCATCCAGTACCCTTGTACCTTTAGGGGACCAGCGGCTCAGGAGAAACTGGAGGGTTGGGGGCACCACTTCCCAGTGCCATTTCTGTGGGAAAACATGTGCATGCACTCTGGGGAGGTGAGCACCCCCTAGCAAACTTTAGCTTTAAAAACCTACCGATCAGCAGGCCTGCATGTGCACAGTCCCATGTATGCCTGCACAGAAGACGTCAATAAACAGCAGTTACAGTAAGTGCAACTCTGTTTTACTACTACTATTGTAAAACATTATTTTTTTAAAAAAAATGTTATGAATGTAGATAAATTATTTACTGAATTATCTACTGAATGGGCTATCTCTTTGGCTTTTGCTGTGAAACCCTGGGATAAATCTACAGTAACGGAATTTTAAAAAAACAGCAGTAGAGCAAAGCAACAGCTACTATTTACAAAGCCAATAGTAATATTTTAACAGCAGCAGTACTTCAGAATGAATCATGGGCAGTCTATGCAAGTGACCTTTATCATTTATGACAGCATGTGTTTCTGTTTGGAGATGCCTGCCCTTAGAGAAAATGGACAATCGAAGAAACTTTGCTCTATGCTGCTTGATTTGTCCCAGCTATTGCAGGGCTAGGAGGCAACCAGCCACCACTCCTGTTCTTGCTCCCAAATAACAATAAGGTAAAAAAGTTAGTTGCTTCCTACACTGTGGCAAAAGTCATCCTCATGGAATATTTACCTGATGAAAGGTATGCCAACCAAACTTACACAAAATATATCTGACTGCTATTGCTATTTTGTTTCCCAAACATTGTCTGATACCAATTATACCTTTTAATGTATGGGTTTCAGAAGCTTCTGCTCCTGTGAAGCACACTACAAAGCCAAAATGTTATAATAAAAAGAAGTAGTTTACCTTCCTTTTTTTAAAAAAATTCCCCCTCTTGTGACAAACAGAATTATGAGACACATGAGCTGGACAATTTATTGAGTGCTACAGGCTATCATGAGTCACAACATGGACAACTCCAGCCATTTTCATATTTTATTTGCACACAATGAATAGTTTGTTTCCACAGAGTGAACCCAAATTCTTGGTCACAGTTTCATGCTTTGCTTTTTCTGTATTGCCATTTGCAAATAAGTCCAGCCAAAATCAGAGTTTTACTTCTGAGTTTAAAAAAAGTTTAAGATTAGTCTGTAAAAATGATTAATAGATTAACTGCTGTTTAATTGAATGTTCACAATGTCGTCTCTATATCATCAATGAAAATGTTTTCATAAAAATTACCTATTGCCTAAAAAAGACTTTTCTTTTATACATGATTGATACCCAGGCTTCATTATGGTATTTAACTACTTTAAATCCAGTTATAATACTTATGGGTATGTAACATTTTTAGTTGGGGGGGGGGGTTGAGTTGGTTTTATAGTATAATAGCGTAGTACCTGAGCTTCACAAAGGTGTTTGAATAAAGCAAAGTGTGTTATCCCTATTCAGGAGTCTTGTACTGTCTTTCTTCAACTGTCTGTAGTTTCGTTTACCTATGTTTACCTCAGAACACAGAGTACCACAGCTGACCAATCAGAGAAAGGGGGGTGCAAGCAGGCAGGAGCCTGCTAGCCACACAGGAAAACCAGGCCCCTCAGGGAGATTGGCAACCCTAGTGAACTTTTAGGGGAAGACTAGGAGGTGCATTTTGCCTCAGGACACATTCAATGACTCCCAATAGCAACTACATATTGGTTAGATTGTGGAGGGTGAGGGCCAATCAGGCTGCATACGCAAATGACCTCTGTGTTCCAACTGTCTCTGGGTGGAGGGTGAAGTGTGGAATGTTGTGGGCTCCAATTAGCCTGCATATACAAATGACCTTAAAAGGCTGACCCAATCAGGGAAGAGTGGCCGAACTAGCAGTGGATGGAGGCGCAAGTGGGCAGCAGCCTGCCAGCCATGCAAGGAAGCTGTATCCCTTTGGGAAAACACATTTAACCCCCTTTTACTGCCTTAGGGGGTGAATTTCTTAAAATCTCTTCTTAGTGAGTGTTTACATCATAAAAGGAATCCCCCCCCCCCCAATTTCATGTTTCTAGGACCAGGGGTTTGGGCTGGGTATTGATGAGTCAGTCAAAACACTTTTTATATATATATATATATATATATATATATATATATATATATATATATATATATATATATATATATATATATATATATAAAATGATTTCCTTTATGCTTCTCAGACGTCTTGTTCCTAGTGATGTTCAGGGTCAATAAATGATTGATTCCGTGGTGTGAGGTATTATAAAGACACACCCATCTGATGAGTCAGTTGTTCAGACAGGAACAATGAAGAGTGCTGTTGTTGCTAACTCCCAGTGTTCAACTTCAAAATCATGAAGTGGCTTAGAAATGAGATTGGGGGGAGGTATTTACTTTTGAGAACAACAGTTGGCCAAAATGTATATTTCTGTTCTCAACTGTCTTTATAATCATGAGGTACTGGACATCTTTATTTTTTAAAAAATCCAAAAATAGAACCTGTGACTCTCAAAACTGACAAAACACTACAAGCTATGTTCTGCCCATTTCTGGAATAATGTGAACTGCCATTCTTTGTATTTAGTATGTTCTTGCTCAGGCATTTGTGTTATCTATTGTTAGATTTACTTTGAGGAATTCCCAATGTCAAATAATATGAGAAGAATTTCTTATTTTTATTTTGTTCCTATGTGAATGTACCTATTTCTGTATGGGTTCTATGGTGATAAATTAGGAACCAAGACAAATGTAAGCTAAGAAATTTCTTTCAAGTCGAACGCTTTCAGAAGAAAGTACAATGATTTTTGTAACTGAACACACAGGTGTAATAGAGAACAAGAACTTGCAGCAGACAGTGTCTTTGAATTCAGTTATGTAACTGGTTGTTGCTTGATAAAACTTCAGGGTGAATAAAGTCCAATTTTTCTGGCTCACCAAGTGCCAGAGTCTTGTGATATGGTTCTCTTGATTAAAGGCAGGGCTTTCTTTGAGCCGGAACACCCCGGAATGGTGTTCTGGCACCTCTTTAAAATACTCACATGACTGGTATCATGTGGGTATTTTTAAAATGGCCCGTTTTGGCCATTTGTGGCCCGTTTGGGCCTGGATTGAGCCCAAAACAGTCTGCCCGGTGGAGGATGGTTCCCCTGCCCAGCAGTAGCCTGTTCCAGGCCATTTCAGCTGCAATCCAGGCCGTTTCTATGCCATTTGGGCCATTTAGGGCCCATTTAGGGCCTACAACTGCCTGGACAGGGGCTGAAACAGCCAAGATTGGGCTGGTGCTGGGCAGGTAAGGGTTCCACCGCCCTGCAGCGGCCCATTCCAGGCTGTTTCGGCCCCAATCTGGGCTGTTTCTGCACCGTTTGGGTTCACAACAGCCTGGATTGGGGCCAAAACAGCCAGGATCAGGCTGCTTCTAGGCAGAGAAGGGTTCCCTTGCCCGGCAGCACCCCGTTCCAGGCCGATTTGGCCCTGGTCCAGGCTGTTTGAGTGCCGTTTCGGCCATTTGGGGCCTGAAATGCTCCAAATTGTGGGCAAAACAGCCCGGATTGAGGCTGAAACTGCCAGTATTGGGCTGCTGCTGGGTGAGGGAACACTCCCCACCCAGCAGCAGCCCGATACTGGCCATTTTAGGCATCTTTCAGCCATTTTTTACCCAATTCAGGCCAAAAATGGCTAGGATTGGGACTGAAATGGCCAGCAGCAGGCCTCTGCCACGTGGGGGAAGACTTCCCTGCTCGGCAGTGGCCCAGTCCTGACTGTTTGGGGCCCCTTTTGGCCATTTTGACCCAATTGGGGCCCAAAATGGCCAGGATCTGGCCTGAAACAGCCATGGTCCTCTGCTGGGCAGGGGAACACTCTTCCACCCAGCAGCTGCCTGATCCTGGCCATATTGGGTCCCTTTCAGCATTTCTGGGCCCAATTCAGGTCCATAATGGCCAGGATCGGGCCCAAAGCGGCCAGGATCAGGCACAAAACAGCCAAGATTGGGCTGCTGCTGTACGGGCCAGGTTCGAGCTGCTGTGAGATGGGGGAGTGCTCTCCCGTGCAGCAGCAGCCTATTCCTGGCTAATCTGGGCTGCTTTGGGCCTGTTTTGGCATATTTTGGGCCCGAAATGGCCCTGATCCGTTCACTCCTGGGTGGGGGAGTGCTCCCCCATAGCAGAACAGCCTGTTCTGGGACAATTCAGGCCTGATCTGAGCCAAATCAGACCACCCCATGGAACACAGGAGCACTCCCTGGGTGGCCACGGCCTGCGTGATGACATCACTTCCCAGAAGTGAAGTTATTGTGCAGTCCCTGAGCGTGCACATGTGCACACTATGTGTGCGTGCATTTATTTATTTTTTTAAAAGAATTTTTATTGGATTAGAAACATATAATAACAATTATAATCACATTCTTTAATTTTTTCTAATTCTAACCCCCTCCCTTTCCCCCCCTTTTTATTGACTTCCAACAGTTTTCCAACCCCCTATCCACTTTCCCTCTACTCCTTCATATTTATTTTATTTGTTTATTATAATATACTTTCAGATTCTTCTAAGCACTATTTCCACTTCCTTTCACATATAAATTGTCATATAAATTGTCATATAAATAAAATCCTCTTAATCTATCTTCTTCATTAAAACTACTAATAATATTCATTTTGATAACCTGTGTTTTATCTTACTCCTTCTATTCTCTTCAATATGGGACAAACAATTTGCCCCCCTTTATACATCAATTCCAATACTTCTATACACATACTTATTATACACACTTATTGTCATTTACTTAGGCTTCTGTTCTATATGTTGTTCTTTATCTATACATATACCATAAGTCTAACAATTAGACCTATCTTTGAATTTACGTATGTATGTATATATTCACTCTATGTTATACGGTTATCTTTCCAAAAAATATAGATTAGTTAATATCTATCCCATTATTTCTCATAGTATCAACGCTATTGCTACTTAATATAATACTTAAAAATCATATAAAGTTGCTTAGAATTTTTCCATTAACTCTCCACCCCCTCGGTATAGTCACTTCTCTCCTCCTGTGTACCTCAATAATTTTCAAACTGCCACAGTTCTCCTCCCACCTCCCATCGAATATAGTGATGCAGAAACATAGAATCTGCTTTTACTTTATCATACCATAGGTATGCATGCCATCCAAATAATTTTTTGTATCCCTCTAAGGCCAGCAGTTTGCGATTTTTCAACGTGATCCAATCCTTCAACCATACCAGACAGATTGCATCATAATAAAGTCTCAAGTTGGGCAGTTGCATTCCCCCTCTTTCTTTTGCATCCTGTAACACTTTCATTTTCACTCGAGGCTTCCTGCCTGCCCACACAAACTCTGATATTTTCCTCTGCCATTTATCAAATTGCTTGGAGTCCCTAATGATTGGTATCGTCTGTAACAGAAACATAACTCTTGGTAACACGTTCATCTTGATTACTGCAATTCTTCCCAACCATGACAAGTTCAGCCTATTCCATTTGATCAAATCATGCTCTATTTGAGTCCATAATTTCTCATAGTTATTCTTAAATAGATCTATATTTTTTGCAGTCAATTCAATTCCCAAGTACTTCACCTTACTTGTTACCTCACAGTCTGTTATTTCCGTTAATAACTGTTGCTTTTGTTTAATCATATTCTTACATAAAATCTTTGATTTCTTTTTGTTTACATAGAAACCTGCCAAGTCTCCAAACTCTTTTATTTTTTCTATTACCTTAGGCATGTTTTCAATTGGATCTTCCACAATTAACATTATATCATCTGCAAACGCTCTGACCTTATAGGAAAAGTCTTTTATCTTTATACCACGGATTGCATTATCTTCTCTAATCTGCATCATCAAAATTTCAAGAACCAAAATAAACAACAATGGGGATAGCGGGCAACCTTGTCTTGTACCCTTTCCAATAATCAGTTTTTTAGTCAGCTCGTCATTCACCACAATTGCTGCACTCTGGTCTCTATAAATTTCTCTCACTGCTCTTATGAACCTTTCCCCCATTTGTAGCTGTTCCATGGTGGCAAACATAAAGTCCCAGTTCAAATTGTCAAATGCTTTTTCAGCGTCTACAAAGAAGAAACCAACCTCCTTATCACATCGCCTGTCATAGTATTCTATAGCGTTTATGACTGTCCTTAGGTTGTCTCTGATTTGTGCGTGCATTTATTGAGAGGCGCATCACCTCCTCCCAGAAGTTGCCCCAGGTGAGAGTTCCCCCACCTCTTTCCCCAGAAAAAAAGTCTTGGAGCCCAGGCTTCTGTTTTCAACTTAGAAATTACAGCCCTACAATAATAGTGTGTTTCCAGTAATAATACTAAACAAAATATAAAACCACTTCTTCTTTTACTCATTAATTTTCATATACAGGTTGCTGGTTACCTTATTCTAGGTGATAAGAGTACAGAAAATTTAATCAGCCTTTCCAGAAACCAGCCTCTTCCTCTGCTGCTCAGCTCCAGACCCTGACTCCACTTTACTTGGCTGAACCAATTAGCTCACGTGGGTTACGTGAACACCATCAGATACTTGCCTCTGGATATAGATATCAACAACAAATCCTATTGGCCGTTGAGTATTAGAACTGATCTGGTAGAGATGCACCTTATCTGTCTGTCTGTCTGTCTGTATGTTGAGAAGCTCTTTCCTTTATGAAATTATTTTTTAAAAAAGAAAAAATGTTTGCTAGATGCTTTTTGTACTTTAAGAAGAGCAAATATTAAAAAAATTCAGCAACACAAGCTAGGATTCTTGTTCTTTGCTGTTACTGTGCAGTCTTTAAATGGCTTCTCGGGAGTGCAGCAAAAGTTCAGGCTAATGAAGTCTCCAGAGGAGATGAAGTTCTTTGCTAATCTGTTTTTAGGATTTAATTAAGACTGCCTCGAAAGATAAGTTGTATCTATTACTGAAATGGCTGGCCTTATGAAAACAGGTGGAAGGCTCTTCTCTGTCGTGTCATAGAGGTGTGGGAAGCAGCTGCAGCTTTTACACATCTGGACACACAAATGTTCTTGTGCATTCAAAAATTCGTGTTAGGGAGGCAGATTATAATTGTATGTCCCTCTGATTGGCTAGAAACTTTTCACCCCTAGCTATTTGCCTTGGAGAAGTTTAAAGGGTTAAAAGGATTTGAAGGTTAGGCTTGTATGCATACTGTATGTATCCTTAACAAATAACTATTCCTGTAGCATGCCTTATAAATGGTTGCTGTTCTCCCTAAGAAACTAAGAGTGCTTCTGATTACACATTTCATCCTGAGATCCTGCTACTTTAGAGTTATTAATATAAACAAGACACCTGAATAGAATGCTGCAGATTATTGGAAACCAAATATCCTCTGGTGGTGAATAGGATGACTTTTAAATTAGAAACAGATGGCTTCTTTTTATTCTCTTTCGGAAGCACATTAGTAGTTAATCCTGAAATAAAGACTGATCCAGATAACATACTATATAAACAAGTTTCCAGGGCCTTTGAATAAGAGATAGAAGAAGCAACTGAGAATATGATGCATTTAAATGATAAATGAGTTCTCGTTAAAGTGACCAGATCCATTGAGGGTATATGTGTTAAACTATGGTTCCAAGACTCATGGCTACTAAAGAATTATGATGTTTCTTTATGCTTTATGGTACTGTTCTTTGGCAGCAAAGCTAAGTCATTCAAATGAAGGTTGGGGGGATTGTTCTAGAAAGCGTAGTGAAGAGAAGCACCTGCCGGTTGTCCTTTCTCTACCCTACACATTTTCATTAGCTAAAAATGCTTGATATCCATTGCCCAGATTAATTGGAGAAATATTTTGCTGTGTCTTATCAACTATATCACTGCTTACATTGGTAAAATGGAGACTGATGTATAGACATGCAAGGAATCCAAATGAGATAGAATACAGAGAAACAAAGCTCCGAGGTTCAGGAGTCTGGGGGTGATCCTGGATGCCTCCCTGAAAATGGAGGCACAGGTCACAGTGGTTGTCAGGTCTTCTTTTTTCCACCTGCGGCAGACCAGGCAACTTGTCCCCTACCTGTCTACCTGTGACTTAACTACAGTGATCCAGGCAACGGTCATCTCTAGGTTAGACTACTGTAACTCGCTGTATGTGGGCCTACCCTTGAGCCTGACCCGGAGATTGCAGCTGGTGCAAAATGCAGCGGCGCGTGTCATTGTGAAAGCACCAAATAGGGTGCATATTACACCAATACTGCGCAAGCTGCATTGGTTGCCAGTGGAGTACCGGATCAGGTTCAAGGTTCTGTTATTGACCTATAAGGCCTTGTGCGGACTGGGGCCAGTGTACTTGAGGGACTACCTCTCCCTGTATATTCTCCAGAGGACCCTCCGATTGGGAGAAAAACAACTGTTATCAGTCCCTGGCTCTAAGGAGGTCCGCCTCAACTAGAGCCAGGGCTTTCTCAGTCCTGGCGCCTACCTGGTGGAATGCTCTGTCTACTGAGACCAGGGCCCGGCAGGATTTACTATCTTTCCACCGGGCTTGTAAGACAGAGTTGTTCTGCCAGGCTCATGGCTGCGGTTGGGCCTCCACTGGCCGGAGGATGCAACATCTACCCCCCTCCCTGTGAAAGTTGCCCACCACTGTTTGTTTTTCAGCTGCTGTTACTGTGCTGCTATATCCAGTTGTACTGCTGTATCATTGGTTATTAGTTGTATTGCTGCCGCCAGGCAAAAGAGTGCTGTTATTTTTATATAAAGTTTTAATGTTTTAATATGGAATGTTTTAAAATGATTTTAAGGTTATTATCTGCCCTGAGCCTAAATAAAATAAAATAAATTATTAGTAAGTTTTCCTGAGTGAGGATAAGATTTGTTCAGGAGGTTGAATGTCTGCCGGTAGAAATTTAAATTGAGAACTCTCCAGCTCTTCTGCCTGTTATGTTAAACAAGATTTAAGTTTTGCCTCAGGGACAGCAGAGGGGAAGAAAACAGAATGGTTGCAACTGGTTGTCTACCAGTAGACATTCAAAAGCTACTTGACTGGCAGGGTGATTTTTTCCAACTCCACTTCTATAAGGAGTGTGGTAAGTAAATCCCCAAGCCTTTCCCCAAGGGTTTCTTGATGGCTTAATTAGCTTTATGATGGGCCCCTTCAACTGCCCACGGATCTAAGGTCTCCTGCCATACCCACCTTTGCAGCATTTCAGACCAAATTATAAGCACACCCGGCCATCAGCTGCTTATAACCCAGAGGTCTTCAGCTACCTGCAATGACAGGGCCTTTCCCTGCACTAACCCCAGGTCATTGCCACCAAGGTGGATGACCGAAATGTGGGGGGAGGACCTGTCCTTCCCCTAAACAAAAGTGGCAGTAGGCCCAGCCATCTAAGCCTGCGCCGTCCCTGTCACTCGACAGTGGTCACAGCACTCAGGCCCAGCTGAGATCCAATTGGTGTTCTCCTGGCTTGGTAGGCTGCCCAGAACACCATGCTGTGTCCACATATCAGGATTCTCTTCTTCCCTGGGCCCAACACTGCACCTAAGGAAAGAGCCATTAGGATGGCCATTTAACACTGAGGCAGGGGGCGGATGTAGGTTCTAAATGCACCCAACTTCCACCTGCCCACACGCTGTATCGCTTGGTGAGAATACCCCATAGCTGCTGCCGTAGAGGCAGCCCCAATCCTAAAGGAATGGGTGCCTAATTTGACCCCCGACAAACCAATGTCCTCAAGAGCCCTCTCTGTAACTGCCCCAAACTGATACTTAGTTAAGGGGCTCTGATCCTCGTGGTGGAACAACACTCCCTGGCCTTCCCCATGGAGCTCCACATACACTCTGAGGGCCCTAACTGGGCA
This sequence comes from Eublepharis macularius, assembly GCF_028583425.1. Taxonomy (NCBI): domain Eukaryota; kingdom Metazoa; phylum Chordata; class Lepidosauria; order Squamata; family Eublepharidae; genus Eublepharis; species Eublepharis macularius. The sequence goes on from NC_072790.1 coordinate 108,193,775, forward strand.
AAGCTCCCGATCAACACAGAAGCCTAAGAGAAAAGTATTTCCCTGTTGCTGCTGGTCAGTCTTGGACTGGATCCTAATAGATACCTTATCCTCTATAAATTTAATATCCTGGGCTGCTAAGGCCCTGCCAGGTTTGATTCCTCACTCCTCCACTTGAAGCCAGCTAATTGACGTTGGGTCAGTCACAGCTTCTAGGAGCTCTCTCAGCTCCACCCACCTCACAGGGTGTTTTGTTGTGGAGATAATAATAGCATACTTCGTAAATCTCTCTGAGTGGGTATTAAGTCATCCTGAAGGGCGGTATATAAATCCATCATCATCATCATCATCCATTTGGTATTGGGACACCAACTCACTGACCCGAAGGTCCCCGCAGAATGCTGTTAAGGAAGCTGCATGAAAAAGCTTACTTTCATATCTAGATGAACAAACTTCCACCCAAGCAGTCCCCAACCCTTTTAAAACTGATGGGGAGATGGGTTGCCTGGGATCACCAGGTGCCCCAGCCTCCCCAGGACCAGCCTTCCAACATTTAACAGACCCTAAAATCCCCAGAGGCTCCTGGTAGGCCTCTCTATTTGCTCTCAAAGGCCGAAGCGGCCAGCTGTCCCCAATGGACCTGACTGAAAGACCCCAACCACGCTGAACCACACAAAAGTGCATCAGGTGTTCAGGTGGAATAGGCCATAACTGCTGAAGCCCCGCCATCTTTCTAAACTGATTAAGTTGCCTTACCGCATGGTTATAGGCCTTGCGTGTGCTGGGGGCAATGGATAGTTGGATCGCCCTGTTCGCTTCTGCCATCCAAACTGCCAAAGCCCTTTGGACATCCATGCTGTCTGCCAGTTAGCCCAAGGGGCAAGCTGCCAGAACCGTTCCATCTGTTGGTGAGACAAAGTGTCTGCCACACCATTGTTAATTCCTGGAACGTGTCTGGCCCTAAATAAAATGTTTAATTGGAGGCATTTAAGAGTGAAGGCACGAACCAGCCCCATCACCCTGGGGGATTTAGATGATAAAGAGTTGACCACATGCACCACTGCTAAGTTGTCACACCAGAAGTGAACTGAGTGGTTGGCCAACTCCGTTCTCCAAAGCCATGCTGCCACTAATAAGGGGGAAAATTCTAAGGTCTTTGGGTCTTTGGACAACCCCTGTTCCAGTCAATCTACCGGCCATTGGTCAGCACACCAGTGGCCCCGAAAATAAACTCTGAATCCCATAGACCCAGAGGCATCAGAAGTACCTGGAGCTCAGCTTCAAGCAGCAGGTCCTCCCTCCAAAAAGTCACCCCATTAAATGAACCTAAAAAAGAATGTCAGACCTCCAGGTCTTCACGCATGCCCTTATCTATCCTTAAATGATGGAGGGGCAACTGTAAAGTCCCCATGGCATCACACAGCCGTTGGAGGAAGTCCTTTCCTGGGGCAACCGCCTTACAGGCAAAATTTAAATGGCCAACTAATTGCTGCAGTTCAAGAAGGGACACCTTACTCTTACTCCTGCAGTCAGCTAACCTGGCTGTTAAATCCTCCACCTTTTCAAGGGGCAACTACAAGGTTTGCCGAACCATATCCAGTTCTATGCCCAGAAATGTGAATACCATGGAAGGACCTTCTGTTTTCTCATATGCCAATGGAACACCCAGCTCCTTGGCTAATGCAGTGAATCCTGCAAAGAGCCTAGCACACTGCCATGTCCCAGCCGGTCCCACCATCAAAAAAATCATCTAAATAATGAGCAATATCTGGAAAACCACAATGACAACACAGCTCCCATTCCAAGAAGGAACTGAAGCGCTCAAATGCTGAATAAGAGATGAAACACTCCATGGGAAGGGCCCTATCCATATAAAACTTGCCCTCAAATGCAAAGCCCAGAAGGTCAAAGTCTTCTGGGTGAACAAGGAGCAGGCAAAAAGCAGACTTAATATTACATGTCGCCATTTCAGCTCCCAACCCACACCAGCGCACAACCTTGACCGCTTGGTCAAAGGATGTGTAATGTACTGAACAGAGGTACTTGGGAATACCATCATTCACCGAGCCCCCCCTAGGAAAGGACAAGTGGTGTATAAGGCGGAACTCACCAGCCGCCTTTTTAGGCACCACCCCCAATGGTGACACTCTTAAAGTAGGGGCCGGAGGAACGTCAAATGGCCCCAGAACCCGGCCCTCTACACATTCCTTCAAAATTTTGTTCCAGACTACCTCCTCCATGACAGCCACCGATCTAAGGTTATAGCAACAACAACCCCAGGCACCTCCCGTACAAAGGTAGCAATAGAACAGAGAATCCTCACGGGAGGGTTAAAGCAAGTGAGTACAATTGAGTCACACTAAATGTGCATTGCTATACACCATTTCTATATAATTCCTGAACACCAGGGGATAACCATAAAATGTCAAAGTCCTTTTATCCAAATATTTCAGCAATATAAGGGTTCTGATATTCAAAGCAATATAAATATAGTCAGAGAAAATACGGCCGCCGCATTCCGGGTTCTGTTGTTAACGCTTCTGTTTATGAGTATTGCTGTACACTATATGGTTATGAATAAGCATGCTTGCATCCTGTCACCTAGAAAGATAAGTGTATGTTTAACACTCTCCATTGAAACTGGTGGAACTTAAAAGATGCTTCAAGAGGAGGGATTGTACTATATGTAATTTTCTGCCCCATTTCCTTATCTTTATTATGTATATAATTACCTCTTTTCTTACACCGCCATATAAAACTTGTAAGAAGCCAATGTTCTCTTTTTATCTTGTCCTCCGCCTGTCACTGTCCTCTTTTCATTGTAGTTCTATTCAGCTGAGGCTATATACAACTAGGTATATTTAGGAATGAAGATAAGGAAAAAGAGCACCCATCTTTCTCAAAACACTGGTGAGATTGTAAGACAACTGCAGGGCAGATGATAAATATGTCCACTACCTATCTAGATGGGGGATGATTGATGGTTGTTTGTGAAGCCTTGATCCTTAAGAAATATAATGGTAAATGTAAAATGAAAATATGTAATGGAGAATTTATAATTGTAACAGAATAGTAAAATCATGTTTTAGCTATAGTCCTCAACAACTGTTCTTCGTGTATATGTAAGTCATATTTTTTCTTTAGCAGTGTGCATAAAAGTCAAGCATCCTTACAAATTAGGTTGAGAAATCATGGGCTGAGACATAATAAAATCTTGAACAAAATCATCTCCCATAATAGAGGCTGGATCTCAGGATTCTAACAGTAATTGTGATGAGTGGGGAGACTGTCAACAACAGGTAAGAATTACTTTTTGCAGAAAGTTAATAAACCTCTATCTACACAAAGTCTATTTCTCCCCATTTCATACTCTTTGTTGTCCTGTTGACTAGATGGTAAACTGTTTTTGGAGATGTCTATTTTTAAATAGATAAAGCAGCTTTCTCCACCACCACAAAGCACCTAGTACAGTCTTAGTACAAATAACAACAGATAGAAACATATTGTTGTAATGTAATCTGTGGTATCTGATTAGACATAATGACAGCATTTCCATTTCCCAAACTTAGCTAACTGAAATAGATCTTACATCAAGAAAGAATCTGAAGCTGGATCTGACAAAATAATACTGCCCTACGAAAGGTCATGACAAATTTATAGAAATTTCTCATTTCTTCTTGACTAAGTGATTTGTCACTATTTCAGGGATGTAAAAATTGTCGCATGGAACTTGCGCAAGAATAACTAAAACCAAAACCAAGTCATGCTCACTGATCTCAGCCTCTGTTTAGTTGCAAGATCAAAGATGGCTGAAGGGAGATGGGTCTTACGAACACAGATCGGACTTAATCTCTGTTGTTTACACAGTGAATCTTACAGCTTGCCTGGAAGGAGGGTTTTAAGTAGGCAAAAAGTTTATGGAAAGGAGTTGCCTGCTGAAAATCTAGGAATTGACAGACTATAACGGTTCATATTCAGAACGTAAAGACATAAGAGCAATTGTGCTACATCAGGCCAATTGTCCATCTACTCCAATATTCTGTTCCATGTAGGGGTCAGCCAGATGCCCCTATAAGGCTTACAAGTGGGGCATGAAGGCCAAAGCCTTCCCGTTTTTTGTCTCTCAGCACTGGTATCCAGCGGGTTGCTGCTGGCGATGTAGTGCTCTTTCTAGCTGTGACAGAAGCTGAAAAAGGCTGAAGTAGGTCAAACAACTGCTAGCAACTGACTGACTAGGGGATCACATGCTTGGAGAGTTATTGGCTAGAGCAATATGCTTACCCACCTGGCTGAGACTTTAATAGAAATGATTTATTGTTCTTTCATTTTAGGTTTACGTTGCCACATCACATAATCCTGCTTTACTTTAATCGTATTACTACTATTAAAGATAACAATGGTGGGAACAAACACAGCTGTATAAATACTGTGATCAAACAATAGATTGTACTTTTTAAAAGTAGAGACACATGAAAACTTCCTGCTCAAATACCCCATTGATATTCTCAATACTGCTGAGGCATTCTATTCACATGTTCATTCTAAGGGCTGACAGAGCTACTTTTATTTTTCTGGTCTGTTCCTGCCCTCTATGTTTTGGGGTGACAATTAACTGCTTACCACCTGGGTTTTCAGATTGTGGAGAAGGCTCCCTGGGCAGGGGTGATTCAAGGACTATGAAAGTGGAAGCAATCAGAATGCCGAGATGCTTGGGAAGTGCTGGTTGGTATACTTGGGATTTGTAAGAAGGAAGGATGGGGGAAGAATTCTGGAAAGCAATTACATAACATGTAGCTTGGCAAATGGAAAAATGTTTGTTTATTAAATTTTTATACCTCCTCTTCCTTGAACAAGGCCTAAGGCAGTTTACAACAATTAAAAACAATTAAACAATTAAAACAACAAATATTATATGTTAAAACTAAAAACACTGCAATTAAATGGTCCCAGAAATACAACCAGTAGTAAAAACAACAACCAGGTGGCAAAGATTCCATATTAATAATAGCTGGTAAAAGGCCTGCTGAAACAGTTCTCCTTGCAGCAAGGGCATAGACTTTCCAATTTCCCTGGGGGGGGGCCCTAAGACTGGGCCAAAGGTGTTGGTTGCTATGCTAGGTCTATTAGTGACATCATAGGAAGGACACAATGACATCACAGGAAGGGGCTTCCATTGCCACTATCTATGGAGGTGGGGTGATGGGGGATTTAAGGAGGGGCTCTCCAGAAATTTTGGGGGCACCTCTAACAACACTCCTGGGCTGTGCCAAACCTAAAGGTGGGAGCTGGCCAGTGGTTATAGTGGTCTATCTCAGCAATCTCCTGTGTCCTGTTTTTGAAATTCACTTTTAGCATAGTCACTTTAATATCTGCAAATATACATACCATGTGCATAGAGCATGCTTGGGGTGGGAAATGTAATCACAGGGAGAGGACATCGGAATGTGCTAATGGGGTGATGCAACGAAGCCCACTATTGTCATGATCTCATGCCAGTTGCTGGGAGGACAGTAAATTCAATCACCCCAGTCTCCTGAATTCAGCATGAACATTCCTTTCATGCCTGTACTCCCGGGCGGGTCTCAGCAACTCTCTTGCTGGAATTCCTCCTGATGCAGATCAAGCTGCATTAATCCAGGGCCCCTGTGATTTTTATATCACAGACCTGTATTAAAGGTATGTTAAATATGGCAGAGGCCAAAGCCGACCACTTAGATTCATTACTCCATTCATGTATCTGAAGATCATTATCTCTCCTCCTTGAAAATCTAAAATGGATTGGAAAACATTTTCATAAATTTTTTCTCTTGCATTGTTTGAGACATATATTGTTGCTAGTGAGTAAATCTTGCCTTCAGCCTGATTTTCAAAACCATGTATCTTCCTTCAGTCTTTTATTTCTTCTGTAACATTTATTTGTAAATTGTTTATATAAACTATGACTCCTTTTTAAATTATAAGTTCTTAATAAACAGACAAATACATACTAACAAAGAGGAACAAAGCCCCCCAAATCATTGGAAATGTAATATGATACAACAGGAATGGTGGGCAGTCCAGTGCTTCAGCTGCCATTGTAAAACTGAGTCCCTCATGTGTCTCTAGTTGCCGGTGGTGGGGCTGAGCCCCCCTGGCCAAATCCAGGGGTGATTTGAGCCCCTCATCCCCCCTGAAGTTTATGCCTATGCCTTGCAGACCCTGCAGAAACTAGATAGGTCCTGCAGGCAAGCATATTGTTGGACAGAGCATTCCACCAGGATGGGGCCACCACAGAGAAAGCCCTCGACCTGATGGAAGGGAGGTGAAGCACTCAGGGGTTGGGCACCACCTGTAAGCTGCAAAATGAAGAATGCAGCATTCATGGGAAATCATATTGAGAGAGCTGGTCATTCAGGTATGATAGTCCCAGACCATGTAGGGCTTTAAAAGTTAAATCCAGCACCTTGAATTTGATCCAGAAACCAATTGGAAGCCAGTGCAACTGCCATAAAATAGACTGCATTCGGGCAGACCACTCTGAATCAGTCAAAAGCCTAGCTGCATTCTGGATGACCTGCAGTTTCCAGGGCATCTTCAAGAGCAGCCGTGTATAAATTACAGTAGTCTAACTTGGAGGTGACCATAGCATGAATCACTGTGGCCAGGTTCAACCGAGGCAGGTGGTGGGCCAACTGGCGAGCCCAGTGAAGATGGTAGAATGCTGACCTTGCCACTGTGGACACCTGCTTATCCAAGAAAAGGAAAGTATCCAGCTAAATCACTCCAAGTTCTTCATGTAATCCATCAAAGATAACTAGACCCCATCAAGATAACGTCTTAATGTTTCTGTGTCGGTTGGAGGGATCATGGTAGAGATTTATGGCTGCTTGTATGAGGTCTTTTCACACAATATAGAGTACACAGGTGGGGTCCAGGGTTCCCACCCTGTGTCCTATATAACAGTCACACATGACTTGTGGGTACTCTTCAATTCCCATGTATGCAGTATCTGATTTGGATGGCAACTGAAGTGCAGATGGAGAAGTTTCAGCTGTCAACCCCCTGTCTCTCATTGTTTTCCCAATCCATTGGGGGAAAACCATGTGTTTACTCTTGAATTTCCCAAACAAACCCAATAACACCCCCTACTGATTGTTTCAAGTCAGGAGAATGGCCCATGAGGAACCAGTATCTGAGGCAGTGTGCCGTAAACTTTCAAATAATACCTTTGCTGGCATTTTTGTCTCAGTAGTCTTTGAGCTTAACTCAAGAAAGGATGCAATTACATTTGCTCCTTATATAACAACATAATAATAATAACATTCGATTTATATACTGCCCTTCAGGACAACTTAACACCCACTCAGAGCAGTTGACAAAGTATATTATTATCCCCACAACAATCACCCTTTGAGGTGGGTGGGGCTGAGAGAGCTGTTATTGACCCAAGGTCACCCCGCTGGCTTCAAGGGGAGGAGTGGGGAATCAAAGCCCCTGAGAATCAAACCTCCTGAGAGGCCTATCAGATGTATCACATATTCGCCATGCTAATTTAACATATTCAGTTTGCATGTTCATAATTTGCATGAGCTCTACCATCCCCAGACCTTTTCTGTTTCTTACATAATCTGTTTGAATTGTCACCATATATGCAACTTCCTATAATATTTTGAGCCGTCAGCCTATCTCTCTCATCTTTTACTACTGCAAGGCTTCAACCACATCCAGCTGTTGTGCTGTTTGTGAGAAAATAATGCAGTCATCTAAAGTCATGCTCTGCAATCCAGAGATACTGAGGAGCACAGTCCTCTACTATGTCTTTCCTAGCATAGCTAGTAAATCCATACATTCCACTTCATATTGGTCTTAAATGTTTTGGTGTGCAAAGCTTCTTTGTCAAAAGAGACAGGAGGAAAGGGAGCAGTTGTGGTTGAACATTCTGTGAACTCAAGGAGTTGTGTTATTAGCGAAGCAAGATGACACAAAGCACAGTTCGGGAAATACTATCACTAAATGGCAAACCAATTAGCCACACTTTAAGAAAGATTGAGCAATGTAGAGGTGCATGGGTTGCTTTGAATGAGCAACATCCCATCAACTCGCCCACTGCTGTGCTCTGCTCACTTTGTGTATATGTGGGAGGCGGTGAACCAGTGTGGAAGACAGCCTTGTGTTTCAGATTAATTAATCTTTCACACCGTTAACTGTTTGCAGTGGAAGTGATGGAAGCACTGCTACAGGGATAAGTGCAGCTTTCTTAATTACATGTCAAGTGGAAGACTGTCACTCGGCAGGCAACTTCACTTGCTAAAAGCCTTTCCAAGGCCGGCACATTAAGCAGAAGTGCATTATGTTAGATACTTACAGATGGTAAGAATAAGGGGAAAGGAAATTTAATTTGGTGAGCAGTCATCAAAGTATAACTAAGATCTTCATCTATATGTGTGAGCTGGGAGTAAAATAATTAAATGGGCCAAAGTACTCTGCCACTACTGGAAGTCTTCTGAGCTGTCATCCAAAAAAAAGTGGTTTACAGAGGTCAGGGGCTTTATAGTCCTGTACAAAATTACCCAGAAAATGGAATTATCTAGAAATCTGACTTAGAAATGTAATTATGTGACCACTTGATTTCTTTTCATATGTTAAATGGGATCATTGTCTTCTAAAAATAATGTGCCTATAAAACACAAACATACACATTTACTTTGAAATAATCCCTTTGTTTAGCTTTACTTCAAGATGGTAGATTATATCATCTGTACTATAGTTTAAAACTCTTCAATTTATTAACTCTTTCATAGATTTCCTTGGGGTATTCTGTGGGGGTTTTTTGTATTAATTTGGATGGAAAGCTTTGATATGATTGATATTTTAAAAGTAATTACCAGTTTAATCTATTTTTTGAGCTTTTGCAGAAAAAATCAACTTTTTGTGAGTAGAAGAGTCAATTAATATTCCATTTTGTTATTAATTGATGAGCATAGTGTTTGGCACTTTGAACTTCTCTCATGATGACTAAACCCCAATATAGTGAATTAGAGCACTCATTTTGAAAAAGCAAGTGAACATTCGGTGGCTTCTAAATGCTCACTGCCACACATAGTTTGCACGTTAACTATGAAGACATGAACTGCTCTTCTCCTTATGCTGAATGAGGGTTAAAGCACACCTTTCTCACACGCATGCTGAAGTAGTTGCAAAGTAGTTGCATTTCAGTATGATTCTGTGTGCAATCTGGATTCCATTGAAAGGAATGGCTAGTATTTATTCATTTAAAACATTTGTGTGCCACCTTTCTGCCCAAAATATGATCTCCATGATAGTGAACATTGAAACACTAACAGAAAATTTAGAACATTTAAAAATGATTTAAAGTTAAAACAATATTTAAAACGGTACTAAAAATTCAATAAACACACACACAAACCCACAACACAAAGAACAGGGAAGAGGGCCAATAACAGTTGTTGGGGGTATGGCAGACAAAACAAAAAAGACTTCATTTGCTGATGGAAGACAGGAGGAGGTCAGACAACTCTTCCTGGGGAAGGAGTTTAAAAGTTTTGTTTCCCTGACTGAAAAGGTCCTTTCTTGGGTAGCCTAGCCTCAAATGACAGGGGCATCTGAAGCAGGGCATCCAAAGATGACTGGAGTGAATGGATAGGGAAAAGGTGGTCCGTATGCCAGTCCCAACCTCTCTGGGGCTTTAAAGGTTAATACCAGCACCTTGAATTGAACCTTGGAAGCCAATTAGGAAACTGTGCAGAGGGAACAAGACTAGAGTGATATTGTCCCTATGACCCATGCCAGTCAGCGTTCTGAAGTTTCCAGACAGTCTTCAGGGACAGACATAGAGTGCGCCCAAACATAAGCATTGCAGTAATCTCATCTAGATGTTACCAAGGCATGTACTACAGTGGCAAGATCTTTCCTGCCCAAGAAGGGCTGCAGATGACTCATCAACTAAAGTTGGTGAAAGGAACCCCTAGCTACCACTGCCACCTTGTTATCCAACAAAAGGCCCAGGTTCAGGAGCACTCCCAAACTATGAACCTGCTCCTTTAGGTGGAGTTTGATCGCATATAGAACAGGAGATAACCCATTCCTGGATCAGACTTTCAGGTAATTACTGTATGATTAAAACTGAACTTGGTGGTTTATTCCACTTGAAAATATAGAAGATAATCTTGTAGTGAGCTAGGCAGCATTTTTGGACAGATGGCTTGCAAACAAAAAGGGGATGGTGATAAGGGCTGTTCTTGGTCAGATGCACTAGAAGGAAACCAAAGGCTCATCTCAGATGCATCTAGTGGTTGTGTGGGTCCAAGATGGGCATAAGCCTCCAGGGTCTCAGAGGTTCACCTCAGTTGCTTGGGCAAAGAACCGGCCCAGTGTGATGAGGAAAATGGTTTGTTATGCATGCTGGAGTTGCCTATCCCCGATCTAGCATTTTGTAAGAGAAGGAAAGGACAAAGTTGGCAAAGGTATGCATATCTGCTGCTTCCAAGGGAGAATGTGCTCCATCCAGGGCAGAGTCAGATCACCTGTTCAGCCATAGCCTCCTTTGGGTCCAAGGTACTATAAGAACTTCTACTCAGAGGAAAGGACTGAAACCTGTAGTATAAATGCAAATTTATACTATCATTTTTTGTTCTGTGATTCCTGTTGGGAACTATAAGACACCTTGAGTCTGCTTCATGGAAGAAAGGCAGGACAGAAGCATTTTAAAATAAATATAATATATGTCTAAGCAATTAGGCTTATTATGTTGTCCTTTATTCTCTGTATAGAATTTAATTTTCTATTTACCAATTAATATTTAATAATAATAATAATAATAACAACAACAACAACAACAACAACATTTGATTTATATACCACCCTTCAGGAAGAATTCCAGTTGCAAAATCTTTTTTTATCTCTACAACAAATAATTTTACACATAGCTTCTCAAACTGCATTAGTTGCCCATTAGTGAACGTTAGTGTTATTTAATATGAAGCAAAAATACCTTGCAGTATATGGGAGGAAGATGTACTTATGTTTTGACTCTATGTATACAGCTGTATATATGCCCTGCAGGTATCTGCCTTTAAGTGTAACTCCCAGCAGTATGTACACAGTTTAGAAATGGTGTGTTTCCATCTTAAATGTTTTCCCTCTAATCTTGTAACATGTGAAGTAGTCCTGATTTTCCCTTGACTAAGGAAGGAAAAAACAGAGCATATATGTACAATAAACTACCAGTATAAAATTGTTATGTGTATATTCTTTCTGAATCTTTCGTGGTCCCCATATATCAGGCTTCCTGGTACTCCTGGAGCTTTCCATCTACCTGCAGGAACTGTGCACTTCCTCCTGGGTGTATTATGCATTCAGTGTATAATATTGAGGAATGTATGTAAACATAGGAGTGACTCACAGGAGCTATTTGATTTCTGCCAGAAGTGATGCATGAATAAACAGCTTTCATTCTGGTTGGTAGCATAATGTATTCACAGTATAAAGCTTTAAAAGCTGCTCACCAAGCTGCCTCTTTTCCTCATTTCTTTAACAATGCCAATATCTAGTATTTCTAAACCACCATCACCACCCAAGTCATTTCAGATTTCCTTGCCGTGTTTAGAGAGATCTTGTTCTTTAGTTACAAGAATGATTATCGTTATCAGTTAGCTAATTTAAGGATGGATGATTTGTACTAATGTTCTTTAAGTTGATCTGGAACTGTTATAAAGACCCCACATCTTCTTTGCTGTGAGCAAACAGAAGTCCAGGCTGAATAAAATGGCAACTATGTTCTCAATGCTTGTATGCAAAATCTTCAATGGGGAGGTGGAGTTTTGTTGTCCCTCTAAGCATTGTTCCCACATTGTCTGGATTAGGATTGCCAGGCCCTCTTAACCTCCCGGGGGGGGGGGGCTTACCTCTGGTTGTGGGGGGGGCGTGATGGTGGGGGGGGCGCTCCCACAAGCGGAGCACGGGAGCGTTCCTGCCCTCCACAGTGGCCCAAATGCTCCCATTTCGGCCCAAATCAGGCTTGTTTCAGGCCCATTTTGGCACAGATCAGGCCCATTTTGAACTGCTGTGAAGCGCGGGAGTGCTCCTGCTCTCCGCAGCGGCCCAAAACACGCCCGATCTGTGCCAAAATGGGCCGGTTTCAGGCCCCTGCGGAGTGCAGGAGTGCTCCCGTGCTCTGCAGCGCCTCAAAACGGGCCCGATTTGGGCTGAAACTGGTGCAATTTGGGCCGCTGTGGAGGTCAGGAGTGCTCCCACGCTCTGCAGCAGCCCCGATCCGGGCCCAAACGGGCCCAATCCAGGCGGCGGCTGCGCACGGGAGTGTGCACCACCGCAGGGGAGTGCGCATGAAAGGTGCATGCCCCCTGCTGGACAGGTAATTGGGGGCAGGGTGTAGAGGTAGGGGATCCCCCAACCCCACTGGGGGTCTGGCATCTCTAGTCTGGATGCAGTCCAGTTTGACTAATGATGCTTCATGTCTTATTTGAAATTAAGGCTACCAACTTCTGGGTGAGACCTGGAGTTCTCATATAATTACAAATGCTCTCCATACTGTAGAGATCAGTTCCCCTGGAGGAGCTTTGGAGCTCCTTCCTCAAGCACCACCCCCAAATCTCCAAGAATTTTGTAATCCACAATTGCCACCCCTGTTTGAAATAGCTGGAACAATGGCATCAACAAAGAGTGCCGTGAATTAATAGGGATGGCCATAAGGAGATCCATGAATAATTTTTCCCGAGTTAACACGTGTATCATCTGTATTTAGTTCTCCATATGTCATGATGTCCTTCTGTTAGATATGCCGAGACAACAATTTATTAAGTGGCTTAAGAAGATGGTCTCCTCTGCTATTTGCTCATATGGTAAGGAGAATTTCACCATTCACTTGCTTCCATGAAATCTGAAGTAGAGAGGGGGCAAGATTTTCACCCTAAATCTTTGCCCATAGTCCCACTTCTCCAAAGAATTAAATCACATGCAAACTATGCAGTTTATTATAATTTCTAGAGGGGAAAAAACATTGTAACCTATCAGGAGGTAAGCATTATAACCATCCTGTTTCCAAAAGAGTAATTAATTAAATTTATTTATTTAAAATATTTATATCCTGCTTTTCTCCCAATCAGTGGGAGAGTCAAAACAGCTTATATAATGAAAACTGGCTAAAATCCCATTTCTTAAAAATACAATGCAAATAAAAGGAAGAGAAACCATTACCCCATCCTAATAACCCCATCACCGAAAAGCAGCCTTTCTTCAGATGCCCATTCCATGGAACAGAAGTAGTCACCAACAATATGGCATGGATTATCATGGCTAGGTTTAGGCCAAGTTTAAAGAAGGGGACAATTTCCATGCTATGCAAAGTTAAGAAAAGGATGTTTTTGCCACCTAGTTTTCTAGCTTTTTCAGCAGAAGAGCTAAATCCCACAGAATGCCCAAGTTTGTGAGTTTGTTAATGATAAAGCCACATCATTCAAGGGGAGTAATATAGCTTCCTCCAAAATCCTAACCTTCCAGTCCAGCAACACCTCCATCTTCAGCATTAACCTTTAGCATGTTCATAAGCTTGTCACAGTTGCTTCTGGAGGCTTAATCAAGGTGATATGTAGCTGGGTGTAATTCAAATGTGAATGTAAAAATACAGAAGATGTAGCTCAGAGTAAGTTTGGATGACAGACTTGGACAGTAAACAGAAATCATGAATCATCTGCATGGTATGTTTGTGCTTCTCCAGTAATATCTGAAGTGTAGGATCTGATATATCTTCCACAAAGGAGATAAATATGCTGTTTCCATTTTGGGAATATATATATGTGTGTGTTTGTCTAGTTGGGGGAGACTGTAATCTTTTGTGCTTTCTGTTGACACAGATACCATTTGTGAAGCTGCTTTCAACAGATAAGGAAGAGTCCTTAAAGCATCTGCAAGGAAAAAGGTGCAAGCAAGGATAGAGAAGTGTCCTAAATTCAGTTTGCACCAAATTAATGTTGCTAAACATATCACAATTCTTCAGAGAGTTTTTGGAGTGCATTAATAATATATTATGAATAAAGTCTACATACTGCCATGCAGTGCCTCTATTCCCTTAGTTGATATATGGCAAGGTATTGTCAGCTCCCTTGATCTATTTCTCATCCTTCCTAATGAGCAAGCCAGAATTACAGGCTCATAAATATACTTTTCCCAAAGCAAACATCTTTGAAATTCTGGGAAATCAATACCTTTCCCCGTTTGCCACCAAATTATTCTTTGTTTGCTTTCTTTATTATACAATTGTTTGTGCATATATAATACGAAGTAGTTTTTCATTTGTAAATTCTTTCAATATAGTTCAGTATCATACGGCAAAAGTGATCTGGATATATGTATACCTTGTCTGTTTGTACTGTCCTCTACAGCATCTGATTCTGTGGGCAGGTCAGGTGAATCATATTGTGCAAGGAACAAAGGCCAGGGCTTTTTTTTGGAGCCAGAATGCCCCAGAATGGCGTTCCGGCACCTCTAAAAATACCCACATCATGTGGGTATTTTTAAAACACCTTGGTCATTTTGGGCCCGAGTCGGACCTGACACAGCAGGATTGGGCTGCTGCTGGGCAGAGGAGGGTTCCTTTGCCCAAAAGCAACCCGTTCCAGGCTGTTTGGGGCCCAATCTGGACAGTTTGGGCCCATTTTGGCCATTTTGGGCCTATTTAGGACCCAAAACAGCCAGGATCAGGCTGCTGCCAGGCGGGGGAGGGTTCCCCCACCTGGCAGTGGCCCGTTCCAGGTAATTTGGTCCAGATCGGGGCTGCTTTTGGGCCCATTTTGGGCCCAAAATGGCCAGGATTGGGTTGCTGATGGGTGGGGCAGGGTTCCCCCACCTGGCAGCAGCCCATTCCATGCTGATTCAGGCCCAATCTGAGCTGTTTGGGGCCCATTTTGGGCCCATTTAGAGCCTGTAATGGCGAGGATCAGGCCACAAACAGACAGGATCGGGCTGCTGCTGGGTGAGGAAACACTCCCCCACCCAGCAGCAACCCGATCCCAGCCATTTCAGGCCCTGTCCTGGCCATTTGGGCCCTTTTCAGCCATTTTTGGCCCAATTTGGGCCTAAAATGGCCAAGATCTGGCCTGAAACAGCCAGGATCAGGCGTCTGCTGGGTGCAGGAACACTCCCCTGCCTGGAAGAGACCAATCTTGGCTATTTTTGGCCCCCTTTAGCCACTTCGGGCCACTTTGGGCCATTTTGGGCCCAGGATCTAGCCCAAAACAGCCAGGGTCAGGCATCTGACGGGTGGGGGAACACTCCCCCGCCCGGAAGTGGCCCAATCCTGATACGCACATGTACTGACAGGGGCAGCACCTCCTCCCAGGAGTTGCCCTGGGTGAAAGTTCCCCTACTTTTCCCCCTAAAAAAAAGCCCCGACAAAAGCTATTTAAAACATATATGCCTAATTGCATGCATCATACCTTTTAATAATTTGAATAGAGTCTTACTCATCTGATCAGCCATGGTGATAGTTGGTTATCACATAACAAGGGTATATTTTCATATGCTGTAAATTCCAGAGGGGTACCCATGTTAGTCTGTTGAAGCAAAAATAAACAGCAACCTTGTGACCTGCTTAAAGACTAACAGCATTTGACTCCAGCCTAAGTTTTTGTGGACTAGAGCTTTTGTGGTCTAGAGTATAATAATTGGGTATATGAAATCATAGCATTCTCCCCTCCCAATAATCTGTTTTAGAAAAAATATTATCATTCTTACAAGATACCATTATATTTACCAAAAAAGCAGTGTGCAAAAATTAAAAAATTCTGCTAACAGAAATTCCTGAATACATTAAATATGATCTTCTGAAGAAAATATTCCTGTAATTCATTTCCTAGTAATATGAAATATTATGAATTATGAATACAAAACATATGCACATTACAAATTACCTTCTTTGTACTTAATACAGTAAGTTAATTGTAATACACTCTTTACTAATTAAGATTTGTTTCATTATTGCTGAAATGATGATAGACCTGACTTTCATTTCAGTGGAAAACAAATTCATCTTTTGATTAATTTTCTTCCAATAGAAGTAAATTGTCCGAAGAGTTCCAATGTACAATGAACCCAGTAAGCTAGGTTTTTTTTCTTTTTGATACTAGCAAGGCTACCACAACTTATAACTGCTGGATTTTGACCCCATTATATATATGAAGCTCCATTATTAAAATGATATTTTTG